>NC_092137.1:65656778-66031778 GCF_043159975.1 Macaca nemestrina | reverse complement strand
GGTGCCAGCCTTTGGGCTCTTGCACATCACCAAAAAGCCCTTTTGGCTTTAAAACCTGCTCCTCCAAAACGCATAAATCCCTTCAGAACTGGGGAAGGGCCTGTGCATTGCATGGGTAAGAGCTGGGGGTAGGGGGTGCTGTGAGGCCCCCCGAAGGAGAGGAAGGGGTGAGGGAGTCGGGAGGAGAGTCTGGATCTGCTCTGGGGTCAGCACGGCACTGGGTATCCCGTGGTGGGACCCAATGACTGAGCGGCCTGCAGCTCTGCTTTCCTGCCAACTTTCTGCCTGCTTATTTTAGGGGTGCGAACTCCAGCAGGGAAAACCTGATGCTGCCACCAATTTCCACCTTTTTTCAGTGTCATCTTTGGCCACGACTGCTCCCTGCTTCCTTTCGGTTCTAATTTCATTTTTAACAACATAAAGGTTTTGCCTGGGCACAGAGGAACTGAAAATGAGAGCCAAACGGAGAGTGGAGAAGGAAGCATGCTTCCCGGGGGGCGCCCCAGGGGAAATTTTATTCAATTTTCTCCCACATATTTGCACCCACTGGGGAGCATCTCAGGTTTTCCCACCTTGGCAGGGACACTTGCCTGGAAGGCGCAACCCAGCTTAGGTGTGGCCACTGCTGCTGGCTTGTTTCTACAACTGCACTGCTGAAGTCAAGGAGTCAAGCCTGCAAAATCCAGCAAACAATTCCATGTTCAGAGAAGAAATCGAAGCTGCCCTCATCCCCGAGTTCAGCAATAATTTCAGGATGCTTAATGTTTGTTTCCACCTATTGAACAAAAGTAGCCCTTTAGCCTAGAATCTACACACTTCCGATGACATAGGTGAGACCAGGAAGCTGGACTTGGTTTTGAATACTTTCAGGCATGGCACCTTGCTGGCCATTTGTCCTTGTTCTATGAAGAGCTCTTCTCAGTAGAGATATGTGTCTTCATATCTTCAGTCCTTTTTGCTTTGCCTCAGTCCTCTTTGCTTTGCTTTTCCCTCCTTGGCTGGCCATTGTGCCAGTGTTGCCACTATCGGTTAGTTCTCTCCGGGGTCTGCGCACAGCCAGGATGCATCTTGGTCAGTGTCAGTGGGAAAATGGGGCTCTGAGCACAGTGAGCCTGTGTTTATGAAGATCACTGCCACTGCTACTGCTGCAAGTGGACTTCTCATGACAGTCCACACCTGGGCTCCCAGCCCTCCTTGATTGAGTCTGCAGCTCTCACAGAGCGCTTAGCCCATCGACTGTTTCTGCTAATGCTCTCAGCTGCTACCTTTTCCGCTGACGAAGCACCCAGCCGAGTGATGAAAGATATAAGCCAGAATCCACTGTATGCTTCATCAGACAAATGCTTGGCTTTCTGGGGGCCAACACACCTTCTACTGACTGACATGTTTCTAGGTTCTTTACCACGCCCTGCTGCGGTACACATTAGGATGTTTCTCTGGGTAAATGCCAAGGTTCTCCCTGGAGGGGAAAAGAAATGTCAGAAACACCGCTCCTATTAAACAATCTGAAATTATCACATACCTAAAAAACATATTATCTAGAAAGAATCTCTCCTAGACATGATTTTCAACAGAGAGGTAATTCCCACCCCCCATAACATGCAGCTGAGCCCATAGCATGTCATAAATATTTGTTGAATATAAATGAATGATGCATGCATAGATGAATAAATGATTTTTCCCCTAGTGACATACCTGATTTCCTTCCCTGTTCCCTTGCTTGCTTTATTCTCAAGCATCTGGTTGCCATTGACTTATAAGAAGCCATGTTTTATTTTCTACATGGAAGATGATGGGAACAGTGCAGGAGATAAGAGAACTAATATACATTACTATGAAAGAAAAATAAGAACAGGAAAACTGAGAAAAAGCAGGGGTATGTTTATCTTAGAATACCTGTTCTCAACCTTGTCTGTGCATGAGAATGTCCTGAGGAGCTTTAAAAAGTACTGACGCCGGCCAGGCACAATGGCTCACATGTAATCCCAGCACCTTGGGAGGTCAAGGTGGGAGGATCACATGAGGTCAGGAGTTTGAGACCAGCCTGGCCAATATGGTGAAACCCTGTCTCTACTAAAAATACAAAAATTAGCCAAGTTTGGTGGCAGGTGCCTGTAATTCCAGCTACTTGGGAGGCTGAGACAGGAGAATCATTTGAACCCAGGAGGCAGAGGTTGCAGTGAGCCGACATCATGCCATTGCACTCCAGCCTGGGCAACAAGAGCAAAACTCCATCTCAAAAAAAAAAAAAAAAAAAAAAGAAGTACTGATGCCTAAGTCCTACCCCCAGAGGTCCTGACTTAATTAATATGGGGTGTGTTCTAGCCATTGGGATTTTTCCAAGTGTCCCAGGTGATTAAGCTGTACAGCCAAGTTTGGGAAACACTGGTTTATAAAATGTCTGCCCTAAAAGACTGGATGCCAGCTAGAGGAGAACAGCAAACTTGGCTCTGAGCCTCTTAGCAGCCAAAGTGAAAAGAAAAAAACATAATCCCTTGCATGATCCACAGTGTTCATGGGATAAAATCAAACCCCAGTTGTTTAGAAACAGTCAACCCTGAGACAGACAGTAAGAGATTGGCTGGGGGTCCTCATGAAGAAGACATGGAATGAACCAAGCAGCAGCATCTTCAACAGTGTCCCTATAGTATTCAATCAAGGAATATTTATTAAGCACCCACTATGAGGTCAACTCTGTTCCAGATAAACAGACAGACTTAAAACCTGTGGTGTGTGTCCAATATAGCATGTCTAGTAGGTGGTGGAGCTAAGATTCAAAACACAGGATTATCAGACTCAAGTCCATGCTCACTCCATTATAAAGTAGCATGGTACTACCTGGGAGTAAATATAATAAGTTTTGGATGACTTGTTGTTACAATATGCTTTAATATGAGATAATAGCATCATTTCAGCCACCATTCTTAAAACAAATCTTCAAGAAGTTAGAACCACATGATTCTAGCTCTACTTAAACTACAGATGCATTTATCCTTTCTCCCAGCAGAGGTGTTCCTACAGGCATACCAGTAAACATAGGACATACAACCCAGGATGTTCATTGTAGCATTATGTCTAATAGCAAAAGACTAGAAACCATGCAATGGGGTACTGGTTGAATAAACTATGATATATCCATGCTATAGCATAATATACATCTATGAAACATAAAGAAGACAGTCTGGGCAACATGGCAAGATCTTGTCTCTACAAAAAAAAAAATTTTTTTAATTAGCCAGTCATGGTGGTGTACCCCTGTGGTCCCAGACACTCTGGAGGCTGAGGCAGGAGGATCACTTGAGCCCAGGAGGTAGTGGCTGCAGACAGCCATGTTCGCTCATTGTCATGGGTGACAGAATGAGACCCTATCTCAAAAAATAATAATAATTTTTAAATGTTTAAAGATAAGGAACATCTTTGTGTTCTGACACTATGAATGAAAAAAAAAAACCAAGACAATGTTCAGGACAGTGTATATATAATAGGATGCTTTTTGGGTAAGGAAGGAAGAAAAATAATAATATATATAATAAATTTGCTTTTGTTTGCATAAAAAGCACCAGAAGAAACACTAAGAATCTAAGGACAATGGTCAGGGTAGAGGTGAGCACGATGAATAAGGACAGGACAGAACAGATTCCGAGCACACATATCCTTATATTGTTTAAGTCTTCAAACATGTCAAAGTATTCCCCATTCAAGAAGAGAAAATAAATAATGAAAAAGGGAACTGGATGAGGGCTGAAGTCCCTCAACTAGTAAGTGGTAGAGCTGAAATTTGAACCCAAGTCTATCTGTTCCCAAGTCCATAGTCTTGACACCATAGTGGTCACCTCCGCCAAAACTTAGGGAAGAAACTCACCAGGTGTTAGCCAGCTTGGGAGGCTGAATTGGCTGCAGAGGGCCCTGCTCCCACTCTCAGAGTTCCCCCAAAGGAGTTCAGGATCTAGGAGTTTCAAAGCACCATTGCAATCAGGTATGTTTGTTTGTTTGTTTTTTAATCTCCATCAAAGAATAGGGCAGCAGTAACCAACCAGTCCGGGTGGAAAGCCATGTGCTCTGGGTTCACTCTAACAAAGACAAGTTGGGTACATTTAAATTTACAGCCATTTGTAATCCAAGCATTTAGAACTCATCTGTTTAGGGTGAGTTGTGGGCTATAAACCCTCCTGGTAACAAATAACAATACATGCCAAACACATTATACCTGTCGATCTGGTTTATGGCTGTGTTTTGGCTTATATTAAGGAAAGGGCTGCTTCTGTCAATACAAAGATGCTGTTCTACACTGAAGAGAAATTTCAAACAAAATCTAGAACTTTACAGCCTGTCTGCTCTGATTTGGAATGGTATGTAATTTTTTACCCTCAGCTTCTTTTCTCAAGTTTGAAATCATCCCAAAGCTGCCTGAGAAGATACTTAGAAGAATTATTTTTGACATCTCAGGCACAGATGGTAGAGCTGCCCCCGAGATGACACAGCTGATCAGAAAGTGTTTATGCAAAATTCCCCCATTGCCCACCATGTTGGAGAAGCAGGTTCAGAGACAAAGGGTGGCACCACTGACCTGGACAGTGTAGAAACTCTTCCTAAGTTGTTGGTCCCTGCCTGACAGGGGATCTTGCCTAAGCTGAACTGATCTCCTTTTTCTCTTGGAGGGTAGGAAAGGAAAGACGGATCAATTTCCCTCCTTTCTCTTGAACCCAAGCCAGCCATGCTTGCTTTGCTTCCAAGAAAGTAACACGAACTGCCTGAGGTTTGCGGTTTTTCCAGGTCTGGATGGGGAATAAAGAATTATTCTATAAAAGGGGCCCAGATTGACAATACATTGAATTTTAAATTCAAATGCGTAGAGCCAGGGTCTATTTGATATAAGATGATTAAATGAGAGACTATTGTTGGCGGTCTTAGATTCCTCCCTTTCTGTCTTTATTCCCCCTTCTCTTCTCTTGGTAACCTAGTAATATCTACGTCAGTTTGACTAGCTTGGGCACCTACTAGGTCCTTAGTCCATGGTGCTAGAAATAAGATGGTAGTGGAAATTAGGGGGAAAAAAATCTAAAAAGATCACTCCAACAAAATACGGTGAACACTACAATAGAGGTGTTCAGACTGTGCTTTGAGAGCATAGATAGGGGGCTCTGGGAAGATCTGGGAAGGCTTCCTAGAGGAGGTGATATTTGAGCCCAATTTTTAAGGTTATATTAGGAGTTAGCCAAACACTGGCTTCAAGTTCAAGACTCTGCACTTCAAAATGCCACCAGAACCAGCAGCTTTAGCCTATTCTCAGTCTCAAGCAAAATGTCCTATCATGTAAATTTACCTGCCATTTTCAGAAACCATTGCTGTTTTCAAAGAACTAACTTTGTTTTAGTATTCTTGCATTCAAACGATTTTAGGTAAAGTGTTTCCAACTGTTGGCAGCTACCATACAGCACTTCATTTTCAACAAGTTCTTAACTCCCTTAACCCACCTAGGCTGAAAGTACTTCTGCTAGGGGAACTTAACTAGCATACCTGCATCCCCCATCCCATTATTTGGCCTATCTACCAAATAATCTGGTGGAATACATTTAAGCAGACCCACGGAAGCCATTAAATATCACTTTTAAAATGGGGTTCTATAAAAGTCAACCTACAGATGTTTGTTTCCTCACCTCACCACGCACCCCCCACCCACCATTCCGAAGCACACACACACACAAGTCTCCTTTTTAACTTCCCTTTTGATGTCTTTTTGTCCTGATCCATGCCTAAAGAAGAGCCAAAGTACAATGCAGAAGGGGGCAGACCCTAATCTGTAAACTGTGTCCTGCTGTCCCAACTGAGAGCAGCTGGAACCCCTCACTCTTCACAGCTCTCTAGGCATCATCTGCAGTAGCCCCAGCCCATATAGTAACAAAAGCTGCTATTTTGTGACTGTCTTTGCCGTGTCAGGTGCTGCATTAAGCACCTGGTCTGCATTAGGCCATTTCATTCTCGCAACATCTCTATAACCTTATCGGAGAAACCTAGTAATAATCTCTTCAAGGGCAAGTTAACAGCAGGTAGGTATGTGATATTTGAATACAGAGTCTGGCTCTTGGACCCACACGGCAGATACATCTTAACCACTTGTCATGATGAAGAATAGAGTCTTCAGGGCCCCAGACCAGAGTGTGAATCTCAGCTCTGCCATTTACTTAGGCGAAATGACACTAGGCAAGTTATTCATTCTCTCCAAGCTTCAGTACCCTCATCTGCAAAATGGGATGAGTAATAGAACCACTTCATATGGTTATGGAGGGATAAATGATGCTGTCTTGCATGTATAGAACTTAGCATGGGGCCTAGTAGTTTGCAGGTGTTCAAACATGTTAGCTATTGCTATTACTACATATTTACGAATCTGTCTATCGCCCCACACACCATCTCATTAACCATGTCATCGAGGCCAGGGATCAAGTTTATTAATATCTTTCTCCCCAGGTGCCCAACTGAATGCCTTGGAAATGTTTGTTGAATGGATGGTTCAACAGCACTGGTTTTCTCCACTATTTCAAATGATCAAGCATGGCCCTCCTCTATTTTGACGCACAATATCCTCTTCTTGCTAAATTCTACTCCTTAACATTCAGAAATTAATTATCAAGTACCTAAAGAGATCATTCTCAAATTCTTAAATTAGAAGAGTTGTATGGTATTTTTTTTTTTCTTGTCTCTAGAAAATGAGTGAAAGTCGGCCTCCCTTCCCTCTCCCAAATCTTCTTGGACTCTCAGAAGGAGAGACCTGGCATTTCAGGAAGGCCTCACTTTCACAAGTAGAGGGATGGAACTTGCAAAATAAACAATACCCAGGTTGGGACAGGGGTGGATTTTCACTTTACAAGGAGATTTCTACTTTCTCGAAATTTCAGTGATCTCTTCAAACTTCACTTTCTCCTAGAGAACTTCAAGAAAAATTTAGCTCCCCTGAAATACTTCGGGAGTGCATTCCTTTTGTAAAATGAGGCACACTCCTGTTGAACCCAGTTTGTTTCCCACAGCACTTTCTGGGCTCTCAGAAACCCCTTTAACACTGTCCACCACACAACCTACACATGTCTTTGCCCCATCTGAAGAGCGCATTCCTCCTGCTATCCACACCAAGCACAGCCCCAGCCAACATCAACTACCTGCCACCAAAATCTCCCTCCCACCCCTCCCTGTGACTGGGCCCACTAGGCCATCAGCAAGCATCCTGCTCAGTCAAGTATGTTAGTTTCCAAGGACTGCTGTAAGAAAGCACCACAAACTAGGTCGGGCACAGTGTCTCATTCCTGTAATCCCAGAACTTTGGGAGACTGAAGTGGGCAGATCATTTGCAGTCAGGAGTTTGAGACCAGCCTGGCCAACATGGCAAAAACCTGTCTCTACTAAAAATACAAAAAATTAGCTGGGCATGTTAGTACGCACCTGTAATCCCAGCTACTCGGAAGGCTGAGGCAGGAGAATCACTTGAACCCAGGAGGTGGAGGTTGCAGTGAGCCCAGACCACACCACTGTACTCCAGCCTGGGCAACAGAGCAAGACTCTCTCAAAAAAAAAAAAAAAAAAAAAAAAAAAGAAGACCACAAACTAGGTGGCTTAAAATAGCAGAAGTGTATACTCTCCAAATCCTAAAGGCTAGAAGTTCAAACTCAAGGTGTTGCCCAGGCCATGCCTCCTCTGAAGGCTCTAAGGGAGAATCCTCCCTTGCCTCCTCCAGCTTCTAGTGGTTGCCAGCAAACTTTGTCATTCCTTGGCTTATAGATGCTTCACTCCTAGTGCTGCTGCTGTCTCCAAATAGCCTGATTCCTTCTAAGCCTACGTCTGTGGCCTAATGTCCTTCTTCTTATAAGGATATCAGTCATATTGAAGTTAAGGTTCACCGTAATCCAATATGATCTCATCTTAACTTGATTATATCTGCAGTAGGCCTATTTCCAAATAAAGTCACATTTACAGGTTCCAGCATGAATTTGGGGAGGACACTATTTCAACCCAGTGCAAAAAGAGATTCGTATGAGTAGAAAGACTCAGCATCGACCTATGGGGTATGACATAGAGGGTTTCAGGAAGAAAATCTTTCTCCCCTTCCATAAAGAAATGTGCTATAGCGCCTAAATCCCACCATTAAAGAGACTTCTCTTTGGCTCTCGATGCCTTTTTAGTGCCAAATAAAATAAAAGCAAAACCTGTAATAATCCAAATGCTGTCTGGAGGAATGACATTCATAAATCACTATCATATCATGCTTGAGTGGTCATCAGTCCCTTTTTGAGCATGACAGCTAGCAGAAGTGAGGTTCTGTTCGAATGGAGCCTGAAATCTGTGACTAGAATGAAGCAGGTAGCATAGGAAACCTAGGTAATAAGGTACCACAGGTAGACATGCCTTCGTGCCCGCTTTGGTAACCTACCATATCCCAGGGAGCCCAGAGCCAGACCAGGCACTATGAGGGGGCAGGAGGGAGCAGAGTGCATGTGTACTCCAGTTCATATTTATTGAGCACCTACTGTATGACAGGGACCGTGCTTGGTGTTTCCACACACATTATCTCTTTATAGCAACCTCATGATGAAAAACATACCATCTCTCAATTCACAGATGAGAAAACTAAGCCTCAGGGGAGTTACGTGGCTTGGAAAAGGTTGGGAAATTAGCAGTAATTACCAAGTTCAAGTTCAGATACTGACATGTTTTCCCACGTCACAGAGAAGAGGCAACAGAATCCAAGGTTTCCAGTCCCACTTCTGCTGGAAGCCAGTCCAGCCTGAAGCTCTCTTGCTATACATTCGAGTTTGCTCTTCTTAACTTCTGGTTTTAAATCTGCAGCCATTTTCTACTGCATTTCCAATGTGCCTCTGTATGTATCTTGGAGAGAGAAAAAAAGAGAATATATGGGTCAATATAAGCAGACTCTTAAAAGCGTATAGTTTATCATTGTAATAATCATAATATATTTTACTTTACAGCCACTCATAACTGAAGCCTCTGGGCACCCTAACAAAAACAGCTAAAAGAGAAAAAGAAATTATATTAAACAAAGGAAATACGACTATAAAACCCCAATAGCCAGGGAACTAAATGAACAACATAAAACCTCCAAACAACAAAACTACAGTGAAACCAAGAGGGGGAAAAAACCTTTTCACGAGCTTTACCCTGAAGAATTCTATGCTGTGAGATCACATCTGTTTAAAGCACCATAATTTATCGATATGACATCAAACCAGGAACCAGCCATTGTAAACCTTTCCCGCAGAAACTCTCAGAAAACTAACCAGGTGGTCGGTGGGGGGGTCTGTAGCACATAGCTGGGGCAACAATGGCTTTAAAATTTTATGTTCAAATACATCTATGTGAAGTTCCAAATCTTGGTACTGAGATGCAAAACTGAGTTCATTCCATGGGTAAACAGAATTTACAAACAGGGCTTTTTTAACAATATTCTTTTTTTCTGAGATAGTCCATCCATGATTACTCGCTGATGACTTCTCAAACTGCTGCTAAATGGACCATTTTCAAGAACGGGTCCTCTTTAGAACTAGCCACTGAGTCTCAAATACTATGAAAGGCTTTGGGGAGGATAAAAGCTCTTTCATTTATAAAGTAGCTGAGTTACTCAGCCTATCCTCCCATTCTGATGTTGCAGCCATTTCACAAACAGAAATTCCTGTTGACCCACGATACCACCATAAACCTTTGTTTAGGAACCACTGTGACTGCCATATTCATGTTTGTGAGGGCAATATTTCCCCTAAGCAATTGCTTCCCACATCCCTCCTACATGCTTTCCTGTTAAATATGGGAAGCAGATCCTGCTGGGGAAAAAAATCTTTAAAAGATTTGTAAGGTTACAACAGCACAAGCGTTTAGAAAACTACCTGGTTAGCAAAATGAAAGAAAATATTTAAAATGCTGAAAGACAACCCCTGCCTGTATGTAAAATGTTGTTCAAAATGTTCATCCTGAAGTACTTTCTAGGTCAGTATAGATCTGGCCCCAGGAATTAGGACACTCGTGGCAGAAATGTGGACCTCAAGCCCAATGTAGCTTCAAGAGTAAAGCAGGTGAGAAAATAGTGCAGAGAGGAGAAAGAAGGCAGTATGGCAAGGAAAACTGACGATATAGGGGGAGCCAGGCATGCAGGAAAGTCAGCCCAGCCTGGGGTCTCACCCACGCTCTAATGCTTAGTAGCTAGAACACCTTGGATAAGTCACTTAACCTTCCTGGCCCCTGTTTTATCATCTCTGAAATGAAGAGAAAGTGCTAAGCAAACTCTGCTCTTTTTATTTTATGGAAGCCCATGCAGTTCTTCAGAGGAATGACCATCTCTCCATAGAACAACATGGCCAGCTCTCAGACACAGCATTCAGTTAAAAGAGCAAGCCATGGAATGACACACTGGGTAATACCATTCACATTTGGGAAAAAGAACCCACCCTGACAACTCTGGATGATTTCTACAGGCCCCTGGCTGTATGTGTAAGGGTACACAAAACTGTAGACTGAGGCACACAGGCCAAGGCACAAGGGTGGACTCTTCTGGAAGCAGGTTTAAACTAGGTCAGGGCAAGTGAAGAGAATATATTTATATATTGCTTGTGCAAGAGAGAAGAAAACTTTTATGTGGTCAGTAAAAACATCATCTAGCTTGTTTCAGGAATAAATACAGTAATTCTAGAAAAGTCTCCGCAGTCAATAAATGAGAGCTGGGGTTACAATGAGGCCAAAACTTGGAGAACCCCTGGGTTCAGGATGATGTAAATACGCTACCTTACTAAGCTGGGCTCAAAACCTACTTGAAATGGACCTTGTAAAGCATGATATGAAAAATGGAGTTGCAGCTGAGACTGGGGAAGCCCTGGGTGGGAGGAAAGCCTGGGGGGGTCCCCTCTGTCCCAGTATGTCAATCAGAGGGCTTCTTGGTGAGCCATGCACTATGTACCTGCCAGGCATGGGACACACACTTTCATCAACACCCCAAACCAGTTACTGGGAGCACTACTATGATTGATGGTACCTCTACCCTGCCCCCATATTGACCAAGGCAGAGAACTTCTGGTTCTTCTCACTTGGAACTGCCCAGGTGGAGACACGTTGATCTGGAAGAGTTCAGAGCCAGGATCCAGACTTCCCATTGCCCTCTTCATTTTGATGAGCTCTGTAGCATTGCTCGATTTAAGCAAAAAGAGCTTCCATGGGCCTTCCTGGAAATACCACAAAGACATTTCTTTTTTATACACCAGAGGTAAAGGTATCACTAGCACACAAGCAGGAGAAAATGAAATGACCTCTGGCAGCCTGCGATTGTCTAGTGCTCAAAATGTCCCTCCTTACTTTAGATATAGACTGGGAGTCAAGGCAAAATTGTATTTAAATGTAGGTTAACTATTTTATTTAGATGGGCCAATCACAGCAGGAAGACTACAGAAGATGACTGGGGACATCACTTGGAATCTGTACCAAAATGATTACGTTTTCTTCAATGAGCAACTGGAAAAATATACATTCAACCACATAAATAAAGTAGACATTAATCCAGAATCCATGCTCCATTTCTAGCAAAGGCTGTCAAGCTCTGAAATACAAGAATATCAGGAGGAGAGGCAAATTTCCCCTCCTTTGTTCATTCCATTTTGCATAAGTCAAATCCCAGATAAAGCCTCTTGCTGGGAGGAGGTGCAAATAGGTGAGCAGAGAGGCTGATGGCCTGTGTGGCTACTAGCTTACCTGCTCCAGAAGTCAGACTCCACCCACAAAGCTTATTTTAAAAGAAAAAAATGTAGGTTTTAACCAACTTAAGTATCAGTTCACTTGGAGGGGAGGGGGATTATGTTGCAATTTTTTTCCATTTTGCCCATGTAATAAAACAGTCCCTGTTCAATCTGGTGCACATCCTTTTAAAAAGTTTGAGTTCAATGTATGGGTATGTGGGTGGCGGGTGGTGGGGGTGTTAAATCAACTTTGGGTTTAGCAAATTAATGCAGGTTTGCCTGATTCTGGTGTATGGATCAGTTCCAGATCTGTTTTTAAGCACTAAGCTACTGAAGGATTATTATTTTTTGAATTTGTATTCCTTCTTAATCCCCTAATCCTTTCCGGAGAAATGTCCAGATTGTCAGGCCAACACATGAAAAAACCTCAGTGAAGCAGCAAGAAAAAAATATAAAACAATAGATAAATAACCATGGGATATATTGTTCAGCTTTTGTTGAGCTTGAAATGTGCCAAGTTGGAAATAGGAGAGAGAGGTTTGTGATATTCCACTGGAACATATTGTCACTGTTATAACCAGCCCACGTTCACCGGAGCTGCCAATTATTCCCCAGCCACCATTTTTTTCCTTTAGATTGATCTCCTGCTTGAGGCTGTTTCACACCCATGACTCTGAAGCTTCCCTAGTGGCATGTTGGCTAATTAAGAGCAAAATCCATCTCTTGATGAAATAATGCTGCCACTGAAAAGGAATTCTACATTTTTTTTAATTCTTAATCAGGCTGGAAGGAGTAGTATTCTAACACTTGTATTAAGCATAGGAAAAAAGGTCTATAGCTAGCAATTAGCAATGATGAAAAGGACAGCGATTTAAAGCATGTTGCAGTGACATTTTTATCAAATTAAATGAGTTTGCTAGGCCCACCAGCTGCATATGCTTATTGTCATTTACTGTTTGGACAGCAACACATCAGCCACTGAGTATCAGGAGGTGCCGAATTTAATAAGTCATTTTGACACTGGTGTGAAACGAACAGATCAGCATTCTGAGGAATGTGTTCACACTCTGAACAGACAGGCAGACATTCTAAGCATGTGAGGTGACACCAATCAACAGGAAGAAATGATGAAAGCCAGGCTAGGGAGCAGGCAATGGTGGTAGTGGTGACAACGGCAGGCGCGGAAACACACCACTGAGAAAAGAAAAAGATACGCACATGCACACATCGAACCTACCGTTTCCTGGTTTAGCTACACAGAGCATCTGAAGGGGCAAAGACTTTTCAGAAACACTGGGACATGTATCCATTCTAGATCCCGGACGTTTTCATGTATAATTTAAAAACCTACCCAGTTTTCTTAAAACCACCACTAAGAGAAGCTGATAAATCTTCAGATTCTGTTGTTGTTTTTGCTCCCTTATGTTTGAAATATGGCAAAAGAAACCAACAAAAACAAATTCTCTGCATGCTGGGAAAACAAATTTTCGTTTACCCTTTCTACCTAATATGTTTGCCCTAAACTGATTGCCTAGCTAGGATAAGAGGAGCTGGTATTATTTGGTTTTGATTTACAGTGAGGGAGGGTATATGTTGCTTTCAAAACTCTTGCTTGGAACGTGAGATGTGGAATGACATTCCGATAATCCCAGAAGCTATTTATGTCAAGGGTGAGATCTGATACCAATGTCTTAACCATGTACCTGGCATCAAAGTTAAAACACACCAGATAGTCGATTGCCAATTACCTCTTAAAACCTGCAGGTGTAATTTACAGCCTAACAAAGGTGACTAGTAATTAGTTCATGGCTTCAGAAGTTTCTAATGCCATCTAGTGGAAACGGTAAATCTGATCACTTCTGCATCAAAGGAGAGCCTCAAATTCCAGATAATATGTCATTACATTGCTTCATATTGAGAAAAACTTTGTGCCAGAGTCCAATCTCAAACGTATCTCAAAAAAATTGCTACAGTGCTTTCATAAGACTAGAATACATTGCCTTGGGAAATAAGACTTGCCCAGAATACCCTTGGATGCCTGCCCACTGCAAATGAAATCATTATTAGCACCAGGCCACCACTGCCATGCCCGTAAGATCATTTTCTTCATCACTCTTCTCTTTCTTGTCTTCCAGACCCTAGAATCCAGAGATGGGTTCTTTGGTCAATTTTTAAAAATCATTTCGCAAGTCTAGTGGGTTCCATAAAACCTGAAATATCTTTTGAAGTAAATTTTGCACTGATTTTAATCTAGAAAGTAGTTAAGGAAAGCTAAATACATGTTGATAGTTTAATACTGGAAGCTACTTAACTTTCAGCAGAATGTTCATAGATTTTCCTCCAGTGAAATTCTGTAGTGATATTCTGAGCAAGGACAGCATTGGAGACTTTCTGCCTCCTTTCAAGATGATCACCAAGCAGCTTTAGCCATGGAGCTATGACATGAGAATCAAATGGTGCCTCACATAATTGCAAACACAAAAATACTCCACATTTTATTTTGCATAGGAAGATGGGCAGGTGAACAGTCTCTGTTCACCTTTGCATATGTCACTCTCCTCTGTATCCACACTCAAAGGCAGTCCTCACTAGGAGCATGGTTATGGGAAGAGAAATTACTGTGCAGGGAATCTGGAACTGAGTTCCAGTGCAAATTAATGTGAAACTCAGAGCTACTCGTTTCGCCTCTCCCCACTCAGTTTCCTTATCCATCAAATAAGGAAGTTAAATACAATATCAACTCAGAAGTCTTTTCTTCTCTAAAACCCTGTGGTTTAGAATTTCAAGTCCCAAATTCAGATCTTCTGTTTCATTGTAATACTTGTATTTAAAAGTACTAACTTCATTGTAGTTATTTCACTTAAAATAATAATGTTTATTAAAATGAGCTTTATTATTTATTTTATTTATATTATGGTATCTTTATTATAATTATTTGTTTTAAAATTACTGTATTATCCCACTGTTTGGACTGCCATTGATTTTAAAAGCAACTTATTGGCAAGAGGAGAGGGCTATAGTTTTTTGGTATTTTTAGACGGAGTTTTGCTGTTGTCGCCCAGGCTGGAGTGCAATGGCACAATCTCGGCTCACTGCAACCTCTGCCTCCCGGGCTCAAGCGATTCTCCTGCCTCAGCCTCCCTAGTAGCTGAGATTACAGGTGCCTGCCACCACGCCCAGCTAATTTTTGTATTTTTAGTAGAGATGGGGTTTCACTATGTTGGCCAGGCTGGTTTCGAACTTCTGACCCCAGGCAATCCACCCGCCTCAGCCTCCCAAAATGCTGGGATTACAGGCATGAGCCACCGTGCCCGGCTGGAGTTTTAAAGAGTTAAAAATAGAAAATATGGTATACCTTTCCTATATATGCCCATTTAGCGTTGCTATGTTGGATAAAATATATTTTATTTTAGTATATTTGTAAAATAAAGAACTTTTTCAGTTGGAAAGAAATATATAGTCTTGCCACACATAAAGTCTTAAAAAAAAAAAAAAAGATAAATCATTTGTAGCTCTAACATCCAAAGACTTGTCTTGTTCATTTAACACAACAGTGTACCCCCTCAATCTTCTCCTCATGTGTAATATTCACATAATTTTATCATATGGCATAGGTAAAATTGTACATGCTGATTTTCATAATAGCATTCATTTTTGTGACAAGAAATATACAGTTTATTATAAATATACAAATACACAAAGAAATTAAAATCACCCAGAATCTCATGACTCAGATATCCTCATTTACTATTTTATTTCTTTAAATTTTTTTCTATGCATAATTTAACATGGTTAAGATTATATTACATATTCTGATTTTAAGTACAATTAACCCAAGAAGAGTCATTCACAATTCCTAGTTGGAAGATGTTATAAAGAGGTTTTAATCACAGATTATATCTGCCACTGGTAGGTTATTCATTTTTCATAATTACGAAAAAACCCTATATACTCAGGTCATTCAAAATGAGTTCTTAGAAGCATAAAATTATTACTCAAGTTCTTTGTCAATGCAATTTTTTTGTATTGCTGAATAAAAATCAGTTTCAATGGAGGGATAAAAAAATACTTTCTGGGTTTAGTAATTCTGCAAACACAATGCCCTGTCATTTAAATATTGCAGGCCCTTTTTTTGTACTAGAAAAGAAGTAGGTTGTATTGTTTTAAGGAGAAGGTGATTCCATCTGACCCATGGGGTAAGGAATATTACCCAAAAAAAAGTATTTCCTGATTCTGAAAAAATAGCAAAACCCAACAATAACAACTAATGGAAAATAGCAAAAACCAACAACAACAACTAATGGAAGGGTTACAGACCCTAGCTTTTTTTGCCCCTGGGTTATAAATCCATTTGAAAATACCTAATATAATTAGATTTTTTTATTATGGAATCTAAACAGAATAAAAAGCTGTTTGTAAATCTTTTTACATCATGGTTTCCAAGTCCTGAATCCTTCAATTGGCTGGAGTAAAACTTTGAGTAATTTTTCCAGTTGTGTACAGCTTGGCATATTGCAGAATTTTTAATATTGTCTTCAGAAATTAACGCAATTCTTGGGTTGTGACGTCCCCAATTCTTAATCTTCAAAACTCTGTAGGTGGGCATCAGCTTCTTTAGTTCTCTAGGGGGAACTCTGAGGCCAGCCTGATTTTTGTTCCTTTGTAGACTAATTTTGAACCCAGATGCCTAAAGAGCTTTCTTTAGCCTCATAATTCAAAGACAAAGGGGGAGTCTAAGGGTAGACCTCTTTTCTTGGACGATATCAGGACCTCTGTGAGTCCTTTCCATCTACATTCAAGACTTTCTTTGCCTCAGGAAACTTTCTGCTTATTACATCTCTGATGGCCCCTTTTGTGCAACATGGAGGGTGAGCTCTTCCTCAACAGCACCAATGGTCATGTTCGCTCTTCTCATTCCTCTGGCCTCCATCTCTACCCTACCCCACATCGTTTTAATCTTTATCTTATTTCCCTCCATATCCGAGAAAAGTTTTATTTTGTAGTATCTGTGCACCACCCTGCATAACTTCATTACAAATTTCTAACCTCCCACTCATTTCTAACTTCCATACACTCCATTATTTCATATTTTTTAATTCATTCTACATTGTTTTGTTTTTACATCAACACTACCGCCTTTTTTTAGGTGGTACAAGTGTAAACATCCCTAATTGAAAAGATGTTCTTATTTCCCCCAATGTTTCCTTTATAAGAAGAAAAATTTGATCCAAGCATGGTGGCTCAAACCTGTAATCCCAGCATTTTGGGAGGCAGAGGCAGGAGGATCGCTTGAGTTCAGGAGTTCAAAACCAGCCTGGGTAACAAAGCAAGACCCTGTCTGTATATTAAAAAATAATTTAAAAAGAAAAAAATAGTATGTAGAGTCTTCATCCACACATAACAGATGTTAATAGTTTATCATATTTGATTCTGATCTTTCTTAGACACATAAAATATCACAGATGAAGTTCAAGCCTCTATAATCCTCCAGTGTATTTGTTTTCGTGCTGCTGATACAGACATACCCACGGCTGGGCAATTCACAAAAGAAAGAGGTTTATTGGACTTACAGTTCCACATGACTGGAGAGGCCTCCAAATCATGGCAGAAGGTGAAAGGCACATCTCACATGATGGCAGACAAGAGAAGGGAGCTTGTTCAGGGGAACTCCCTTTTATAAAACCATCAGATCTCATGAGACATATTCAATCTCACGAGAATAATATGGGAAAGTCCCACCCCCATAATTCAATCACCTCCCATTGGGTTCCTCCCACAACACGTGGAAATTGTGGGAGTTACAATTCAAGATGAGATTTGAGTGGGGACATACTCAAACCATATCACCCAGATATAATTATTTTGAGGTTGTTGTGTATCTAGTCATAGTTTCATACTTTTACTACTTATACATGGATTTATAAATAAATAACAGTGGGCTGTTTATTAAATTTCTATATGCAGTATCATATTGAAAATGGTATCATTTTACCACATTTGTTTTCTCTCAATATTATATTCTGTGGAGAGGCCACATTTAGATGTTCCAGCTGACAGCCCCAGCTGAGGCATCACCCTACAGCCAGACTCCACCACCAGACATAAGAGTGCATGAGTCTCTTATACAATCCCACCCCTATTCCTTGAGCTGCTCCAGCTGATGCCAACTAGAGCAGAAACAAGTTGTACACATGGATTTCTGCCCAAATTGTAGATTTGCAGGCAAAGTAAGTGATGCCATAGTTTTAAGCCATTAAGTTTTGTGGTAATTTGTTATACAGCCACAGCAATGTGAATGGCTTCTTCCTGTTCCCTGTCCTGGTTCTTCCCCTTCCTTACCTGTTCTCCCGAGAGCACTGTCTCGATAAATTATTTGCATATGAATTCAAGAGACCCAGGGAGAGTTATGGGATAGTCCACACGAACAGAGAAATTCACAACTTCTCTTAAAAGCTCTGTTTTCATTAAAACTGTATTCTTCTGCAAATCAAAGCCACAATGAGATACCATCTCACATTAGTTAGAATGGTGATCATTAAAAAGTCAGGAAACAACAGGTGCTGAAGAGGATGTGGAGAAATAGGAACACTTTTACACTGCTGGTGGGACTGTAAACTAGTTCAACCATTGTGGAATACGGTGTGGCGATTCCTCAAGGATCTAGAACTAGAAATACCATTTGGCCCAGCCATCCCATTACTGGGCATCTACCCAAAGGACTATAAATCATGCTGCTATAAAGACACATGCACACATATGTTTATTGCAGCACTATTCACAATAGCAAAGACTTGGAACCAACCCAAATGTCTATCAATGACAGACTGGATTAAGAAAATTTGGCACAAATGCACAAGGAATACTATGCAGCCATAAAAAAGGATGAGTTTGTGTCCTTTGTAGGGACATAAATGAAGCTGGAAATCATCATTCTGAACAAACTATTGCAAGGACAGACCAAACACCACATGTTCTCACTCATAGGTGGGAACTGAAAAATGAGAACACTTGGACACAGGGTGGGGAACATCACACACCAGGGCCTGTCATGGAGTGGGGGGAGGGAGAGGGATAGCATTAGGAGATATACCTAATGTAAATGACGAGTTAATGGGTGCAGCACACCAACATGGCACATGTACACATATGTAACAAACCTGCATGTTGTGCACATGTACCCTAGAACTTAAAGTATAATAATAAATTTTTTAAAGATCTTAATAAAAATAAATAAATAAATAAATAAATAAATAAATAACTCTTCTTCTGTGGTATCAGTCATTGGGCAAAATAAGCAATTGAACTAAAACGAAAAGGTGGCAAGAAGGAAGAAATATGCTCTCTGAATTCTCCTCTGAGTAAACACATTAACGGAGGAGTCAGAGAACCAAGAAGCACCCAGAATCACTGTTAACAACAGAATTATTTTGTAGAGAGTCCCATCTTGTAAAGGCAGTGCTTAAAACTTTCGCCTTAATAATCCTGAAAGAATCCCTAGGAGATTTTTCATCTCCCTCTCTCTGGTGGGGAAAAAAAAGAGCAAATCCCATTGCCCTCCTAATGTTTGCTCTCTAGTGAAATCACTGGGGTTCCTGTGAACAGGTGTCCTGCCAAACAGCTGGATACCAAGAGCAGGGAGGAGAGTGAGCATTAGTTCTGAGTCTCTAGTTCCACCCCTTGGAGGAAGAGCCTCTGCCAACAAATAGTTTACGGGGCAATAGAATTTCATTTGCTGATGAGTGTTGCTCCTCATAGTGATCTGAGCATTTCTTAGAAAATGACCTTCTCTTTACCCCCGGTGCTTGACTCTAGTCCAGTGACCTCAAGACAGCAACAAACAGCTGATATGCTTTATGGCAGGTATTTCACATACTAGGTCTTTGGAATGGATATCTCCTTCTGAAGTCTATTCTGCAGCCACTCCAGCATGGTGCATATTTCCAAGTGATTTTGACCTTGGCAAGCTCCAGTTTTAGAGTTCCTCTCAATGGTATCACTATCCAAGACTGCAAGTTCACAGACAAACCAACATCCTACGGCAATAGTCACATAATTACAGGCTTCTTTTAGTCTTCTACCAGGTCCCTTGGAAATAATTCAAAAATAATGAGCATACTTGGAGCACTGTGAAATAAGCCTTAGAGAATTTTCTAGGATGGGATGTATTTAAATTATTCTCCATCTTGGGGCTTTATTTGCATTACAAAATTCCTCCCACCTCCACCATGGAGGGCAGTTTATCTTTCCCAGGCTTTATGTTTCCCCAACCATCTGGAAAATGAAGCTAACCTAGGAGACACTGGAGCCCTTCACAAAAGGCTGCTCTATTTCCCTCCTAAACTCACCTTGGCCACTGTCTCATGCCCAGGAGAAAGCCTTACGCTGAGTCTGTCAAGAAGCTGAGCCTCTCCTGGTGTTCTTCCAACAGCAGTGTAACAGCACCCGTGGAAAACAAGGTCTCAGGTCAGCACCAGGGTTGCAAACTCCTGTGGCTCAGGAAAGTCCATCTGTCCTGTGCCTTCAATGGCCAAGAAAGAGAAGAAAACATTTGTATCACATGCAGTTGTGAGGTCCTCTGACGCAGATTCCAGAAAGCTGTATGGAAGGTCACTCCCAGAATGGCAATCACTTCATTTGGCCCATCCCCATAAGATACCTTTAAATTCTAGCAAACCTGAAGATGTCTTTAGAGCTTTGGCATTTGGCTTTTCATTTGTTTTTATTTTAACCTTTTTTTTTAACCTTTGCCTATGTTTCCCAGGATCAGTTAATTTAATCTGCAATAAACTGAAGTACCATAAAATTCATGGCAGAGTTCAGCCTTAGGGGTCAAGCAACCTAGATTTCAAGCCCCAGCTGGTTCTGTATCTTAATTTCTATTTTTGTGACCTTGGAGAAGTTATGTCAACTCTCTAAGCTTCCATTTTCTTTTCTCAAAAAAAAAAAAAAAAGTATAATTCTCTATAGAGTAATTGTGAACATTTCAGGAAATACTGCATGTAAAATACTAAGTTTAACACCTGACACCAAGTATGGATTCAGCTAATATTATCTATGTGAAGACAAATCCTATGAAACTCCATTTCATCCACTCATGCTCTGTCTGGAATATTCAGGACCAGGACTCTTCTAAAAACAAGGGGGATAATCTTGTAGCATGTGGTGAAACCCCATTTCAAAGGCACTAAAGTAGGTATTAGACACACACACACACACACACACACACACACACACAAATAGAATAATCTGGATGATCTCCTGCAAGCACTAAACCTAAGAGAGAATAGGTTCCAGGCCAACACACATTTTCTGCAAAATTGAAGATCCACCCCACAATATGTACTATGTTGTTTAGACCTGGAAGCTTCTTTATGCTAGAGACCTCATTTGGGGACTCTTATGCAAATGGGATGGACAGGGTTTTGAATTGTATTATTAGTTGTTGGGGATTCTTTCTGCAAAGTTGTCCAGAAATACAGAGATTTTTTTTATTATGAAAAACTTCAAAGATACGCAAAAGTAGACAAAATAGTATAATAAACCCCTATGTTCTCTTTATTCAGATTCTACAACTATGAATTCGTGGACAATTTTGTTTCACCTAGACCCCCACCCACTCTCCCCAGTCCTATTATTTCAAAGCCCATCCCCAAAATTATTTCATTTAATCCATCAATATTTTCTATGTGTTTCTCAAAGGATTCACATTTGTAAGATCTAACTATATATCACTATCACACTTAAAAGCTTAATATCAATTCTTTAATATCAAATGTCCAGCTAATGTTTAAATTTCTAATTTGTCTAATAAATGTCATACTACTTTAACCGTGTATTTGTTTCAATAAGAATCCAAATAATGCCTATACATTTCAACTGATTTATTTCTTTTCCGTCTTTTTTCCATCTATAGATCTTCCTCAATATTTTCCCTTGCAACTTATTTGTTAAAGAAACCAAACTGTTCTGAGTATCCCAGAGTCTGGATTTTCCAAAAAGCCTGCTAAAGGGTTCTTAACTTTTCATAGTTAACCTCTAAACAGGAGGAGGGATAGAGAAGCTGAAGAAGCTATTAATCTGCTGGTGAGAACATTTTTATACTTTTCCTAAAGGCTGCTGATGCAATCGACAAGATCACTGTCATGTCAGTTGCAGGCTGCAGTGAGGAAGCCCAAGATTTGTTATGCCCCCAGGTCTTCCCCTATGTTCCTTCTAATGAAGACATCACAGGCACAAGCGCTCTGTGTACCTCATTATCACACACTGTTTTTCTTGAGACCCTGCTCCCTTCTCTCTCCCTGACATAGGCATGGGTCTGTGCAGTGGAACTAAGGGGATGAAGATGTGGGTTTAGCAGCAAAAGGCAACAGGTGGGAGAATGAAAGGGTGAAGAAATAGGTAGATGAAGCCAAAAGCAGGGGAGTCCAGGATTATGGATGGATAGGATGAGCAGACAGGGTATAACAGGGGTGTCACAGCGAAGGTGGTGGCTCTGCCGTGATCACTGAGTCTCATGCCTGGTGACAAGGAATTAGGCCACTTGGGCTGGGAATACATATGACCTTTTCCTCTGCCGTGAACACAACCTCTGCTACCTCAAACTAAAATCCTGTAAACAACTCAGCCATTGTAGGAGATGCATTATGACTTGAGTTGTTATGACAGATTAGATCTGGTTATGCAGTTATGGCAGCCCGTGCTAGGAAAGCTGTTAGCCCGATGACTACTTTATTCTTCCCACATGAGAACCCTGCAGTGAGAACTGTTCCCCTTTTATATACAATAGTAAGATTCTAGAGCTTTCCCCTATGCTATAAAGGATCACATAAAAACAGCAATACCTTGCTGACAGAGAAATAATATAAAGCAGAGGTATATTTTCATAAAATAAAATGTTGATGCAATTCATGGACATTGAAGGTATACAGTCAGCCCTCCATATTCATGAGTTCTGCATCTGTGCGTTCAACCAATCAAGGCTCAAAAAAAATTCAAGAAAAATAATTGTTTAAAATACAAACTGTAAAATAATATAGTATAATAGCTATATATACAGCATTTACATTGTACTAGGTATTCTAAATAACCTAGAGATGATTTAAAGTAAACAGGAAGATGTTCGTACATAGGCTACATGCAAATACTATGCCATTTTATGTAGGGGAGTTAAGCACATACAGATTTTGGTATCTGCAGGGATCCTGGGACCAATTGCCCAAGGATACCGAGGAACAATCATCCTGTATCTTCTCCTTTTTATTCTCTTTTGTTCTCATAATAAGCTTTGAAAATTAACAAATTTTTTTTCTCATGTAAAAATCCCTCATGAGAAAATAAAATTCCCTTCATGACACTAAATCCCTTCATGAGAAAAAAAAAAAAAAAACTGATGATCTCCACTTCTGGCAATGGTGGCAATGCTTGTTAAATGCTCACCTTCCCACTGAAAACAACTAGAACACCTGGACTAGATACTTTTTAAAATGTATTTGTTGGCTTCAGAGACCTACCAAGCTGAGGAAGACTTGAGGAGCCACATTCCTGGAGAGAAAACTGCAGAGAATTGAGTCCAATATTCATCACTGCTTTTGCCCTCTTGGTGTTCACAGGTTTCAAAACAATAGCTAAAAGGTTGAAAGCCTGAGCAGAAAGTGGCAGCTGAAAGACTAGACAGAGCATTGACAGTCTCAGGTGGGGAGGGAAGCAAAAATTGGAGTTCCGAGATCACCAAAGAGAAGGTGCCCTGGTAACCACATTATGCTTTCAGTTGGGACTCCCACTGGCTATACCCTAGGCATAATGGTGAACAAAAATTAATCCGACCTCACAAAATCTGAAGCCTACCTTCAAATCATCTCAATCCCAGGTCTGATCAAGGTGATCTATCCCTGGGTTAACTTCATGCCAGACACAAAACAGGTCCTCTGGAAAAATGTAACATCATACGTAACTTCAAATCAGCTCTACAGTTCTTACATGCATGTCTAAGCATGCTAGGAGATGAGATCAAATAACCAAAAACCAACAGAAAAGAATAGACAGTAGAAACAGACTAACACAAAATCAAGACATTTGAGTTTCACAGATTATAAAGTAATTGAGATTAATTTGTTCAAGATATTATATGATGAAATGGAAAATATCAAACTGTAAACTTTTTTAAAAGGATCAAGTATAAATGCTAGAACAGAAAAATACAACAATTGGAATTAAAAATTCAAGAGTGGGGCTTAGCAGCAGTTAAAAAGATAATGGTTATATGGAAGATAGGCCAGAAGAAAATAGCCAGGCTGTGGGAAATCCAAATCTTAATAAGCAGAGTAAAATTTTGAAGGTCAAAGAAAAAGAGAAAATCCTAAAAGCAGATGGGACAGCGGTGGAGGGACACATTACCTTTAATAGAGTGACAATAAGACTGACAGCTGAATTCCCAACAGAAATAACTGAAGCTTGCCGGACATGTCCCCAGATGACATCGGTGACCAATTCTTACTTTCTTTTTTCGCTTACAATTCTCTAGAATAACTATAGAATATGCTGGGAATGCAATGGCCTGAGATAAGGAAGAACTAGCCAGAACAGCCTGGGCTCTGTTCCAGTCCCTCCTGGAACAAGATCTCCTGCAACACTGTAGCACAGTGAGTCCAGTTTCCTCTGGTATAAAACCCAAAGTGGAACATATTTTCAGGGACCCTCAGCTGTGGTGAAAAGTGGGATAAATCCATCCTCCCTGGGCAGATTTCCTGAGCCTTAGGGAACCAGCTCATCATGAATCCTAGGTTTCTACTGTCCTCTGCTGCCTATCTATGAGTAAAAAAGTTGCTTCACTTAATTTCTTGTGTTACCAGATTCATGCAAGTGAATTGAAACTAGTGCAGTGTTTAGAGTCCTTCCTTGAGATTGAAACCAGTACACAGTGAACATGCTTCACAAAGCCAGGAGACAATGGAATGATGCTTGCAAACTGCTGAAAAAAAGAACAGCTGAGCTTCCACTTCCAATATGGTAAAGTAGCTGCTACCATACCCAGATTTCCCACATATCACAACTATAAACTCTGGACAAAATTAGAAAAAATAAAAACCTGATGACATTGGAAAGTGAACAAACACAGGTAAATTGTGAAAGAAAGTAGACACTTGGAAAAAAGGAACAGCACGGGGTGAGTTGCCCATTTTTACAGCATTTTGCCTGAGTGTAGGCCAAAGTCGGTGCTGCACACTGTGGTTCTGATAGAACTCCACCAGCACACCTCTACCGCACTGGCTTGAAAAAAGCAGAAGACAGAGTTTACGATAATCAGCCACTGGAAGGGAGAGGGAAGTCTCAGAAAGGATACAGTCAGAAAGAATGACCACAATGTCTGTGTTTAAACAGCCCAAATCTCTGGCTAACACCCAAAGCACAAAACCACAAGGCAGATTCTAGCTAAGAATATGAGCTTTGAATACCTGTGGGATGATATCAAAATGTCCAACATACATATAACTGGATCCCAGAAGAAGAAGAAGAGACAATAGGACATAAAAAATGAAGAGATAATTTCCAATTTTTTCCAAATTTAGTGACACACATAAATTTACAGACTCAAGAAACTCAGTGATTCATGAGCAGGACATACACACATAAAATGACATCAATATCATCAGACTCAAACTGCTGAATACCAAAGATAAAGAGAAAATCTTGATAACAACCAGAGAAAAGAATACAAAACACACGGCTAAACAATGATTCAAAATATCACAAACTTCTCACTTGAAACTAAGATACCAGAGACATTGGTAAAACACTGAAAGTGCTGGAATAGAAAGCTATCAACCAAGAATTCTACATCCAGAGAAAATAAACTTCAAGAATCAAGGCAATATAATGTCATTTTCAGAGGAAAGGAAATAATTGCCAGCCTGGAAGTCTATACCAGTGAAAATATCCCTAAAGAAAGAGTGAAATAAAGATGTTTTAAGATAAAGAAACATTGAAATAATGTATTGTCAGTAGATCTGTACCAAAGAAAATTCTCAAGCAGGTTCTTTGAGAAGATGAAAAGGATCTCAAATGGAGCTTAGAAATGCAGAAAGAATTAAGAGCCACAGAAAAGGTATGTGGGTAAACATAAAAGAATATATAATGTAAAAACTATAATAATCTTGTCAAGGGAGTTAAAATATACACAGAAAAAATATAAATGACAACAGTAATACAAATCAGAAGTCAAATGAAGTTAAAGTGTTCTAAGGTCTTTGAATCGCTTGGGTGGAGGTAAAAGTACTGTTTTACATGTAGCGTAATCTAACCCGTGCCAGTCAGACCTCCCCTTCAAGACTTAGGGACTTATTCCCTCAGCTGTCACCTCTCCTTATGAGTTGCCATCAGCTGAAAAGGGCCACCTTGCCCAGTGACATGCCTCCTTCCCGAGGCAGCCTACATCCAATAACTGCTTAATGTGTGGATATAAAAGCCTGGCCCCTCACCCAAACTCAAGACAATGCTGAAAAGCCATCCCCACTTCCAAGGTTCCCTGGAGAGCGCTTTAGTCTTTCATTCTAATTGCAGCACAACCCAACTTCTCCCTTTAACAAACCTGCTTCCTTTCCTTCCCTTCCACTGGTGTTAAGCCAAGAACATTTCCCCAGTAAACCTTCTGAACAATAACTACACCTCAAAGTCTGTCTCCTGGGAGACCCAACCTGAAACATTACATTCGACTTTCAAAAGTCTAGGAGCTATGTTTAAATTCTAGGATAACCTCTAAAAGAGTACAAAAACAAAATGTAAGATTAGCAAACTAAAAGAGGTAAAATAGAATAATAAAAAATAATCCAGGCTGGGTGTGGTGGTTCACGCCTGTAATCCCAGCACTTTGGGAGACTGAGGTGGGTGGATCACTTGAGGCCAGGAGTTCAAGACCAGCCTGGCCAACATGGCAAAACCCCATCTCTACTAAAAATATAAAAATTAGCAAGGCATGGGCGGTACATGCCTGTAATTCCAGCTACTCAGGAGGGCAAGGCACAAGAATTGCTTAAGTCTGAGAAGACAAGGTTTCACTGAGCTGAGATCATTCCACTGCACTCCAGCCTGGGCAACAGAACAGAGACTCTGTCTCAAAAATAACAATCATCATCATCATCATCATCCAAAAGAAGGCAAGAAAGGAGACAAAAGGGAACGTAGAACAGGTGAATTAACCAGATGACTGTTAAACTTATGAAAAGACAATCAGTAATAATCAAGAAAATGCAAATTAAAGCAATACAATTATTCATCCAATAGATTTGGAAAGATTTAAAGAATGATACCATCCAGCACTGGCAAGGATTCCAGATTACGGACTCTTTCACATATTGCTAGTGGGAATGTAAACTGTTACCACCATTTGCAAAAGCAACTTGGTAATAGATATTTAAATTAAATATTCATTGACCCTTTGTAGCAGAAACTAACTATTCAAAAAAATTGTTTCCTCTTGTTCTGGGCACACCTACACTACATTTTCCAGATTCTTCTGTAGGAGACAACTGAGTCCTAGCTCAGTTATGACATGACATTCCCTTGTCAAAGGTAGCAAGCTCCTGTGGCCTGAACCCTGGAGTGATTATGTGTAGGAGACCTCTGAGTACCTGGAACTAATGTGGACTATTTTACTTTTATTATGTTTGAAAGATGATATATTCTAGGGTCTATTTGTTACAGCAGTTAGCTTACTGTAACCTATATATCCTTTGACCCAACAATATTACTTACAGGCATCTGTCTTTAGAGGTAAAATTATAGAATACATAAGACCCTTTGTGTAAGGAAACATATGACCAGAGCAACCTGAATGTTCATTAGTAAGAGAAAAGAGTTGCATCAGTTATAATACATCCACACTAAGGAATATTATGCAGCTGTTAGGAGTTATCTCTGTGCCTACTGACCTGGAGAGACTACCATAATGGTTAAGGGGGAAAAAAACCAACCTGATACAAATGCTTAATATAATTTATTTTGTAAGAAAAGAGAAACTGACCCCAAAAAAATGGCATATACATGTGTGCATATATTTGCATGAGGATGGAGAAAGGTATGCAAAAATGTGAATCAAGTTTTTAACATTAATTATCTCAGTGATGTAAGAATGAGCAAATACAGGCTATGGGAAAGAAAAAAAGAATAACAGAATGGAAGCCTATCTCAGTGTAATATTGAATACAAATGTAGAATATAAAATTGAATCATTAAATATTAAATCAAATATGTAAAAATTAAATATATATGTATGTAGAGAAGGATGAGAAGGTAATATCAACTTATATAAAATTCACTTTTGTCTTAAATGTTAATATTTTAATGTTACTTTTATAATTTTAAAAAAACTGAAAAAAAAAAAAAAGGAACAGGCTTAACCCCTACCTAGACTGGGCTTTTTATGCCACATAGTGACCATTTTTCTAAACTGACCAGCCTGGATTTGAGACTATGTAGTGGTGTTGGGGTTGTGTCAGTGTCTTGTCGAGCCCAAAAGTCCACTAAGCACTATGAGGGTGGAGTTTTCCTTGAAAAAAAAAAAAAAAAAAAGTCCCCATAGTCAGTCCTCCCAGGTAGAGTTCAAATCTGGAATAGGAAATGAAGGTGCGAGAGGCAAGTCTTAGACTAGAATAACTTCTTAAACTTTAATGTTCTTACAAATTGCCTAGAAGCCTTATTAAAATACAGATTATATTTCAGTGGGTCTAGGGCAGGGCCTATGATTCTGCATTTCTCATAACTTTCTAGGTGATGCTGACACTGCCAGTCCTTGGACCACACTTTGCACAGCCCAAGGACTAGTGTAAGGGAAATCTTTCTACTCTCTCTGGGGGCAGAAGCAGAATACAGGGAGCAGGGGGCGAGGTGTTAGCTAAGTTGCCCCAGACAAAGCAGGAATAAGACCGGGAGCTGGGCTACCAAGACACTCTGAAGATGGCCTGAGCCATGCATGCCTCAGTTGCGAGCTCCTGTGCATAGGCACTCCCCCTCCATCAACCTCAAACCTTCTGTGAAGTCTTGTTAAAAGTTACATCCCAGGCCCTGCTGCATTGTCAGGAATTACAAGTGATAATTCCTGGAAAGACTGATCCCATGCTTATGATGAAGTGTCAACAGTAACAGCTGGGTCTGTTTCCCCTGAGGTCAATGCAGTGGTTGCAAAGGGCTCCCCAGCAGGAGGAGCCCTGGTAGCCTCTGTCCAGGTGATATGAGGAAAAGAAGCTGCCAAATAGCACCCTTGATGGGAGAAGAACTGAGACCGTTTCTGAACAGGGAGCAGCACTCTGGCACATCCACCAAATAAAAATGAACCAAGCTAAAATGGCTTGAGCAACAAAAAGGGGTTATTTTCTCATGTAACAAAGAGTCTGGAAGTCAAGCAATTTCAGGGTTGGGTGGTTCTCAATCCAACGACACCATTAAAGACCCAGGGACTTCCTGTCTTTCTGCTCTGCCCTCCCAGGCATGTTGGCTTTTGTCTCAGGCTGTCCCTTCATGGTGGCCAGATGACTGTGGATGGTTTAGGCATCACAAGGTCACACAACATGTAAGACAGAACACCCCTTCCTTGTATCCCTGGCAAAGATAACTTTCCCAGAAGCAGCACCCTCTTTCTCCAGTCCTCCTTGCAACTCAAGAGCCAGAATTGCACTACATGCCAAGTTCCTCTACCAACCACAGAACAGGGGAACAAGATTCCCTTGCTTGGCTTACAGGAATAAGATGATCTCTCTTTATGTGAGTGGGGTCTAAGCTTCCTTAACAATGCAGCTGCCTGATTCCCGAACAAAACTGTGGTCTGTGAGCAGGGAAATACCTGGACTGGGAACATGTACTGGTGTTGGGGTTGGATGGGAGAATGAATTTGGGAAAAGCAGACAGTGGTGTCTTCCATTCCTGAAAACACCCATAAATATATGGAAGGTTCTTTGAGGGGTGTTACTTTCCATCAATAAAGGTAGTAGGTGGTCAAGACACCATCCTGCAGTCATAAATCAACCCTGGAAGACAAAGGAAAAGAAAAATTAAGGAAGTGGATAGAGATCAAGTTTCACCAAGAACTATAAAGATCCAAACAAAGGGCCCCGTGTGAACTATGCACATTCCTACTTCAGTGCTTTTACCTGTGCGGTCTGAACTGCCTCACCCCTACACACACACCTACCTGGCACACTCTCTTGTCTTTTATCACAGACCTTCATTCCCTCCATTTCAAGTCTGTCACACTTCAGAAACTTCTCTAACGAATCCAGCCTACAATAATTTATCCATTCTCTGTATTCCTTGAGCATTTGTAGTCTATAACACACTCTGTCATTTAACTATAGTGTGCATTTTCTGGAACTATTAGTTTTTATACATGATTATAACAGGATGTTAAAATGGAACTCTTTCTGACTCCTCTAGAGCACCTAGAAAATAGGTGTCAGCTATCCTCACTTTCCAAAGCAAGATGTCAAACCATCTATGCAAGAATTCCAAGGAAAAGGTCTCACAATTTTGAATGTTCTCACCATAAAGAAATGACGTGTTTGAGGTGATGGATAGGGTAATTCTCCTGATTTGATCATTACACAATGTATACATGTATCAAAACATCACACTGTGTCCCATAAATATGTACAATTATTGTGTCAATTAAAAACAAAATAAAACTTTTAAAAAATGGGGAAAAAAATGGTCTGAGAAACAGTTTTGTGACCATTGTCCTTAATGGTATAAAATGTTGAAATTGAGCAACCTGGGAAGTAGACGTTTTCATTCTCCTATTAGTGTGCTTTCTGTCTTAACGTCCCGTTACAGGATTGGATTCAACTGCAAGTGAAAGAAAACACAAAGCAAATGACTTCTAAAAGAAAGAACTGTATTCCTCTCTCATGTAAATACTAAAGTAATGGCTCAAGGCTGATATGGTGAATCTATCCACATTCCCACCAGGAAGAAAGGAGAAAGGTCTAAGTCCTTTTAAGGAGACTTCCTGAACACAGCACACACACAGTCTTTACAGCCCATTGGCCAGAACTGAGTGACATAACTAACCCTAGTTACAAGGAAGACTGGGATATGTAATCTTTATTCTGAAAAGCCCTATGCCCAGTCAAAAGTCTAAGGCTACATCACTGCGGAAGACACAGTGAGGAAACTAGGTGTTTCTTCCATAATCCACCTCTTTTTTTTTTGTTTTCCTTGAGATAAGATCTCGCTGTGTTACCCAGGCTGAAGTGCAGTGGCACAATCATTGCTCACCTCAGCCTCAACCTCTCAGACTCAAACAATCCTCCCACCTCAGACTCCCAAGTAGCTGGAACTACAGGTGCACATCACCAGGCTCGGCTAATTTTTTAATTTTTTGTAGAGAGGGGATCTCACTATGTTGCCCAAGCTGGTCTCAAACTCCTGGACTCAAGCAATCCTCTCTCCTTGGCCTCCCAAAGTTCTGAGATTACAGATATGAGCCACTGTGCCTAGCCCCACAATCCACCTCTTTAAACCTAAAAATGCCCATGTGCACCCATCTTGAAATACATAGAACATACCCATCCTTTCCATAAAAGAAGGCAATAACCCAATCAGTAACTGCATTCAGCTTAAATCCAGAGTGTATGACTGGTGCCCAGTCCTCTCCATCAGGCCCAGATGCAGCTCTCAGTGGTCAGGTGATCTATATGCTAATAGTGAGTTATCTTCCCATCACATACCTAAATTTAAAATGATAGAGAAGAAACAAGATAACAACAATTTCTAAAGACTCCCATTTGGAAATGGGGAGAAGGGGAAATGCCCAGAAGTCACTGGCCCATAACTATTACATAACCCACTGGGCAGGAATAGCAAAGGCTCCTGTCCTGATTCATAGTGAAGTCATTTCCTTGGTTGGACACTCTGGCAGCTTCTCACTCTCCTTTCTGAGAATAATTCCCTTGTCCACTGGCCCTGGCTTTTCCTTCTGGAAGTTTCTCCTTTATCCATCATCCTCTTGACCACATCTGAAATGGGCCTTGGAGGGCACACACAATCTCCTTTCACACACTCTTCCTGCTAATGCAGTCTCTGGAACACAGGCATTACTCTACAGAATGCTGCTCACAGGTTTTTTTGTTTCCAATATGATTCCCTCAAAATTTTAGTAGGCTTCCAGTTTATCTGTTTCCATGTGTGCAAAACCACAGATAACAATGTCATCTAGACACAGCTTTTAAGCCTAAAGTCTCAGGCTTTTTACTTACTGGCCAGTGTTTGGCCACACCTGTCTCTCTCTCTTAACATAGTAGCTACTGAAACAAAAGGTTTGGTAAGATTTGATTTTTGCAACCAGCTAAGCTGATTCCCATGATGGCAGAGAACTCGTAAAGTAAGTTGCTTGAAGAGGGTTTGGGGCCACAGTGCTACATGTTAGCGAGGCTGTCATTTTGCAGCCACCTCTTGGGGGCAGGTTCAAGTTGGGGTACAGACACAGTCAGCTTAATTAACACTTCAAACACCTCCAAATTGCTAGACTCCCAGTCAAGTTAGAGTGCAGGCTGCATCCCAGAGTGCCTCCCTTAGCAAAGTGACATTTCCTTCCACATCCGCTTGTAGACTAGCTCTCAGCTGAATTCAACTCTCTCCTGTAGGACTTTGCTAAAAGCAGCAAAAAGCTGCCTGACCACCAATATTCTAGGCTTTTTCTACCATTTTCACTAACACATGGTCTGCCTTTTGAGGTGTAGCAGATGCAATTTTACCCAATGTTTTTTGCTACCATCTAATGGAGATGACCTTCTTCCTATTCTGCAACATCTATGTTTCTGCAGCCTATCACCTTCCCAAGCTAATGCTTAGCACTCCATTTCAAGACAAAATTCTGAATTACTTAGTATTAGGTTCAGTTGTGTCAGACAACCCATAACAATAGTGGATTTGCTTGTGGGTTGTTTGTTTGTTTGTTTATTTGTTTGTTTTGAGATGGAGTCTCGGTCTGTGGCCCAGGCTGGAGTGCAGTGGTGCAATCCCAGCTCACTGCAACCTCTGCCTCCCGGGTTCAAGCGATTCTCCTGCCTCAGCCTCCCAAGTAGCTGGGACTACAGGCGCACTATGCTGCCACACCCACCTAATTTTTTTGTATTTTTAGTAGAGACGGGGTTTCACTGTGTTAGCCAGGATGGTCTCGATCCCCTGACCTCATGATCCACCCGCCTCGGCCTCCCAAAGTGCTGGGATTACAGGCATGAGCCACTGTGCCTGGCTTTTTTTTTTTTTTTTTTTTTCCTCTGAACTTTTCATTGGCCTCCTGCTGCCCAAAGGGTCCCCTGGTTCTGCTAACTTAATGTCTCAGAACTTTGGTGGTGTTGGTCTCAGACCCCACTTTGCCATCCACTATCCAGCGGGTGGTGGTCTTTTGGATGGTTTGCATGGAGTTGCTGCTGTCCAGGGCATCACCAAGATTGAAGTCCTTGCCATCTTCCAGCAGGCGGTGGTAGATGGCAATCTCAGCCTCCAGCTTGACCTTGATGCTCAGCAGGCCCTCGTACTTCTAGGCGTGGCACTGTTGCCCCGGCCCAGGTCTGTGCCAGCTCTGACTCCAGGTGCAGCAGGATCCTGTTGAACTGCTCCATCTGCAGGGAGTAGCAGGCCTCCACCTTCCTCAGGCCGTTCTCCAAGCTGGCCTTCAGATTTCTCATGGAGACCAGGTTGATCTCCAAGCAGCTCTGTGAGTGTCATCTCAGAAGCTCCAACCTTGGTGGACTGCATGGTGACTACTGTGATGCTCTCCTCAATCTGCTGAGACCAGTACTTGTCCAGCTCCTCTTGGCTCTTCTGAGCCAGCTCACCATATTGGGCCTGGATGTCTGCCATGATCTTGGCGAGGTCCTGAGATTTGGGGACATCTACCTCCACAGTCAACCCAGAGTTGGCAATCTGGGCTTGTAGGCCTTTTATTTCCCCTTCTTGGTTCTTCTTCATGAAGAGCAGCTCCTCCTTGAGAGCCTCGATCTCTGTCTCCAGCTGTAGCCGAGTGACACTGGTGTCATCAATGACCTTGCAGAGCCCATGGATGTTGCTCTCCACAGACTGGCGCATGGCCAGTCTCTGACCTGGGCTCCCTTCTTCTCCAGGTGCTCCCAGATTTTGCTCTCCAGCTTCTGATTCTTGGTCTTCAGGCTCCTCACTCTGTCTAGGTAGGAGGCCAGGCGGTTATTCAGGCTTTGCATGGTCTCCTTCTTGTTCTGGATGTCTCCCATCCTGCCAGACCCCCGGCCATCCCCACAGCCAGGGCCCCGGACCCCATGCCACCCCGGAAACTGGTGGAGGGGGACACAGAGATCTGGGAACCAGAGCCCCCAACACCTGCATAGATGCTGGCCACACTGCTGACAGGCCGGGTGTCTTAGCTGGGTGCCTGGACAGAGCCCAGGGACCGGTAGTTGGTGGAGAAGGTGGAGCGAGTGGTGAAGCTCATGCTGTCCAGTGGGGGGAGAGAGAGAAGGGACAGGACTCAGGCTTTACCAATGATGAACAGTGGATTTTAAAAGATGGAAGTTTTTTTCTCTCACACATGCACGTTTCAGTAGTCAGTGTGTGTATGACTCATCAGGGGCCCAGGCTGCTTCCTGCCTACTGCCCAACTTCCTCAACATGCTGCTCCCACTTCTGCAAGCAAGATCTCAGCCAACTGCCTTCCATCCAGTGGAAAAGCGGGTTGAGGAGAAGGCCATGCCATCTCCTTTTGAAGATATTTCCTGGAAGTTGCCTACACTGCATGTACCCAATATGCCATTGATCAGAATTTAGTACCATGACAATGGGACTCCACACGCCATTGATCAGAGTTTAGTCCCATGGTGGTTAGCTGCTAGGGAAACTGAGAAATGTTGTCTTTATTCTGAAAAGCCATGTTTGCAGATGAAACTCACTCTATCATTGTAGGAAAACAAATGGAAAAAAAATTGGGGAACAACTAGTGTTTTCTGCCAAAGTGGTATTTCCCCTCACCTCAAACCTGGTGGAATGAGCTTCTGGGAGACAAAATCAAGCTTGTCCAAGGTCCCCTGAAGTCTGTGGGGTACCGGAGGGTGGTGCCAGAACGCTGGATGAATGAGCCTAAAGGGAAAGGGTGGGTACCAGGGCTGAAAGCAGAGAGAGGAGAGGAGGGCCTGCATGACTGAGGGAGAGCTGGCCTGGCACCCTCTTAAGGGACTTTGTCTAAGATGGCCTCCTGGGGGCCACTGGGACACAACAGAGTCTCCCTGTGTGAGTCGTCAGATCACTGGAAAACCAAAGAAACTGCAGAGAAGAGACTCCCAGAGAGGAAAGGCAATCTCCGAAGAATACACAAATTTTTGCTTCTGTCCCCAAAGCAAATCAACTTCAAACTTCTCCCACAGCCAGAATAAGCCATGTCAGGTGGCACTGATGCCAGTCACAGGAGACTCTCCCAGCCATTAGTTGTCCTCCCCTCCCGCCCACCCCAACCTCAGAGCAGTCAGCAACATCGGTGAGCAAGCTGGCTAGGAGGAAAACACTCGTAAGGTCAGGTGAGAAGTCAAGGCTTCTCAAGCCTTCCTCCCTAACTCAGAATTGTAGGCCAGAGAAAGAGACCAGGAGAGCTTTTCATTTTAAATAAAATTGGAATTTTTCATGATTTATCTAGAATTGCACATTTCATTTCTGTGGTTCTCAACCCTGGCTATCCATCTGGAATTCCTGGGAAGGTTTAAAAATACTGCCGGGCGCAGTGGCTCAAGCCTGTAATCCCAGCACTTTGGGAGGCTGAGACGGGCGGATCACGAGGTCAGGAGATCGAGACCATCCTGGCTAACACGGTGAAACCCCGTCTCTACTAAAAAAATACAAAAAACTAGCCGGGCGAGGTGGTGGGCGCCTGTAGTCCCAGCTACTCAGGAGGCTGAGGCAGGAGAATGGCGTAAACCCGGGAAGCGGAGCTTGCAGTGAGCTGAGATCCGGCCACAGCACTCCAGCCTGGGTGACAGAGCAAGACTCCGTCTCAAAAAAAAAAGAAAAAAAAAAAAAAATACTGATGTCTGGGCTTCATCCTCAAAGATTTTTTTTTTTTTTTCATCACCAAAGATTCTTATTTCACTAGTCTTGGGGGTAGCCTGGGCATCAATATTTTTTAAGAGCTGCCCGGGCAATTCTGATGGGCTGGGTTGAAAACCACTGTGATAATATTGAATTAAGAACATTTTTGCAAACAAAAGATCCTGGAGTAGCCAGAAAAGTGATGGAACTTGCTCTAGATCCGACCCAAGGAATGGAGAGCTAACCCCACAGTCCAGGCTTAGACGGAAAGGATGACAACATTTTACAACTGCATCTGCAGGAGTCCTCACTTTCAATCTAACAGTTATATAAATCCTACTTCTTCAAAATCAGAAGCCTCTTCAGGGCAAAGGCCATGACAGGATTCTATGGACTTGCTACATTCATGGCAAGAGTTTAGTATATGCTTGTTGTTCTGTTGTTAATCTCTGACCTCCATGCTGGGATAAATCAAAGTGTCCTTTCTGATGCACTAAAGGCAAACTAAGGTGACTCCAAGAGAACCTTACATTGTCCCACATTTAAGCAAATTGTTGTCGCACTAATATAAGGAAAGGTCTTCCAGAAGGCTAAAATCACCAACATTGCATTGCAGATTTAAGGAGTAGGCTTAGTGTCTGGGAATGCTTGAAACCTACCTGGTTTAGTGAAGCTGATCCGGTTGATTAAGTCAGAACTTACCCCTCCATCTCTGTCTCATTCCCACATCTCCTAACCTGATGCAGAGGACAGTCTTACTGTTCACACCATCACCACGACCACCATCCTCAGTCACGGGGAATCCTGCCCCACTAAAACAGTCAAGGCACAATGACAGAATGCAGGAAAAAGCCAAAAACTTGAAAAACCACGAGCTGACCTCCAGGAATAGCTTTAGTCAGCCAACCCAAAAATGTCACATCCCAAAGTAGAGGCCTCCAGCATCAGGATTCCACCAGAAATGCTTCTCGAAATGTTCCTGATTCCCCCAAGCTCATGTTTATTGTACAACTCCATCAAACAGACAGGGGCTGATTGCCTAATGCATCGTGCACCAAGACTCGACACTTGAGAAATCACCTTTTCCTGTGGGTGGATCCTGAAGCTTGGTATCAAGACAGCCTCCTTTCCATAACCTAAAAAGGAAAAGCAAATACTTTGAAGTATGTGCTAGTATGAGAACTGGCCTTCTCCATCACTACCTGCTGTCTTTTGTCTGATTCAAGGACTTTTTTTTACCTAGAAATAAAATGGACTCCACCATGAGCCCAAACCCAGACAGAAGTCTGCTTAAACTGCATTTGGTGAAAAGAGGCTTCTAATCCCAACATATTTTTCTAGACTTTTTCTAGCAGAGAGAAGCCCCCACATGAAAGGTAAGTTCAACCAGAGATGAAGTCCCTTGTTCATTCAGACACAAAAAGCTTCACCCTGTTGCCCTCCCCCTGCAACACTATGTCATCCTCAGGAAAGTCAGTTAACTTCTAGAGGGATCCATTTTAAAAGCTCCCCCAGATACTTGCAGTGCTGTCTGCAACGTCCATATTTTACCCTTTAGAAGCCCCACCTGCCGTGCGTTCTATCCTGGGTATTCCAACAGCACCAAGCCATGAGCCCCCCGTCTTTGGTTTTAATCAGGTATTAAACACTGAAACGTTAGATAAGCGAAGCATTTGATGATGACGATAACGAGTGGCCCATTAAAGGTAATTTTTTTTAAGTTAATGAGTTCTCCCCAAAGAACAGAGCCACGTACTGTACTGAAAAATGTCCGTAGGACATACTGCACTTTCTCGTTATTTATTTAACTTTATGTGGATGCCATAAAACTTCTTTATTTGCTTTCAGTTAGCCCATAGGTTTTGACAAGATAAATTTTTATTTAGGTCTTTGCCCAGCTACAATCAGAAACAGGAGACTCACTTTCCAAAGCCAGGCTGATAGATGGATTAATCAAAGTACTCCCCACCCTCCTTTCCTTCTGGCAACCACAGGGATCCACAGACGGAGTTTTTCCTTAATTAAAGAAACTCAGCAACAAGGTGATTTATCGATGATGAATCTGGCAGGCCTTTTCATTGTGCGGTTACTTTTGGCCACTGTTTGAAATTTACCAACATAAATAAAGCCTCTCCATGACTAAACAAAGTTAAAGTAGCAATAAATTGAGCCTGCCATGTACTCTGGGCTAGATCTGAAGTCAACATAAATACCAGAATGCTTTGGCTGTGCACGCTTGACACGATGACATCATGCACTTCCCAACAGATACAGCCCAGCCCAAGCCAAAGCGAAAGCCTAATACAATTCCCCTAAATGAATCAAATTGCAGTGGTCTAGACTCGGCTGCGCTGAGTATTCAACTTCCTTGTTCTCCGCTGTCGAGCGGTCGCATTAAAAAATAATCTATATGCTAATCTAAATTTTGCTTTTTCTGCATGATTAAATTTTGGCAGGAGTAAATCTCTGTTATTCTCACTCCCCAGGAATGTTTGGAAAGTTACTAAAAATTCAGGATTTATCAGCTTAAGGTCCACCTGCTGTGATGGGATCCTGTAGCCGGCCTGCTGCTACCCTCAGCGGGAGACAGGACACTGAGTGTTCATACAGGAAGAGGGGGTGAAACTCTGCTCACTTCACAGAATGGCTCAACACTGGCTTCCCTCCCAAGGGACTTGCTCTGCCCACATCTAGCAACAGGCTGTCATGCAAGCCTTCACGAAACAAGAAAGTCAGCTAAACAGGGGCTCAACGCCCCCCAGCCCTGTTACTACTAAGAGATGAAAGGGGGGAAGAAACCTTTCAGAACGCACATGCAGGACAGCGAATTAAAAATGGAGAAAATCTAATAACTAATTGGTGAAACCATAAAAGCTGCCATAAAAGACATTTTCCTTAAACTACTTTACACAGGGCTGTATAATTTTATGTCACTTTTTATTTATGTTGCCGTAATGAAAGCTGCTCTGGGAGCTGAGGAGCTTGGGAAGAAAGAAATTGAACTACTTTTAAAAAGGAGGGGAGAAGTCCATTTACAGGGCTTCGAACAAGATTCCTTTTGAAATATAGTGGGATTGGGGAGGAGAACCTATTTACTTCTAAAAGCCTCCAAGCAAAAATGTTTGCAACGAATAACTTTCTTCCACCACTATTCTCTCTACCCCGAAGGACTTAATTACTTAACATTCATAAAGTGGGTTTGATAGTATTTCACAAAACAAGGGCTGGGCATGGTGGCCCATGCCTGTAATCCCAGCACTTTGGGAGGCCAAAGCAGGCAGATCACTTGAGGTCAGGAATTTGAAACCAGCCTGGCCAACATGGCCAAACCCCGAATTCACTAAAAATACAAAAATTAGCCAGGCGTGGTGGTGCACGCCTGTAGTCCCAGATATTCAGGAAGCTGAGGCATAAGAATTGCTTAAAACTGGGAGGTGGAGCCTGCAGTGAGCCAAGATTGCACCACTGCACTCCAGCCTGGGTGACAGAGTAAGACCCTGTCTCAAAAAAATAAAATAAAATAAATTGAATAAATATAGTATTTCACAAAACTAGGATGTGAGCTAGATAGACCAATGCTATTTAGACTCATCTGTGAAATCAGGCTTTTCTTGTGTACAACAGATAAAGAAGCAAGCTCTGAGCATCTAAAAGGATTCCTATAAAAATGAACCCCACTTTGGCAAGATATGGAGGCATTTACAAAGCTCCATAGGACATTACAATGCCATATTCAAGGATTCTAGATAGGTGCTGTTTATTATGACCCAGCAGATCAGACAAGTTCTTTTCCCTTATTTGTATATGATGATTCAGGGAATGTTACACCATTGAGAAAAACAGAATAAGGTGCAATATAGAAAACCTTGAATAAATTATAAATAAGAGAAATTTAGAATAGTATATGTTCCCATGGAGAGGTATGAGGGGGCTTTTGGGGTGCTGACGATGTTCTGTTTCTTAATCTGGGGCCAGTTGCTAGAGTGTATTGGGTTTGTTAAAACTCACTGTATGCTTATTATATGTGCTGTCTTATCTATGCACATTATACTTTAATACAAAGCTTTTTAAAGTGACATATGTTCAGATGAATCCCTTTAAAAAGCTGCAAAGAGTGAGTAACATGCATACAAAAACACAGAAGTGTGCTATGATTTTCCCAGAGAAAATGTAGATCACCCCTTAAAATGCAGGGGCCCTCTGAACTCTGGCTAACTTTCAAAGCAAGATGAGGTTGTTTTTAGAAACAATTTCCCTTCTATTAACAATGAAATCCAATTCAGCCTCGAATATTAGAAAGTGAAACATATATACAACTCCGAGGGACTGTTGAAGTATCAAACAGATAGGGCATTATTTAGGGAGGCTCAACAGTCAAGGCCACTTTACACCATTACGGACCAGACTAAACAAACCTGACCCGCAGGGTGACCCTCCCAGGATCCCAAAAGATTGGAAACTCCGAAAAGGCAGCCCTGACCAGACTTTACAGCCTGGTAATGGCATGCAAACGACACTCCGTCTCTGTCACGCAGCCAAAGGTTGGTGTTGTATATGAGAGCAATTTCCTCAAGAATTCAGAGGAAAATGTGATACTTTCCCTTTTATGTATGGGACTCATACCAGCAAGTGGATTTACTCGTCGGGGACACCCAAACCTCCTGATGAATGCCCCATCATATCATTCCGCCCAATCAGTGGGTGGTGGCAGGGATGTCAGATGCAGGAGAAGGGGAGAACCCACTCGTGCAGAACAGGAAAAGCCTCATTTGCAGGATGTTTTAAATGCTGAAACCATGTGTAGGGAAACACCATTGAGATTCACAGTCTTCCCTGGGAGGCAGGTTTCTCTGTGTGTGTGTGTATGTGTGTGTTTGTGTGTCCCCCTCGCTGTCCTCAACACAGGCAATTCTTGCTGGCTTGGCTCCGAGCACCGAGGTCCAGCCTGCGTTTGTAATTCATTCTTGTTCACCTAGAAAATGTTGGCAGTGGGTGGCCCTGAGTCCAGCTTCATCAAGGGCCTGTTTTCACATGTTCCTCTGTCTTGTGGGGAACTAGTTCCCCCACACAGCCCTCAACAAGCAGTTGGCTGGGGAAAAGAATGTGTTTGCTGGGGGGCGGGGGGGAGGCTGCAGAGGGGGTGGGTGGTGAGCTGGGAGGGAAAAAAGGCAGGGGAAGAAAAGGAAAATACAGAAAAAACAGAAGCTACGACCATATGCTCTGATGAGGAGGATAAACTTTGGGGACAACTTCAAATTCAAGGATCACTATGATTTATCCAGAAACTTACTTTCCTCACTTTTTCCCCACAGAACAGGTCCGGAGCCTGGATCCTCATTACACATCTCGAACTGCTCCTTAGAGCCCTCTCGAGCCTGTAGAGAAGGCAGTGTGTCCCAGCCTCCGGACTTTCAGAACATCTTCTCTGACCTACTCAAACGCAGATCCCTTTCAGGACCATCAATGACATATCCCAGGCCCTCATTCCTCTTCAAGAGCAAACTGTCTGGGGATCACAAGACAGGGACATCAACCCCATACTGGGAATTTAAAGGCCACTCACAACCTCTTTTAGAAATCCTCTTTACCCCTCTATGATAGAACACAGCATTTGGCTTTGATCCATCATATTTTTCAGATGACTGTTGGCCCCATGTAAGTTCCAATGAGACATTCCTTTCAGCGTGGACCACAGCACGTTGCTGGCATTCCACAGGACAAGCCCTCGTTTTCAGGTGGATCACAAGCTCTGTGCTGGAGGTGGCAAATGCATATTATGTGTGTTGGGAAGCATGTGCATCTTGACTTTTTCCTTCCTTAAAACAATGATCCTGCTTTCAAAAGATAAAAAGAAAGTCAAGGTGGCTACCGGATGAAGTGTAGACCTAGCCTGGCAGTGAAGAGGAAGCAGCCATCAGAAACACCTGCAGAACAGTGGTGTCCTCTCTGCCCTGGACAGAGAGGAGGGCACTGGCTCAAAGTAGCCCAGGCATTAAACACACAGCCTAGGCTCAAGATAACCAAGGCCTCCCATGGGGCAGAGCCACCAGGAAGCTGGGAGCTTCATTCACCTCCCAAAACGGAGAGCAAGTTCCTTCCTAAGCACCAACAAGCTTGAGCAGTTCCCTGCACCAGTTTCTGTATCCATCCCACCAGAAACCAGACACGAGGCAGGGAGGCCCAACCACCAGCCCAGGGGCCCCGTATCCTGCCGCCAGTCATCTCCCCTTTCATCTCTGTGAGAGTCACCTCCCAGGTGACCCCTGGCCCCACTCAAGTTTAAACGAGGCGAGGTGTTACTTTCAGCCCATACCCACAGCACATTTCGGTCCTCCTGTTCAAGGGGCCTCAGCCTCCACCCCCTACCTTCCTCTGCCCTTTAATCCCCTCTTGGGGAATTCAGTTATGCATATAGCTTGAAATGGGGACCACAGGCTGGGCCTCTACAAGCTGCTAATTGAAAACCTTGTCAGAAGTGGGAGGAAGAGGCAGAGGGGGAAAAACAACAACCCTTGACAGGACCCCACTCTCATGTTATGAACAGCAGCACGCCCTCCCAGAAGGGCGGTCCCTGCTCCACCTCGGCTGCATGGGAGGCCTTCCTCCCGGGCTTGAGGACTGAGTCTGTGGTAGACGCTGCCTACCACATCGGAAAGGATGCAGCTAAGGGGCCTCCAGCCCCTGCCTGACCCTGGGGCTGCCTTGCTCTCTGAGCATGCTGTTCCTGCTGCTTCTGGGGACAGGCTGCCTGGGTCAAGGCCTGGCTCCACTACTCTCAGCTGTGTGATCTTGGGCAAGCGACTCAACCTTTCTGAGCCTCAGTTTCTTCCCCTATGAAATGTGGATGAGAATTGTACCTATTTCAGAGGGTCATTGTGAGGATTAAATGCAATTATACATATAAACACTTCATACAGTGCCTGATACAGTATTCATAACTTTTAATGTTTTATTCTTGTTTATAACAATGAGAATTCTTGATCTTACCAAATTGGAGAACAGCCGGGGAGAGGGAGCTGAGGTTGTCATTCTATTTCCATTTCATAAGTAAATCTGGTACCAGATTTACCTGGTACCGTAACTAAATCTGGAAGCCTTTAAATGAAAACAGACAAGGATGCATGTTTGTGTGAAGGTGGGGAGAGGAGGGTGGTAAGACTTCAGTGGAGGGAAGAATACAAAGAGAATAGGGGAAGGAAAACAATGAATCAGCCAAGGTTTTTCAATCATCTATTGTATAACAGGCACATTTTCAGTGCTTTCATGACATGTCTGCACAATGCTATAAGGTAGTTATGATCACTCCTATTTTCCACTAAAAATTTGAGGCTCAGAAAATGCTTGGCTCCTAAATGTGGCACTGAATTGGCTTTGAATCCCAAAACCCCTATCCAGGCTCCACCTCCCACATGCTGTGCAATGGGGGCTCCTTCCTGCCTTTTAAAAGGGGCAAGAAATCCTCAGATGGTGGCATTTATCCAGTTTTCCGGAATTAGACACGTTTTTCTAATACTACATTTACAGAAGGTTCAGATTGGAATATGGGCACCTCTGGTGTGAAAGGTCTTGATCACCTTTTTTTTTTTTTTTTTTTTTTTTTGAGACAGGGTCTCCCTCTGTTGCCCAGGCTGGAGTGGGCTCACTGCAACCTCCGTCTCCTGGGTTCAAGTGATTCTCCTACCTCAGCCTCCCCAGTAGCTGGGATTACAGGCATGCACCACCACAGCCCAGCTAATTTTTGTATTTTTAGTAGAGACAGGGTTTTATCATATTGGTCAGGCTGGTTTCGAACTTCTCACCTCAGGTGATCCACCCACTTCAGCCTCCCAAAGTGCTGGGATTACAGGCTTGAACCACCATGCCTGGCCTTGATCACCTTCTTTATTCAGAACAGAAGTTTCTAGTGCAGACTTTCATGCCAACGGTAGGTGGGAATGTGTCTGAAGCAATAAGTGGGAATACTTTAATACTTCCCTGTGAAGAGCTCTGGCTGAGGTGTTAACATCCAGGTTAAGAATATAAAAATCAAGCTAAATGAAAACACCATGATTACAATGGCGGTGACTTTATCCAAGGACCTCCAAAATCACTAGCAATTATGTGGTACGAAGCACCTACATTAGGAAAACGGCAATGATTTTGTATCTACTGATGAGGATAATGACTAATATATTCTGTCAACAGACATGACAGCTGTCTGTACATATTTGGAGGCATGTATTTTTAGAGGCTGTTACTGTATCTCCAGCTATTTTAACTACTAAATTTTGTTGACACCATGCAATCCAGTAACAAGGAGGTTTACGGGGAAAGGTTAAAATTCCTATTTCCAGCCGTTTCTCTTCCTTACATCATTTTTGTTTCATTATTCAATAGGACCCATAAATCTGCCACTCAGATCCCAGACTAAGTGACATGCTACAGGGAAATTGCTAATGTCACTAGGAAACAAAATAAAACTGAACACTGGGTTTACAGCATTCAGCCCTCAAAAGCATCATTCCTGGCCTGAGATTCATTCTAACACTCACACGCTGACCGGAGAACTTCCGTCCGATGAAGAACCTGGGCTTCATTTCCTCTGCCCCCACTCCCCATTTTCCTAATTGGGGGCTGGGAAGAGAAGGGAGGTGGAGAGATTTGCAAGATGGGCTCTAATTTTAAGACAAAAGCCATCCCATTAAATCTTAACAGATGTTTCCCAAGTTTAGAAGATTAAGAAAGATTTCAGCATCAAAAATCAAAGAAAATACTCCATGACCTTAAAAAAGGATAAAACACAAAGCTCTAACAAACCCAAAGTCCACTTTGACAGCTGTCTCTGACGGAATTGACAAGGTGCTATTGATGTTTGGATTAAACCATGCCTCTGTGATCAAGTACTCAAACATGGGATAAAAGACGAATATATTCTTTAATCCTACCCACTAATTTTGTCTAGGCCCAGAAAAGCAATGAGTACTGAACAAATGTTGAAAGTGGTTTCGCTTCTGTTTATTGACAAAGCTATTTTTATTTCATTAATTTGCCACGTATCTTATCAGCATTTAAACTAACACAAGGAAATCTATACGAGGTACTGAACTCTCCGCAAACAGATAGCTGCAACTTCCAAAGCCACTAAAGGTAAAATCAATAGAAAATGATTCTAGAAAGTGAGGAAGATGTTACAGGAAAATGTAATAGAAAAATTGTGTTCTGATTTATTTTTCATTTGTCTTTAAAAAAAAAAAAAAAAACTATAAGATAGCATTGGGAATTCTAGTTTTCAGCCTGGTGAGTTTTAAAGGAAAAGAAGAAAACCTTTTTTTTTTTTTTTTTTAAGGAAAGGGTGAAGAGGCAATTAAGTCATTAATTACTGTCTTTGTCTAGCGATGTCCAACCCATCAAACTTGGCCTCTTCTGTCTTCATCAAAGGTGCAGCTCACTCTACTTTACAATAAGTACCTCTTAATAAGACAATCTGATGTTTCAAAAGCTGCACTACGAGGAATTTAGATGAAGATAAATTAAAATAATACTTAGCAGCAGACACCAGAGTTTGACAGCCACACAGAGCCCACAATCACCCAAGGTTATCAAATGAGTAGTGAGAGGTTCAGGATACCAAGACACCACAGGGAAACAGGATGCTCTATGCCAAGGTCAAGGGGGATTGGGATTAGTTGGAGGAGAGACGAAACTGACACTAATTCTAAGAATTGAGGACTGTGATCCACACCTCACTCGAAAGGAGACAAGGAGGGACACAAGTTCTTTGTAGAAGCACCCAGCAAAAACACCAGAATATCCTAAGAAAGTAACTGAGGAGATGGGGTTCCAGGAGAAGAGTTAGATAAGCCTTAAGACCTCTTCAGTGGGAACACTATGGGCTGGCAGGTCGTGGCCCTGCCCTCCTAACTCTTCTGGGTAGCCACTTGGCTACTCTCCCCTGTATGCTCTGAGTTGCCCAGGCCCTGCACTGGCTCCTGCCTTGGAGAATCAGGCACAGTCTGGCTTCCTACAAGAGCAACACCTGACACCAGCGCTGACACCTGGTGTCTGCTGCACTGCCTCCCCGTACCCAACCCCAATCCTGCTCCATCCCTTCGACAGCGATGCTCTTCTCCCTTTGTCCTCACTTTGACTCTGACATCCTGGCACCCATCTGCTCTGCCCCCACCTGTGTTAATAGCACGGCAGGTGTTAAGAATGGGGTCCTAGGTCTGCACCACCACAGCTGGGAGGTTTTGCCTTGATAAGGAGGAGGAGGAACGACATGCAAGCTGCAAGAGAAAGATCCAACATGTATGCTCATGAACTTCAAAAGAGCACAATGTAATTACTTTTGTGGTTTCCAAAATGAAAGTTAAATTTCAAAAAAGAAAAAGAAAAAGGCCTGTCCAGTGGATGGGAATGACCTGAGGGAGATTTGCTCAGAGGGGGTCTCCATGTCTACCCCTGCAGCATACCTTCAGCCTCTTGAAGACCCCCTCTCCTAGACATATCTTCCAGGCATTGAGTGGCACCCCCATGAAAGGGCCCCTCTATTATATATATGATGAAGTACACTATTTTAGGGAGCTTAATGAGCTTCCTTGAAAGAAAAAAAAATTCTTTTAAAAAATTGACTAAGTGCCGGGCGCGGTGGCTCAAGCCTGTAATCCCAGCACTTTGGGAGGCTGAGGCGGGCGGATCACGAGGTCAGGAGATCTAGACCATCCTGGCTAACACGGTGAAACCCCGTCTCTACTAAAAAAAATACAAAAAACTAGCCAGGCAACGTGGCGGGCGCCTGTAGTCCCAGCTACTCGGGAGGCTGAGGCAAGAGAATGGCGTAAGCCTGGGAAGCGGAGCTTGCAGTGAGCTGAGATCGGGCCACTGCACTGCAGCCTGGGCGACAGAGCCAGACTCCGTCTCAAAAAAAAAAAAAAAAAAATTGACTAAGTATGGCATGCCCACAGTGTGTTTTCTCACGTCAAGTTTCCTGTTGCTGATCCGGACGGAAGCATTCATTTCACAAGACCTTGAACCAATTCCCCCCCCCATGGCAAAGAAACAAAGCCACACCATATAAGGCAGATGCACGTACACGCAAAGGATGAGCAGGAGCATACATTTTACAGCTATTTTGGAAGACTGGACCACGCTTACAAAAGATTCTCCCCTTTCGTACCAATTTCCAAACATCCAACCACATTACATTCTAAGAAATGAGAAGATTCCACTAAGAATTTGTTGACTTCGCCCCCAGGTACTCTTCCTACAAGATACTGGAATTACATAAGTACTGGTATATTCACAACAGCTTTATTTTTGTGTGTTGCTATGGAATTTCAAAAACAAGAAAACCACTGATCAGTAGTTGTGATAAAACTTTTTAGCCACAGCATTGAGAATAAGGCCTAACTATTCTATAGACACGCTTTGTTTGCTCCAACGTCAAATTAACTTCAAATACGTAACAGCACACACTGATTTGAAACGGTATGCAGTGCTGCTCAGACTGTGTTCCACGTACCTGGCATAAATCTCTCCTTCTAAAGACATTCATTTGTACAGGTGTCTCCATGGTATACGCCACCCACAAAACTAGGAACCAGAGGTGCATTCTATTGAAAAGAAAGTTGTTTCCAAGGTGGGGGGTGTGTGTTTGTGATCGGATGGGTGGCTCACTCTCATTTGTCTCTTTACACAATAGAAACAGGGACATATTTTTAGGAAAATTAGCAGCTCGTGACTACGGAGATAGTTAAAGATACAACGTGAGCCAAGGAAAATTAAGAACTACGAAGAAACTTTTTAAATGGTTGGCAAACATTGCCACATGCTGAGTGAGACAGGGCTGAACGCAGAGTGAGGCCTACACCTGTCATTTATCAACAAGCATGGATTAAATGCTTTTTCCATGATCATTCCTTTATTTAACTCTTACATAGAGCTTAGTTCTCTAAGCAGCTTATGAATATTAGCCCATGTATTCTTCCTAATAATGCTATGTGGTAGGTACGTACTATTAATATCCTCATTTTACAGAAGAGGGAAAGGAGGCACAGAGAGGTTAGTAATTTGTCCAAGGTCACACAGCTAGTAAGTAGCAGAGTCTGGGATTCAAATCTCAGCCCTCTGTCTCCCTAGTCCATACTATGCTACACTGCTTCTGACAATCATATATTCTGACCCTAATCTGGGCTCTGGTGTTACAAAACATGCTCCTTCTCTCAGGAAGCTTCTAGCCTAGAAGCCAGTTATAACACAGTGTGGTAGAGCTGTGAAAGCAGTAAGCACAGGATAGTCCTGGGAGGCCCCAGGAGAGATACCCAACCAGTCTTAGAATAGCATACGGATCTATGTGGTTACAGCATACGTAGTATGTGTGTGTATACATAGTGGGGAGTGGATGGAAGGGTTGGTAAAGACCATTAAGATCTAGACCAGGGTCCTTCAAACTCACACTCTTGACATTTGGGGCCAGATAATTCTTTGTTGTGGAGGGCTATCCTGAGGGCTGAGGAACAGCCAGCACCATCCCTGGCCTCTACCAGCTGTTGGTAGCATAACTCCCCTCCAGCATGATGACCAAAAATGTCTCTAGACATTGCCAAATGCCCCCTGGGAACAAAAATCATCCCTGGTTGAGAACCACTGGTTTAAAGGAAGTGGTATCCAATCCAGACCTGAATTATGAGTAGTCATTATAAGAGAGAAGAATTGGAAGAGAGTTCCAGGCAGAGGATACCGCACATGCTAAAGGCCCCAAAGAGAGAGCCTGGCACTTCCTGAAAACTAAAAGTAATTCAGTATGAATGGCTCTTAGAATTAGATACAGGGGATTAGAAAACCGAGTCTGAAGAGTCAAGCAGGATCATCATAAAAGCTCCATACTCTCCTTTTGGGAGTTGCTCCTAAATGCAACTGGGAGCTGTTAAAGGGAGAATGGCTTAATCAGACTTGCATTTTTTTCTTCCACACAGACAGGGAGTTAGAGACAAGACTAGAGACCAGCCAAGACACTGTTGTTTGTACTTTCTTTGCATGTTAATCATGTTTCCTTTTAAATATAAACTTATTTAAAATTAAATATGTGTTCTTCATATATAAAAAGTTCTTATGTGTCAATAAGAAAAAGATGATCACACTAATAGCAAAAGAACAAACTTCATGGAGGCAATTCACAAAGAAGTGGTACACAAGGTCAATACACTGTGAAAAACATGCTGCTTTTCTGATGCTCAAAGAAATGCTGTTTAAATTATGAAATCTCATTTTCCACCTATCATATTGGCAGTCAATTCTTAAAAATTGTAATTGCAGAGAAGCTGCGTTCTCCTAGACTGCTGGTGGGAGTTGACACTGATGCTGCTTCCCTAAAAGCAATTGAGGAAAAATAGTAATAAAACTAAGTTTTGTGAAGGACTAAATGACAAACTATTGAAATGATCTAAACATCTGATGAGAGAGTGGTTGACCACGTTTTAGAATAGTGTGTTTCCATTAGGAATACTTTTGTGGACTTCTGCTAGTTGAGATGGGAAAATATTTGATAAAAGGCAAAAAGTAAAAACATGGACAACATCCAGTGTCAGTAGACTGGATAAGTGGCCGTGTAGTGCTGGCTACAGTGTAAGAAGGCTGGCTACAACCCTGGGGTAAGTTTTTATTTTCTCATCTGTACAAGGGCTAGAATAATTGTATCTAATCATAGAGTGGTGGTAAGGATTAAATAAAAGAATGCAAAATGCTTAGCACAAAACCCAACATATGGAAAGGTCTCTATAAGTACTAACCAACATTATTATTATCAAAAACAAAAAAGCTGTATGAATAATCATCTTCATCATAATATATAATAAAAAAAGAGGGATTTCAGTTTCCAGCTACAGGAGTATAATTAATTAAACAATAACATAGCCATTAAATGACATAGTATGTAACATTTAACTTTAGTGATTGTGCTTACACAATGGAACTTTAACATATATATGTGTGTGTGTGTACATATATGTATTTTTTCATGAAAAGTATATAATGACATGGAAAAATGCCTCCGTGACCAACATGACCTGTTTTAGAAGCTTCAGATATAAAATAAGGTCACATCACTTCCAATAGGAAATTAAAATGATTCAAGCCTCCATCTCTCTGAGAAAATCTATTTCTTCTTTCTCTGGGCTCTTTCCTCCTATAGAAGGCCCTCCAATACCCAAGGGGTCAGCCTGGGTTGCTCTCATCCTGTGGTCAGATCAGAGCTCAGACAGAGGACTCTGAACCCACTCAAAGGTGAAGAACTCTATACTGAATGTCCCAAAATAATAGCATCAGACACTAAAATGATTTGGGAAAAAAACAAAAATTGAGTGAAAAATATGGTAAGTATTTCCATCATCCAAAGACGAACACAATTAACAGTTAGGGTATTTCATTCCAGAGTTCCCTTCTATGTATAAGCTCTTTTTGTCAAGTTGTTATTGTACTGTGTTTTTAAAACTGTGTCTTCCAATACCAGAAATGAGAGAAAACCCCATCTTGGCAAGGTAGGATTTGCTCAATTGACCATCCCATCCTGAGCCTCCATGAATTCTCATGAGTCCCACAATATCTGTAGCAATCATTTTCCCCTCGATCCTAACAGGCCCCATGTGGCAAAATGTGCTAAAATTAAAAATTAAAAAATTTTTAAAAGTTGAAGCGTCTCCCCCGTGGTCCTGGATCGATAGTAGCGCCGTCATGGTTACCGTCTTTTTGCACACTGCCTAGTGATCCCGCCTCTCTGGAAAGAAAGGTGCTTGTCACATGGACATCCATTTTGTCTGTGGCCCTACTGCATTTTAAAAACTAAATTTAGGAGGTATGATAAGAGTAAGCGAAGACATTATTAAAGGTATTATGCTCTTATTGTTGTTTGCTTAGAAGATACTTTATTAGCCCCCATTGCAAAATTGAGAAGACTGATCCTTGAATATCATAAAAATGGAACTAAAGTAATCTAACGGGTCAAAGCCCACTCTAAAAGAGGGAACTCAGTTACTCCATAATCTTCAGTTGTGATTGTACCTAAGCCAATTTGGTGCATAATAACTGTTAGCAATTATTATGTTCTTCCTAGTAAACATGGATGGCATCTAAGAGTTAAAAGTGGTTGGAGTCTACAGATCCCTCCCCTCACCATTTGATAACAATGTAATTAAGTCAAGGCTTAATTCTGCCACATACACATTTATTCATTTAGCAAGCAGGCCCCCAAACAATCATACAATCTAGTCTGCAAGTTTGAAGAAGTTCCAGCTTTCTGCCCTTGTAGGAAGTCTGAAGTTCACCAAAGGCAAACATAACAATCATCTAGCAGGAGGTTTCAACTGACCTTACAATTAGATTTAGGAGACCAAAATTATCTGATCAATAACTGGGCATAACGTCATTTCAGAATGAAGCCTCAGGCACCATACCTGAAAGGTATAGACTACTAGACTAGATTTCTATGGCCCATATATACAAGGGTAGAGGACCTCTGCAATATTTCTGGCCAATCAATAGATTTGAACACCACTTTTTTCACCTGTGAAAAATAACAAAGCCTCTGGTATTGGTTAGATATAAAGATAGCTAAAGTCTGTCTCTGGAGTGTGAGTTTCTGATTAGAAGCTTTCAAAACACTAAATACCTACCCCAAAAGTGTATGTTCCCTTTCAGGGCAACAGACTTCCCCTAGGATATACAGCAAAATAAATCTACACACAAACACACACACATCACATATGCCAACATGAGTTGCATTTGTACATGCACAGAATTGTGTATGTGTGTGTGTATATATATAAAAAATATATGTGTGTATAAAATATACTCTCTCTATATATATATCAGGCTGTCTGTGGCAAAGTATTTTAAAGTAAATTACAGGCAATACAACATTTTCATATTAAAAACAAAAAGGTTTTAAAATCCAGATAAAAGAAGTAGGTAGGTAGGAACAACTTAAAGATCTCATTTCATTTTTAGGGATGGGTTTTAAACTCAATTCATTTGAAATAAGTCTGAATACATTAGACACATTGGGAAATAATCCCATTATTAGTATAATCACTTACATCTGTCAAATGTGCCCTGATGTATAATATGCTTTCTTTTACTCCAGAGGACCCCAAGGAAACAAAACTTTAGATGAAATTGCGAAGGAAAGAGAAAGAATATTATTACCCAGTGTTGAATCCTGTCACAAAAAGAAATGATACCCTGAAACCACTCATAGGCCAAACAATTACGATCCCATAGGATGCATGCAATTGAGGAGAGACAAAGACGTTCAAAAGAAGAATGAAGGAGGAGCTGCCATCACTGTGGGGGAAATCAGGAGAGAGAATCTTAAGGAGTCACATTTGAGCTTGGTCTTGCAGGAGAGAAAGTTCGCCTGATTAAGACAGGGATGTCTACTTGACTCCCTTGTGTGTCGAGTGGGAAAGATAGAGCACCTCTCTCTCCGAGAAGTGAGAATTAGAGAGTATGTATTTAAAGCCTGGCACATGGTATGTATGTGCAGGAACCCACGTTATAAAATCTGAAACAGGCTGCAAAAATCTCTGGACCAAGAGTCAGAAGCCTGAATCCCAACCTGAGCTCTGTCCCCAGCTACCGGGATGACTTTATGTTCGTCTCTTCCCCTCCTTGTGTCATCATTCCTATGTGTCTACAACGAGGTCAGCAGAACTGTCCTGCCACCTCTCATGACAGGCAAGTGAAATCAAAGATCGGGAAGCACATTGAAGAGTTAAGTCCTTAGCAATGCAAGGCATTAGTTTTGTCACAAATACAGTACACTTTCCTGAGTCCAAATATGATAGGAAATCCATAAGGGTAGGGCAGGAAGGAAAGGAATCAAAAATCTGTTCTACTGCAGAGAGTAAAGAAGCCTTCCAAGGATGTCTGAGCCAAGCCTCCACCTTCAAGTCCTCTCTTCCCTGCCTCCATTTGGGATGGTGCTTTAGGCTCTTTTAACTGGACCATGAATATGTCCCTTCAAATCCAAAGCTGAACGGAAGGTTTCTCTCTGCTGAAGCTCTGGCATGAGGGTCACTCATCTCCCTTTCCCAGATAAAAGGAAAAAAAAAAAAAAAAAAAAACCAGTTCTGGGGCTGGAGTGGCTTCCCCATTCTTCTCACAGAGTCAAGGGTCATGATGAGGGCTCTCCACAGTACAGAGGCAAAGGTGGTGCCCCATGCCACTTAGTCCCTTAATCCTCACTTTAAGCCAAATTTAAAAGTCTTCAAAGTGGATCTCTGATCAGAAGGAAAATGTTTAATTGAAAAAGCTGCTTTTCAGGCACAGTTAGTTGGTGCATGCCCCATTTTAAAGCATTCCCAGACATGAGAGTCTCTTGGTCTTAAGCATCAGCATCACCAGTACTAGTTCGGGGCCCTGGCAGGTACCAAGGGCCTGACTGGCCTTGCAGCTCACTTAGAAGTAAAAAGATGCTTGAAAAGAGGAAGTTAAACCAAGTCTCAACAAAGGATCTAAAACAGGTTCCTCCTTAAGCTGGTCATTGATGGTGCAAGAGTAACAGACCACTGTTATTCTGATTGTTCACATGGACAAGAAGCATTTATTGAGCACCTTCTGTATGCTAGCAATAGACTAGTCATTGAGTCACCAAAGTTCAATTACTGATTGTTCCATGGGCAACAGACATTTATTGAGCACCTACTGTATGCTAACTAGTATAGTCACTGAGTCACCAAAGTCAGTTACTGATGGTTCACATGAGCAACAGGCATTTATTGAGCACCTACTGTATGCTAACTAGTATAGTCACTGAGTCACCAAAGTCAGTTGCTGATGGTTCACATGGGCAACAGGCATTTATGGAGCACCTACTGTATGCTAACTAGTATAGTCACTGAGTCACCAAAGTCAGTTACTGATTGTTCACATGGGCAACAGACATTTATTGAGCACCTACTGTATGCTAACTAGTATAGTCACTGGGTCACCAAAGTCAGTTACTGATTGTTCACATGGGCAACAGGCATTTATTGAGCACCTACTGTATGCTAACTAGTACAGTCACTGAGTCACCAAAGTCAGTTACTGATTGTTCACATGGGCAACAGGCATTTATTGAGCACCTACTGTATGCTAGCACTAGAATAGTCACTGAGTCATCAAAGATGAATAAAATGTGGTCACAGCCCTCAGAATTCAGGACCTAGTAAGGAAGACAGGGAAGTAAACAGAAGATAACAATGCCTTCCACTAAGGTTTCAAGAGAGTACATGGGCTCAACTATCTGACCTTGTGGGTGGTGCAGAGGGATAGACCAGGCTGCCCACAGCAGGGCTTCCAGATCATCATCTAAATCTCTTGGAGTTCTTGTTAAATGAAGATTCCTGGCTCAGTAAGTCTGAGGTAGGCCTGGAATTCTGCACATCCAACAAGCTTCCAGGAGATGCTAAGATGCTGCTGATACACAGGCCACCCTTCGAGTAGGAAAGGTCTTAGAGGACGTGATACCTGAGCTGACTCTTGAAGGATGACTAGAAGTCAGGGTAAGAGGAAGTTGGGGTTGGGGAGCAGCCTCCTTACCCAGGTACAAAGGGGAGTATGTAGAGAGTTCAGGGAAGCACGGGTGCTTCCATTGGTTGGAGTGGGAAGTTGTGGGCAATGCTGGGGAGGAGGACAAGGACAAAGGCACACAGGGCCTTGTATGTCCTGTGATGGCATTTAGATTCATTCAAAAGACAGCAGGGACCATCAAAAGACTTTTGAGCTGGGAACTGATATATTATGTTCAGGCAGCATTTTTTAAAGCTCGGTCAGCCAAAAGTATAGGAAATAGATGAGCAGCAATTAAGATGGGAGAGAAAGAGGCCAGTAAGGAGGCTATTGTTGCAGTACAAACAGATAAGTAAATGGAATCAGGAGGTATCAAGTAGACGCCATCAACGGGTGTCCTTTCCCCATAGCTTCAAATTTGCCTTCCCAAAAGTTCATTCACTTTGGTTAAGAGCTCTTCAGTGCCCTCAATACAATTTTGAAAGCTTTTAATATGGTTTTCGAAACATGCTCCAACCAGTTTTAGCCCATCTCTCTACTGGATCCCCACTGTAACCCAACGTGACCACCTGGCTGCTGCCCTCCTGCTGATGTTACCTTCCAGGCCAGGCTCCACCTCCACGCTTACTGTTCAAGTCACTGTTCAAGTCACCCAAGTGTCCCCAGTGCCTCTCTGCCTGCCCACGTTTCACTGTGCTGCTCGGCTCCACAGTTGACAACCACATTGGCAAAGCTTCCCCAGACCATCCCAGCCCCATTGATCTGTGTAATGTACTGTCTGTTTCATTCTATTTGCACTTGGTCCCAGAGGACCCCATGCTTTTAAATGCCTTTTTTATTTCCTTTTGCTTTTCATAAAATACTTCATCTTTCAGAAGTGTACCTATGGCATATATGTGTAAATTAGATATGAATAATAAAAGGAAGCCAGGTGCAGTGGCTCACCCCTGTAATCCCAGCACCTCGGGAGGCTGAGGCGGGACCATCGCTTAAGCCTAGGAGTTTGATACCAGCCTGAGCAACTAGCAAAACCCCATCTCTACAAAAAATACAAAAAAAAAAAAAAAATAGCTGGGTGTGGTGACACACACCTATAATCCCAGCTACTCGGGAGGCTGAGGCAGGAGGATCACTTGAACTCAAGAAGTCAAGGCTGCAGTGAGCTGAGATCATACCACTGAATTCCAGCCTGGGTGACAGAGCAAGACCCTGTCTCAAAAAATAAAAATAAAGAATAAAAGAAAACCTGAGCACCTTCCTTTTGGGTTCAGAAACAGGCGTTACCAAGATATTTGAGGCTCCTGTGTGCCCCTTCTTGGGGGCCTCTCCTAACAACATAACCTAAAATAAGACCTGAGAAACAAGAGCAGTCTTCTACATCTTTTGTTTCTTCCAAAGCTCTTGTCACAACACTTTTTTTTTTTTTTTTTTTTTTTGGAAGAGACAGAGTCTCACTCTGTCACCCAGGCTGGAGTGCAGTGGCATGATCTCGGCTCACTGCAACCTCCACCTCCCAGGTTCAAGACATTCTCCTGCCTCAGCCTCCTGAGTAGCTGGGATTACAGGCATGAGCCACCACACCCAGCTAATTTTTGTTTTTTCAGTAGAGACAGGGTTTCACCATGTTGACTAGGCTGGTCTCAAACTCCTGACTTCATGTGATCTGCCTGCCTTGGCCTCCCAAAGTGCTGAGATTACAGGCATGAGGCACCGTGCCTGGCCAGCACTTTCTATACTAAAAATCTGGGCATGCAACCAGCCAGTATGAGTGTATTTGTGGGAAAGTGAGAGAGAGTATTTTAAATCAGATCTGCCTAGAATAATCCAGAGCATGGTATCACTATCACCCTCAGCATTTAGCAGACTATCCACCACCAGGCAGGCCCTCAGTGAATATTTCAATTGAATCCTGCTTTCTCTCCATCTAGCAGATGTAATGTAGATTCTAGCCAGATATAAAACCACTGCCCTCAGCAAGTGCTTTCCAAAGTAATGCCCAACTCGCACCCAAGTGTGCATTTATATCCATTGGGGTGTGGGAAAAAATATTAGAACTTGTTTACACTTAATTTTCTCATTCTTTTAAATGTTCTAATTTTTTGTATAGATCTCATGGTGGTTACAGCATTTGTATGTATATTTGTAATATATACTCCACAGTATAACATACTACATAGTGTAGGAGGTCCAGTATGGAGCCTAGCAGCATGGCAGTGATGGTACCAAGGCATCATACTGATGGCTAACTAGCGTGGACAGCAAGAAAGAAAAAGGGAAGATCCAAAGTGGGGTCTTACCTGTCAGCTCCTAGAACTCATTCATTCATTCATTCATTCATTCATTCATTCATCCATCCATTCATTGACCCATCCAAAAAAAATTTTTATTGATCTCCTTGTGTATACCAGGCTCTACTGCCCAAACTACATCAGGCAGACGTGGTGTAGAAAGCATCTTTCAGAGGTTTGCCATGCTTGTCCTGTCTCACTACCCACAGGACTCAGGCAGCCAGAGTATAACACCAGGTGCTTCTCCCATGCCCAGAGTGAGCAACATACATCCAAATACATACCCCCTCCTAAGAGGACAAAGACGAAAGAGGTCAGCCAGACCCGGGCTGCTAATCCTGGTCACAAATGTGTGTTTGTTCACTGTGAGTTCAGAGCAACTACTTAACATGGCTCTTTTATTCACACCTGGCTTTTTCCACCAGCAAAGAAGGGAACTGCCTTCCAGATGTGATGCATAGGAAAAATCTCCTGCCCCTGAAAGACGCCTCTCCACCTGCTCCTAAATGTTTGGAACTGCTCTCAGAAGGAGGAAGTCCTGAAGATAAGACATGTGATTTTAAGTGTCCTTGCCATGGGGCCAGGGAACCTATTAAGGAATTTGCACTACATTGTAAATGACTCCTATCCAACACTCTCTGGAGGACCAGTTTTGATAGAGGAGAGAGATGGAAAAGAAGAGCAAACCAGAGTATCAGCCTACAATACCTACAGGTGAAGTTAGTGGGTCTCCTAGATGCAGAAACAGCCTTGGAAAGGAGTTATCAGGCCATGGGCCAGGGTGGGAATGTTGAACTCTGCAGTTTTGTCAAGTACAGCACTATTTCCAGCCCTGCACTTACTCACTGGCCTCAAAAACTTAGTTACTATAGAGAAAGTTAGTGCTATAAGGAAACTCAGAGAGGTGCCTACGTTACGGGAAGACGCTGAGATTCCAGAAGGTTACCATGACTCTGTCTGGGCTAGACCTGAGCCTCCCTGGTCACATCCCACTCCAGAGGTGAGCCTGGAAACAACAAATTGTTGTTTTGTTGGGTAAAATAAGACAAAGAGACTTCACTTACTATGCAAGACTTGGGGTTAAATGTCCTGTGACAATTTTGGGGAATGATAGAAAAGAACAACATCTAAAAAGGTGCCTTCCTACTTCCAAAGGATGAGAAATTGAAACAGCCATGTAATTGTGTTGAATCCAGACACACAGACTAAGTTCACTGGCAACTTACAGGGGGGTGATCAGTTCAATCATATGAGTCTCTTTAAATGTTTTATTTTGGGGCGGTTCCAAGATGGCCAAATAGGAACAGCTCCAGGTTCCAGCTCCCAGCGTGAGCGGCACAGAAGAAGGGTGATTTCTGCATTTCCAACTGAGGTACCAGGTTCATCTCACTGGGTCTTGTTGGACAGTGGGTGCAGGACAGTGGGTGCAGCCCACCGAGGGAGAGCCGAAGCAGGGAGAGGCATCACCTCACCCAGGAAGCACAAGGAGTGAGGGAATTCCCTTTCCTAGCCAAGGGAAACCCTGACACACAGCACCTGGAAAATCAGGTCACTCCCACCCTAATATTGCACTTTTCCAAGGGTCTTAGCAAACAGCACACTAGGAGATTATATCCTGCACCTGGCTCGGAGGGAGGGTCCCATGCCCATGGAGCCTCCCTCATTGCTAGCACAGCAGTCTGAGATCTAACTGCAAGGCAGCAACGAGGCTGGGGGAGGGGCACCCGCCATTGCTGAGGCTTGAGTAGGTAAACAAAGCAGCTGGGAAGCTCAAACTGGGTGGAGCCCACCACAGCTCAAAGAGGCCTGCCTGCCACTGTAGACTCCACCTCTGGGGACGGGGCATAGCCAAACAAAAGGCAGCAGAAACCTCTGCAGATCTAAATGTCTGTGTCTGACAGCTTTGAAGAGAGTAGTGGTTCTCCCAGCACAGAGTTTGAGACCTGAGAATGGTCAGACTGCCTCCTCAAGTGGGTCCCTGACCCCCGAGTAGCCTAACTGGGAGGCACACCCCAGTAGGGGCAGACTGACACCTCACACAGCTGGGTACCCCTCTGAGACGAAGCTTCCAGAGGAACGATCAGGCAGCAGCATTTGCTGTTCAGCAATATTCACTCTTCTGCAGCCTCCGCTGCTGATACCCAGGCAAAAAGGTTATAAAGTGGACCTCAAGCAAACTCCAACAGACCTGCAGCTGAGGGTCCTGACTGTTAGAAGGAAAACTAACAAACAGAAAGGACATCCACACCAAAACCCCATCTGTACGTCACCATCATCAAAGACCAAAGGTAGATAAAACCACAAAGATGGGGAAAAAACAGAGGAGAAAAGCTGAAAATTCTAAAAATCAGAGCGCCTCCCCCTTCTCCAAAGGAACACAGCTCCTTGCCAGCAATGGAACAAAGCTGGATGGAGAATTACTTTGACAAGTTGAGAGAAGAAGGCTTCAGATGATCGAACTTCTCCGAGCTAAAGGAGGAAGTTTGAACCCATCGCAAAGAAGCTAAAAACCTTGAAAAAAAGATTAGATGAATGGTTAACTAGAATAAACAGTGTAGAGAAGTCCTTAAATGACCCAGTGGAGCTGAAAACCATGGCACAAGAACTATATGATGCATGCACAAGCCTCAGTAACCGATTCGATCAACTGGAAGAAAGGGTATCAGTGATTGAAGATCAAATGAATGAAATGAAGTGAGAAGAGAAGTTTAGAGAAAAAAGAGTAAAAAGAAATGTACAAAGCCTCCAAGAAATATGGGACTTATGTGAAAAGACCAAATCTATGTCTTATTGGTGTACCTGAAAGTGATGGGGAGAATGGAACCAAGTTGGAAAACACTCTGCAGGATATTATACAGGAGAACTTCCCCAACCTAGCAAGGAAGGCCAACATTAAAATTCAGGAAATACAGAGAACGCCACAAAGGTACTCCTCGAGAAGAGCAACTCCAAGACACATAATTGCCAGATTCACTAAAGTTGAAACAAAGCAAAAAATGTTAAGGGCTTCCAGAGAGAAAGGTCAGGTTACCCACAAAGGAAAGCCCATCAGATCTTTCAAACCCATCACAAAGAAGCTAAAAATCTTGAAAAAAAGATTAGACGAATAGCTAACTAGAATAACCAATGTAGAGAAGTCCTTAAATGACCTAATGGAGCTGAAAACCATGGCAGTTTCTCAGCAGATCTCTCAGCAGAAACTCTACAAGCCAGAAGAGAGTGGGGGCCAATATTCAACATTCTTAAAGAAAAGAATTTTCAACCCAGAATTTCATATCCAGCCAAACTAAGTTTCATCAGTGAAAGAGAAATAAAATCCTTTACAGAGAAGTAAATGCTGAGAGATTTTGTCACCACCAGGCCTGCCCTACAAGAGCTCCTGAAGGAAGCACTAAACATGGAAAGAAACAACTGGTACCAGCCACTGCAAAAACATGCCACAATGTAAAGACCATCGATACTAGGAAGAAACTGCATCAACTAACAAGCAAAATAACCAGCTAACATCATAATGACAGGAACAAATTCACACAAAACAATATTAACCTTAAATGTAAATGGGCTAAATGCTCCAATTAAAAGACACAGACTGGCAAATTGGATAAAGAGTCAAGACCCATCAGTGTGCTGTATCCAGGAGACCCATCTCACATGTAGAGACACACATAGCCTCAAAAAAAAGGGATAGAGGAAGATCTACCAAGCAATGGAAAACAAAAAAGGCAGGGGTTGCAATCCTGGTCTCTGATAAAACAGATTTTAAACCAACAAAGATCAAAAGAGACAAAGAAGGCCATTATATAATGGTAAAGGGATCAATTCAACAAGAAGAGCTAACTATCCTAAATATATATGCACCCAATACAGGAGCACCCAGATTCATAAAGCAAGTCCTTAGAGACTTACAAAGAGACTTAGACTCCCAAACAATAATCATGGGAGACTCTAACACCCCACTGTCAACATTAGACAGATCAACGAGACAGAAAGTTAACAAGGATATCCAGGAACTGAACTCAGCTCTGCAGCAAGCAGACCTAATAGATATCTACAGAACTCTCCACCCCAAATCAACAGAATATACATTCTTCTCAGCACCACATTGCACTTATTCCAAAATTGACCACATAGTTGGAAGTAAAGCACTCCTCAGCAAATGTAAAAGAACAGAAATTATAACAAACTGTCTCTCAGACCACAGTGCAATCAAACTAGAACTCAGGATTAAGAAACTCACTCAAAACCACTCAACTACATGGAAACTGAACCACCTGTTCCTGAATAACTACTGGGTACATAACAAAATGAAGGCAGAAATAAAGATGTTCTTTGAAACCAATGAGAACAAAGATACAACATACCAGAATCTCTGGGACACATTTAAAGCAGTGAGTAGAGGGAAATTTATAGCACTAAATGCCCACAAGAGAAAGCAGGAAAGATCTAAAATTGACACCCTAACACCACAATTAAAAGAACTAGAGAAGCAAGAGCAAACACATTCAGAAGCTAGCAGAAGGTGAGAAATAACTAAGATCAGAGCAGAACTGAAGGAGATAGAGACACAAAAAAACCCTCCAAAAAATCAATGAATCCAGGAGCTGGTTTTTTGAAAAGATCAACAAAATTGACAGACCACTAGCAAGACTAATAAAGAAGAAAAGAGAGAAGAATCAAATAGACGCAATAAAAAATGATAAAGGGGATATCACCACCGACCCCACAGAAATACAAACTACCATCAGAGAATACTATAAACACTTCTACACAAATAAACTAGAAAACCTAGAAGAAATGGATAATTTCCTGGACACTTACACTCTCCCAAGACTAAACCAGGAAGAAGTTGAATCCCTCAATAGACCAATAACAGGCTCTGAAATTGAGGCAATAATTAATAGCCTACCAACCAAAAAAAGTCCAGGACCAGATGGATTCACAGCTGAATTCTACCAGAGGTACAAGGAGAAGCTGATACCATTCCTTCTAAAACTATTCCAATCAATAGAAAAAGGGAATCCTCCCTAACTCATTTTATGAGGCCAACATCATCCTGATACCAAAGCCTGGCAGAGACACAACAAAAAGAGAGAATTTTAGACCAATATCCCTGATGAACATCGATGCAAAAGTCCTCAATAAAATACTGGCAAACCGAATCCAGCAGCACATCAAAAAGCTTATCCACCATGATCAAGTGGGCTTCATCCCTGGGATGCAAGGCTGGTTCAACATATGCAAATCAATAAACGTAATCCAGCATATAAACAGAACCAAAGACAAAAACCACATGATTATCTCAATAGATGCAGAAAAGGCCTTTGACAAAATTCAACAGTCCTTCATGCTAAAAACTCTCAATAAATTCGGTATTGATGGAACATATCTCAAAATAATAAGAGCTATTTATGACAAACCCACAGCCAATATCATACTGAATGGGCAAAAACTGGAAGCATTCCCTTTGAAAACTGGCACAAGGCAGGGATGCCCTCTCTCACCACTCCTATTCAACATAGTGTTGGAAGTTCTGGCCAGGGCAATCAGGCAAGAGAAAGGAATAAAGGGTATTCGATTAAGAAAAGAGGAAGTCAAATTGTCCCTGTTTGCAGATGACATGATTGTATATTTAGAAAACCCCATCATCTCAGCCCAAAATCTCCTTAAGCTGATAAGCAACTTCAGCAAAGTCTCGGGATACAAAATCAACGTGCAAAAATCACAAGCATTCTTTTACACCAATAACAGACAGAGAGCCAAATCATGAGTGAACTCCCATTCACAATTGCTTCAAATGGAATAAAATACCTAGGAATCCAATTTACAAGGGATGCAAAGGACCTCTTCAAGGAGAACAACAAACCATGCTCAACGAAATAAAAGAGGACACAAACAAATGGAAGAACATTCCATGCTCATGGATAGCAAGAATCGATATCATGAAAATGGCCATACTGCCCAAGGTTATTTATAGATTCAATGCCATCCCCACTAAGCTATCAATGACTTTCTTCATAGAATTGGAAAAAAATACTTTAAAGTTCATATGGAACCAAAAAGAGCCCACATTGCCAAGACAATCCTAAGCCAAAAGAACAAAGCTGGAGATATCACACTACCTGACTTCAAACTATACTACAAGGCTACAGTAACCAAAGCAGCATGGTACTGGTACCAAAACAGAGATATAGACCAATGGAACAGAACAGAGCCCTCAGAAATAATATCACACATCTACAACCATCTGATCTTTGACAAACCTGACAAAAACAAGAAATGGGGAAAGGATTCCCTATTTAATAAATGGTGCTGGGAAAACTGGCTAGCCATAAGTAGAAAGCTGAAACTGGAACACTTCCTTACACCTTATACAAAAATTAATTCAAGATGGATTAGAGACTTAAATGTTAGACCTAAAACCATAAAAACCCTAGAAGAAAACCTAGGCAATACCATTCAGGACATAGGCAAGGACTTCATGTCTAAAACACCAAAAGCAATGGCAACAAAAGCCTAAATAGACAAATGGGATCTAATTAAACTAAAGAGCTTCTGCACAGCAAAGAAACTGCCATCAGAGTGAACAGGCAACCTACAGAATGGGAGAAAAATTTTGCAATCTACTCATCTGACAAAGGGCTAATATCCAGAACCCACAAAAAACTCAAACAAATTTACAAGAAGAAAACAAACAACCCCATCAAAAAGTGGGCAAAGGATATGAACAGACACTTCTCAAAAGAAGACATTTATGCAGCCAACAGACACACGAAAAAATGCTCATCATCACTCGCCAGCAGAGAAATGTAAATCAAAACCACAATGAGATACCAGCTCACACCAGTTAGAATGGTGATCATTAAAAAGTCAGGAAACAACAGATGCTGGAGAGCATGTGGAGAAACAGGAACACTTTTACACTGTTGGCAGGACTGTAAACTGTTCAACCATTGTGGAAAACAGTGTGGCAATTCCTCAAGGATCTAGAACTAGAAATACCATTTGACCCAGCCATCCCATTATGGATATATACCCAAAGGATTATAAATCATGCTGCTATAAAGACACATGCACATATATGTTTATTGTGGCACTATTCACAATAGCAAAGACTTGGAACCAACCCAAATGGCCATCAATGACAGACTGGATTAAGAAAATGCAGTCATAAAAAAGGATGAGTTAATGTTCTTTGTAGGGACACGGATGCAGCTGGAAACCATCGTTCTCAGCAAACTGTCACAAGAACAGAAAACCAAACACCGCATGTTCTCACTCATAGGTGGGAATTGAACAATGAGGACACTTGGACACAAGAAGGGGAACATCACACACTGGGGCCCGTCCTGGGGCGGGGGGAGGGGGAATGGGTTAGCATTAGGAGATATACCTAATGTAAATGACGAGTTAATGGGTGCAGCACACCAACATGGCACATGTATACATATATAACAAACCTGTACGTTGTGCACATGTACCCTAGAACTTAAAGTATAATAAAAAATAAATAAATAAACAATAAATATTTTATTTCACTTTCAACAATTCTACTTAAAAATTACTGATATTAGGCCAGGTGCAGTGGCTCATGCCTGTAATCCCAGCACTTTAGGAGGCCGAGATGGGTGGATCACTTGAGGCCAGGAGTTTGAGATCAACCTGGCCAATATGGTGACACCCTAAAAATACAAAAAATTAGCTGGGCGTGGTAGCACGTGACTGTAGTCCCAGCTACTCATGAGGCTGAGGCACAAGAATCACTCGAACCCGGGAGGTAGAGGTTGAACTGAGCCAGGACGGCACCACTGCGCTCCAGCGTGGCCGACAGAATGAGACCCTGTCTCAGGAAAAAAAAAAAAACTGATATTAAAATTGTTACAACCAAATCACAAGCTCTATTTCAAACAAGCCAATATATCATTTTCACACATTGACTTTTGAAAACAATGTTGCATTTGTTATTCTGAAAACACTTTCACATCAAACAGCTCTGGAGGCTGGAAGCCCACGATGTCAGCAGGGTTGGTTCCTTCTGAGGCTTTGCTTTTGGGCTTGTAATTGTATAAGGCTGCCTGGTCCCTGTGTCTCCATATGGTCTTCTCTCTGTGTATGTCTGGGGCATCATTTCCTTTCAGGAGGACACCAGTCACACTGGATTAGGGCCCACCCTAATGACCTCATTTTACCACCTTTTTTTTTTTTTTTTTTTTTTTTCCTGAGATGGAGTCTTGCTCTGTCGCCCAGGCTGGGGTGCAGTGGCACAAACTCGGCTCACTGCAAGCTCCACCTCCCAGGTTCACGCCATTCTCCTGTCTCAGCCTCCCGAGTAGCTGGGACTACAGGTGCCCGCCACCTCACCCAGCTAATTTTCTTGTTGTTGTTGTATTTTGTAGTAGAGACGGGGTTTCACCATGTTAGCCAGGATTATCTCAATCTCTGACCTCATGATCCACCCACCTCGGCCTCTCAAAGTGCTGGGATTACAGGCATAAGCCACCGTGCCCAGCCAGTCACTTTTTAAGAAAATTTATTTATTTATTTATTTATTTTTTTTTTTTTTTTTTTTTTTTTTTTGAGACGGAGTCTCACTCTGTCCCCCTTGCTGGAGTGCAGTGGCCGGATCTCAGCTCACTGCAAGCTCCGCCTCCCGGGTTCAGGCCATTCTCCTGCCTCAGCCTCTGGAGTAGCTGGGACTACAGGCGCCCGCCACCTCGCCTGGCTAGTTTTTTTGTATTTTTTAGTAGAGATGGGGTTCACTGTGTTAGCCAGGATGGTCTCGATCTCCTGACCTCGTGATCCACCCGTCTCGGCCTCCCAAAGTGCTGGGATTACAGGCTTGAGCCACCGCGCCCGGCCTATTTATTTATTTATTTTTTTTTTTGAGATGGAGTCTCACCCTGTCGCCCAGGCTGGAGTACAGTGGTGCAATCACAGTTTACCATAGCATCAACCTCTGGGCTCAAGCAATCCTCCCACCTCAGCCTCCCAAATAACTGGGACTACAGGCATACCACCACACTGAGCTAATTTTTTTTAGAGAGATAGGGTCTTGCTATGTTACCCAGGCTGGTCTCAAACTCCAGGGCTCAAGCAGTCCTCCCTCCTTGGCCTCCCAAAGTGCTGGGATTGCAGGGATAAGCCACTAATTTTCACCTCTTTAAAGAGGCTCTAATCCCAGCCTCACTTTTGCCCCTTTAAAGACCCTATATCCAATTACAGTCATATTCTGAGATACTGAGGGTTAGGGCCTCAACCTATGAATCTTGGGGAGGCTCACAATTCAATCCATGACTATATGTATATACAAAGGTAGGCCTGCATATAGTATACTGTGCACAGATAACTGAGCATCTTGGCCCTAATTGTCACAAGATTTTTTTTTATAAAACCTGGGTATGATACATGTGGCTGTGCTTCTAATCGAATTTTTACATATTCTTAATAGAAATGATGAGAGTGTGTAAATTATAATCTAGAATTCGTATAAAGAATAACACACACACACACGGCATTAGAATAACTTCCCTCAAAGGAACAGCTACTCCTTAATTCTGAACATTTTAAGACATCCAGAATCACTTTCCCTAAGCAATTATGATTTTACAAAATGCTGTCAAGACCATCACAAAGTTTTACTGCCCAGACAGAGCTAAATGCCTGAAGCTTTCAGCAGTGATTTATTATTTACTCTGGAGGTAAGCTGCTAAGCAAGATTTATTCAGTAAGAACAGAGCCACCCGTAACAGTACAGTATGAATTTTACTGGCGGGGGGCGGATTTTTTTTTTTAACCATTCCTGAAGAGAATTTGTTTTTTATAATCAGAAAAAAAAATACATCTGCACGTAAGTTTTCATCCTTTTGTGAAATCGAGGGCGCTGTTATGTGTCTGACAAACCAGTTTGGTTTCAAACATTCGTATTTGAATTTTAGATCTGAGAAATTTCAGTGAATTTTCGTAATAAAAACGTGAACAATTTCAAAGTCCATTGATAGAATCTGTTGGGTACCTGCTTTACCTACACAGGGCTTTTACTGGGGAGTGGCTTCTTTACACTATAGTAGCCTAACTCTCACACTCATACCATCTCAGAGAGACTTGGGATTCCTAACAAAAATAAAACATTAATAATGCAAATTTGCCAACTTTGGTTTTCAGAACTGATAACAAGTACTAGAGGCCAATTGCTGGCCTACTTCTGCCCCCTAGTGACGATAACGTATTTTTGCTTTTTGCAAAACGGAGGCTGGAGAGCTCGGACCAACGATTAAAGTGGCTGCCCCCATCCTGTCCCCACTTCAGCAACCTGTTCCCCAAGATACCCCAGGCCCTCTAGCTACCCCTTCACCAGATACAAACAAGGGATATGATAAATTCGTTCACATTTAGGTGGTTTCAACTTCAAGAACTTTGCTTCTCCCCAGACGGCGTGCATTTGCACAAAAACATTGAAGCAAGAAAGTAATGCTGTGTAACTCAAAAAAGTAAGTCACAGGCCAGGCGCAGTGGTTCACGCCTGTGATCCCAGCACCTTGGGAGGTGGAGGTGGGCGGATCACGAGGTCAAGAGATCGAGACCATCCTAGCCAACATGGTGAAACTCCATCTCTACTAAAAATACAAAAATTAGCTGGGCGTGGTGCTGCGCGCCTGTAGTCCCAGCTACTCAGGAGGCTGAGGCAGGAAAATCGCTTGAATCCGGGAGGTGGAGGTTGCAGTGAGCCGAGATCGCGCCACTGCAATTCAGCCTGGCGACAGAGGGAGACTCCGTCTCAAAAATAAATAAACAAATAAATAAAATTTTAAAAATAAATAAATAAAAAATAAAAAATATTTAAAAATAAGTCACAAATGGTGGAAATTTAGGCTTAAAGAGAAGGACTTTTGAGTTGTTTGGCTTTTAGGTTTTTTGGCAGGGGCGGGGGCAGCGGTTGGTTTTGTTTGGAGGAGAATTTTTGCTTGTTTTTTGGGAAGGTGTCTTTAAAAAGTCATATAATGCCTCCTTTTGGTAAATCATTGCCCCTGCTATAGTCATAGGGGTGGAAATCAGCAGAAGACTTAAGAAAATGGTTCATTTCCCAGACTTCTCGCCTTCACTCCCATCCCTGTATCCAGCTAGAAGGTGCAGCTCTGGGGTGGCCACCGCATCCAATGGGGCATTTCACCCTGCAGACACGGAGTGGGTGGAAACATGAGCCAGGAATGTTCTGGTCAGACTCCAACCCTCCCACAGCTGCTAACAGGACTCCCTGCTGCAGTTCCTCAGCAGGTCAGGGAGTTTTTCAGGCAGGTAGCCAATCTCCAAGATGGCTTTAGATCAGGGGAGGCAGGGTTGAGTAAAGGGAGGTAGACAAGGAGGCAGGATCTGGGGAGTTTTACAGAGGCTCCAGGCAATGTTTCTAAACTCTGGTTTGAGCTGGTCATTAATCAAGCCCCTCCCAATGTTTGAAATTAGCCACACAACCCCATCAGGAGTCATGCCAGAGGGACACCCCTCCTGCCAGTGCCTAAATCCAATCTAGACAGAACCATGAAGAAAATGGAAAGAATGCACAGAGAGTGAGGGTACCTTCATATTGCCAGTTAAACTTGCTGAGAAACCACAGGAGCTCTTCAGCTTCCAATCCACCATCACCAACTCCCACGGACACGGCATCTCTGGGGCAGCTGATGGAGCATGGCTAGGGGCTGGGAGTCAAGGGTCTCCGTGTCAGGGCATAGTTTCAACTGTCTGTAGTAGTGCAATATGGAGAGAGTCTGGTATCAGGCAGACCTGAGTTTGAATCCCAGCTCTGCTGCGGGCTCGCCATGCAAGTTTTGACAGCTTCTACTCCATTCTTCAATCATCAGGGCAAAGGCTTATGCCCTCAGGGAGGCCATCTCTGACTCCACAAACTGGATCAGATCCCCTGTTTACAAATCTTGTGATCCCTTTAAATTTTCATTCATTACATATATCACTGTTTGTAATTTTATATATTTGATGATTTGTCTACTTTATTTTTTTTCCTTCTTGCATCCTAAGCTCAGAGAAAGCCGGGACCCATCTCCTTCATTCACTGTTTTACCCCAGGGACTAGCACATAGAATACACTTGATAGAGATTTGAGAAATGAATGAATTACACTGAGCTTTTACTGTCTATAAAATAGAATGTAGGTTTGTTGTGAAATTAATGAAAGAACACACATGTTAAAAATAATAATAAATCCTCCCTGTGTCTGACACAGAGTAATTGCTCAAAAGGAGGTGGTTCCTTTGCCACTGTCTCTTTGGGGACACTCCATAGGGGAATAGTTGTCCCTGACCTCCGGAGGTGCCACTGAGCAGTGAAATTAACCAAAACAGAAAACCAGGGACCTGAATAATCCACAAATTCCATCACAAGTCCCTGAATAATCAAAACTAGTTGGCACATTACAATTAATCGCCTCTCCTCTCTAGATGTCCCTTGATGGCAGGAAAAGTTATCTCCAGCTTCACTTTCTTTTCCATCCCAGATAGAGAGTAGCCAGAGGGACTGTAAATCCATTCCTAACATTTTCAGTTGTTTGAGTTATGTTCTACCAGAATTAAGAAGGTGACTTTAAAAACATGAAGGAGAAATAAAGGTTGCACTTTCCAGAGCAGAGTACAGGTGGAAAATGGAACTGAACTTTTAATATGAGGCTGCAGTAGAGGAGAGAGTACTAAGAATATTTTTATAGAATACTTGCATTATGGGTAATTTTTTTAAATCCAAGGTTCAACTTGCATGACACTGAGGCATAAGTCTACCACTTAATGACATTTACAACTCTGTAACAATACATTTTGTATAAATTACTGCTGAGGCTTAACATTTCTGATTATGATATATAGAATAAAGTGATGTCATAAAGGCAAAGTTTGTAAGTTACGATCTGTCCTGTTGCTTTAAATAAGAGGATTTTGGAGACAATTGCCTTGATGAATATAAACTCAAATGAACCTTGAATCTCTTCAATTATTCTTATTTAGAATTCATTTTCCTTTGAACTTTCATTTAACTCAAAGCACAATGGTTCCATTATAAATCAAATGCAAGCTTGTCTTTCCTGCAATAACAAGTATGCTTTAAATAATGAAGCAACACCTATGATCATAAAAGATAATATATCAATGCACCAAAATACAGAAGGTAAAGAGATTTATTATCCTGGTTCAGTGAAGATGAGTTGAATATTTTTGTAGCAACAGACATCTCTATTGCAGACAACACTTTTTGCTTGACTTTTTTGTGTATTTCCTTTCCCAGAAGACTGGGTTGCCTTATTACCAATGACAGAAATCCAGGATTCAACATGCAATGCTTTTGGTGGCCAAGAAGCTCAAATCTCTCCTTGCTTCGTTTCCCCAAGAGACTAATGGGGATGAAATCTCTCAACTTCCCTGGGCCTGTTTTCTACTATGAAAGGGTTGGGTTAAATCATCCTAAATTCATCCCAAGCTCTAAAGACTATGACTCTGTATGCCTTTCCTTTTGCACAGAATTATGGAGAGGAACAATCAAGTTAATGGAAGCAAACATACTTTAAAAGGCATAAAAGTGCTATACATAGCACTTGATGGTTTTCACTCTGCATTTTGTAAATACCTTTACACATCCATTATGTGAACTCTGCTATCCAAACTATGCTAGAAAAACCTTGGCGCATCTCCAAGTCATTACAGATAAAAGAGTATAATAAACAAGATCTTCTAGAGTTCCCATAATAAATTCTCTTGAAGGAGATCTAAATCCCGCATAATAGGTCAAGTAGCCAAACCACCCCAAACAAGAGCCTGCTTCCCCATGGAAAATCTCATCAGCAGACAGGACACAGAACTAAACTAAACAGGTAGGCTGAGCAGCTGAAGGCTCTCTTCCTGTTATCTCTTTATGCATTCCATCTTCAAAGAATTTTGACCTGTCTTCAATACACCCTCGGGTGTAGGATTTACATTTTTAATATTGGCATTTATGACGTGGTGCTTTCTCCTGGTTAATTGGTATCAGAGCAAAATGTTTGCCTCTCTCCTGAAATAAATCTCTTCAAGAGCTTCAATCACACATTCTTTTGTTCTATCCCTCATTTGAAACGGGTTCTATAAAGCCGCCAGACCACGCAACATAATCTTTCGCCTCTCACGTTTTTAAATCTGGGGGTTTATGCTTTAATGGCTTTGATGTGCTTACTATTCAGCCTGTTACTTAAACCACGTTCTTCCCCATCCAACACTCAGCTCTCCCTCAGCCTTGCAGCCTGTACCCTCTGAGGCTGAAAGGATTTATTTATCATCCAGAACGTTTCCATAATTTTGGAAACATATGTTTCGAAATTACATTCCAATATCTCATACTATGTTCTTTGTCTTGCATCTGTTCTATAAAAACAAACAAAACACGCATAATTATATTCCAATGGCTGCAAAGTCTACATTTTCCACAAGAGTTGGTTCTTCCATAAACAGTAAGAAACACAAAAAAGGCACTTACACACCCCTTCAATGTCATCTGAAATCACATTCTTGTGTTAATTAGAGCTAACCACTGATAATAACAAACTTCTACATCGTAACTGTGTGAAACTTTAATTGACTCCTTTCCAAATCCATTTCAATTTTACAGCATAATCTCTTCATTGAAAATTAGCTATTGTTGAAAACTCAAATTCTCAACAAAATACTCAACTTTGCATGGACAATGACTCAGTAATCTTCTATTCTCCTAGGATATGACTTGCATTAAATAAATGTACTTTTAAAAATCCACTTCTCTCTCTGTAATATCCTAGTGGAAAGACAGTAAGTCAATGCACAATTATAAAAAAGACCAGAAAACAAAGAAAAATAAACCTGAATGAAACAAGTAATTGACCAAAAAATTTATATACATATTTCATATAACTATCTTAAAATATGTTATATTTCATGTAACATATACTATGTTCTTTGTCTTGCATCTGCTCAAAACTCTTACCCACCCACCACACAAACATCCTTCCTCCCTCCCTCTCCTCTCTCTCTCTCTCTCACACACACACACACTCACACACACATACCATTTAAATATAACCCAATTATTTTAAAGCTTTACACACACACACACTCACATACCATTTAAACATAACCCAATCATTTGACATCCACCATGTTTTCCTAGAATGTCTGATGTCAAAATAGGACAAAATTAGATTAATTGGCATTGAAAAACCTCTCAAAACTAAGAACTTCTATTTATCCTATTAAAAATAAAATGTTACCACTAAAATAAGTTTCCTCTCCTAGTGATTCTGCCCCTGTTACCATGCTCCTTTTATTCTTAGGATTTTGGAACTGATAAGAGAGGTAAGCCTGATGTCTGTGGTGGTGCACTGGTAAATATTTAACAACCAGCTCCAAGTGAGGGAACAAAACTCTGATGTGTAGCATTTGTCAATTTCTATAATGTAAATACCTTTATCATGGCCAATTTCAAGCTACCAAATGGATGTTGCTGAATGATGGAGTTGGGAATGTCTTTGGACAATTGACTCCTCCAAGGTGGTACAAGCCGGTTCCACTACCACCACCAGATGCCTGGGACTCATCTCAGAGATTTTTAAATGTTCCCAGCACCTTTGACCTATGGCAACAGTTCTAGAGGCACTCTAATTCATAGAGCTCATGGTTTACTCTCAGCCATCTGTTTCTAGAATGTTTTCAGACATTCCTGTCAATTTCTTGGGCTAAAAATCACTTTCTAGGATCATGGGTGGAGAGGCCAATACTACTAATTCCCGTGTTCAGTCAATACACAACATGATCTATACAAATACTGGCCTCTGTGTGATCCAGTCTCAAAGATGTGTTCAAAGAAAACATGTGTAACATTCCAGAAGCTTTGAAAAACAGTATCAGTCTTGGGGTTTTCTTATAAAGTTTTATGCAAGTGTTTTACCCCAAAACCTTCCCAATCAACAACCCTCCTTAGACATTCTCATTCTGTCTCCAAAGTTTTATACTTATGTTAACAGCTAAACATACACACAGTTTCTCCCACATTCCCTCTCTCACGGTCCCCCCACGTTTATATACACATGCACACATGCACACACACACACACACACACACACACACACACACACACACACACAATCCTACATCATCATTCTGCTCCCTCATTCAATCCACACACCTTTATGTCAACACCACACTCTCTATCCATGACTGCCCTCATCATGCACAGTGCGCTAGGAAACACAGTTCTCCCAATCTGACTGTTTTTCTCTAGTTCTAGTGAGTGATCTTCTCTATTCCATTATAGTAACAGAAGCTATTTGTGAATGTGACTTTCCAGACCCCAATAATACTAGGGAACACTTACCTAGTTCCCATGCTATACCAGGTACTAAGCTAAGCACTTTAAGTAGAGACTCATTTAAATCATGGAGCCAGAACCAAAACCAGGCAGAGTGGCACAAGAGCCCATTGTTCCCAACCACCATGCCCGGCTGAGTCTCAGGTCAATCAGAACAAAACCCACTGTGGGACCTTAACCACATCAAAAGTTCTGTATCTCAGTGTCCTCATTTATAAAATGAGACTAACAATAATGCCTGTCTTTCAGGGTTTGGAGGAGAATTGAATGAGTTAACATATGTAAAGTCCTTAGAACAGTAGCTGGCACATAAAAAAAAAATTGATTATGTTAGCTAAGTGTCAGCTAGTGTTAACTAGTGCAAATCCACTCCTCACAGCCTATGGAATCCCATGACTTTTCATAGTGGCCTCTGATAGTGTCCCCTGGGCTGGCAATTTTTTTCTGTAAAGGGTCAGATAAGTATTTTAGGCTTTGCAAGCCACATACAGTTCTCTGTCACATAATTTTCTTAGTTTTTATTTTTTATGTCTTTAAAAATGTAAAAACCATTATTAACCTGTGGGCTAAAACAGATCACAGACTGGATTTGGTCCACAGGCCATAGTTTGCTAACCCCCATGCTAGATGGAGAGAGAGAGCCCCATTTTAAATGCCATATGTTTTTAAAGAGGCAGCAGGTGCCATGTCTGGACACAAAGGTGGCAAAAAGCAGCCCCCGAAACAGCACAAGGAACAGGCCAAGGAGATGGACAAGGAAGATGTGGCTTTCAAGCAGAAACAAACAGAAGCTGAAGGGGCCCTGGACACAGGTGGAGTTAAGAAATCTGCCAAAAAAAAAAAAATTAGTACACCCACTGTAGAAAACAGTATGGAGGTTCCTCAAAAAAATAAAACTAGGACTACCGTATGAACAAGCAATTCCACTACTGGGAATGTATCCAAAGGGAATGAAATCAGTATGTCAGAGAGATACCTGCACTCTCATTTTTATTGCAGCACTTCTCACAATAGCCAACACATAAAATCAACCAATTATCCATCAATGGACGAAGGGACAAGGAAAATGTGGTGTATATACACACTGGAATATTATTCAGCCATAGAAAAAACTGAAATCCTGTCATTTTCAACAGAATGTTGAAATGGAAGACATCATGTTAAGTGAAATAAGCCAGGCACAGAAAGGCAAACACGGCATTATCTCACTCATATGTGAGCTCTAAAAAAAAATAGTTGATATCATAGAAGCAGAGAACAGAACAGTGGTTATGACTGGGAAGAGGAGGGAAGAAGGGAGGATGGGGAGAGGTTGGTCAATGGGTACAAAGTTACAATTAGAAAGATGGAATAAGTTATGTTGCTCTGTTGTACACTAGGGTGACCATGGTTAGCAGTAAGGTATTACATATTAGAAAATAGCTAGAAGGCTGGTCACAGCAACTCACGCCTATAATCCCAGCACTTTGGAGCCCAAGTCAGGAGATCACTTAAGCCCAAGAGTTTGAGACCAGCCTGGGAAACACAGAGAGACTCTAACTCTACAAAAAGATTTCAAAATTAGCCAGATGTGGTGGTGCACACCTGTGGTCCCAGCTGCCTGGGAGGTTAAGGTAGGAGGATCACTGGAGCCTAAGAGGCAGAGACTGCAGTGAGCTGTGATTGTGCCACTGGACTCCAGCCTGAGCCACAGAATGAGACCCTGTCTCAAAAGAAAGAAAGAAAGAAAGAAAGAAAGAAAGAAAGAAAGAAAGAAAGAAAGATAAGAAAGAAAGAAAGAAAGAAAGAAAGAAAGAAAGAAAGAAAGAAAGAAAGAAAGAAAGAAAGAAAAGAAAGAAAGGAAGGAAGGAAAGAAAGAAAGAAAGAAAGAAAGAAAGAAAGAAAGAAAGAAAGAAAGAAAGAAAGAAAGAAAGAAAGAAAGAAAGAAAGAAAGAAAGAAAGAAAGAAAGAAAGAAGGAGGGAGGGAGGGGGGAGGGGGGAGGGGGGAGGGAGGGAGGGAGGGAGGGAAGGAAGGAAGGAAGGAAGGAAGGAAGGAAGGAAGGAAGGAAGGAAGGAAGGAAGGAAGGAAGGAAAGAAGGAAAGAAGGAAGGAGAAAAGAAAATAGCTAGAAGCAAGGATTTTAAAAGTTCTCACCACAAAGAAATTACAAATGTAGCCAGGCGTAGTGACTCACGCCTGTAATCTCAGCTCTTTGGGAGGGCAAGGCCAGTAGATCATCTGAGGTCAGGAGTTCAAGACCAGCCTGGCTAACATGGTGAAACCCCGTTTCTACTAAAAATACAAAAAATTAGCCGGGCGTGGTGGCATGCACCTGTAATCCCAGCTACTTGGGAGGCTGAGGCAGGAGGATTGCTTGAACCCGGGAGGCAGAGGTTGCAGTGATCCAAGATGGCACCATTGTACTCCAGCTTGGGCAACAAGAGCAAAACTCCATCTCAAAAAAAAAAAAAAAGAAATTACAAATATATGAGGTGATGAATATGCCAAATGCCCTAGTTTAATCATTATATGACATATACATGTATATAAACACCAAACTGTTCCCATAAATATGTACAATGTGCCAGTTTTTTTAGAAGTATTATAATGGGGAAAAAAAAAGAAATCTGGCAAAAAATAAGCTGCTCCTTGTGCCTGAGATGATGATGACCGTCAATTCCATTTCTATTTAAACATCTGGATTCTCTGCCATAATATCTTTTACCACCTATAACTAGAATAAACAGTTGTCTTGGGGCCTTTTGCACATTTAAGAATAAACTTGGCCGGGCACGGTGGCTCATGCCTGTAATCCCAGCACTTTGGGAGGCTGAGGTGGGTGGATCACAAGGTCAGGAGCTCAAGACCATTCTGGCTAACACAGTGAAACCCTGTCTCTACTACAAATACAAAAAGTTAGCTGGGCATGGTGGCATGCACCTGTAGTCCCAGCTACTTGGGAGGCTGAGGCAGGAGAATTGCTTGAACCTGGGAGGTGGAGGTTGCAGTGAGCGGAGATCCGCACCACTGTACTCCAGCCTGGGCAACAGAGCAAGACTCCATCCCAAAAAATAAAATAAAATAAAAAATAAAATAAACTTTTGTAAAAAAATAAAAATGAATAAATAAATATCATATGTTTTTATGCAAGCAAATACAGGAACTCAGAAAAACAAACATGTAGCAATTCACATGTTGCCTTCACAAATGTTCACTTATCACTTATTAAGTGCCAGGCGCCATGTTGGTTGCTGAGGCGACAAAGATGGAGAAGGGTGTGGCTGGTCTCTGGGATGCTCACTGCTGGCTGGCAAGAAAGTTGCAGCACAGGGTGTGGTGAATGCTTTAATAAAGGAACCAGGGATCAGCTCTAGGTAGGGGAAGGTGATGGGTGAGGAGAGAGTCCAAAGAGGAAAAGATGCTGGAGATAAAGCTTGAGGGAGATGAGGAATTCACTCAACAGACAGAGGCACAAGAGAGTGAGGAGGTATTCATAAAATGGCAGTGCCTGGGATCCAAGGAAGTTCAAGAGGTCAGCAAGAGCCAGATTGGGAGGAGGAGAGGGCCCAGAAGACCCCGCTGTGGCACTAGGACTTTGTCCTGTAGACCTGTGGTTCTCAATCATGGCTCACCACACCCTTGACCTCCCAGCCTCAAGTGATCCTCCCACCCCAGCTTCCCAACTAGCTGGCACTATAGGCGCACACCACCATGCCTGACTAATTTTTGTATTTTTTGTAGAGATGAGGTTTCGCCCTGTTGCCCAGGCTGGTCTTGAATTCCTTCACTCAGGGATCCACCTCCCTCAGCCTCCCAAAGTGCTATGATTACAAACATGACCTACCACACCTGGTCAAGGAAAATCTTAATCTAGAGCCCTAGGTATAAAAGTAATCTGACTGAAGCCGGGAGGTGAGCCCACCCTCCCGCAAAGCCTCTTCACCATCAGAAGGTCACAGGCGAGCTTCCTGGTAGAACAGGTGAAATTTGTGGCTTCCGGCAGTGGGCAGCAAGCTGAGGGCCTGGGGAGTCCTTTGCAAATTCTTCTGAAGTCAATACATTCCATCTACCTATTTTTGTTTTGAACAGACATCCTGCTCTTCCCCAGTCCCTCTCCCTTTGCTGAGCTGCATGCTGACTTGCGTCATCACAGAATTGTTTCTCGAGCATGTTTTCTCCCCATCAAGATGAATCATCCTGAGGACGGGAAGTGCATCTTGCTTCTCTTGTATCTCCCTCAACAAGCAGTGCAGGGCAAGACAGGACTGTTGAAAGGAAGGTCTCTTCCAACCTTAAGATATTTTTTCCTTTTTTGTTTAATTCTTAATGTTGCAAAATTGATGTCCCATTCCACCAACCTTAAGATCTTAAAACTCTCATAGGATAAAAGTATTTTCAGGCCGGACATGGTGGCTCACGCCTGTAATCCCAGCACTTTGAGAAGCCAAGGTAGGTAGATCACTTGAAATCAGAAGTTTGAGACCAGCCTGGCCATCATGGTGAAACCCTGTCTCTACTAAAAATACCAAAAAAAAAAAATTAGCCAGGTATGGTGGCAGCCACCTGTAATCCCAGCTACTTGGGAGGCTGAGGTAGGAGAATCACTTGAACCTGGGAGATGGAGGTGGCAGTGAGCCAAGATCACATCACTGCACTCCAGCCTGAGTGACAGAGCGAGACTCCATCTCAATCAATCAATCAATCAGTCAATCAATGGAAGTGGAGTATTTCATGGGAAAGTGTTTGTGTTTCAGGATTCAGGGTTGATTTGAACAAATTCTTCTGTTCATGAGACATTACTGTTTGAGGTCAACACACAACCCTGCATGCCCCACTTTTTACTAATTCTCTTTCATCACCATTCCACAGACCAGTTTCTCTCCCCATATTGACAAGCATTGTATTGTGCTTATATGTATATGTGCTTTGACTATTGTCTTGTATGCATATATTTTAATGTATAGAAATGTTATGTTCTCATGTTTTAGATATCATCTGGTCTCTTCCTTTTTTCACCTAGCATGATGTTTTTGAGATCTATCTACATTGCCATGCATGCATCTAGTCATTTCTCCTAGATGCTGCATACTGTTCCATAATCTGTACCCACCAGATTTAACATATCCAGCTCCACAAGGATGGATAACTAGAATGTTTCCAACTCCTCACTACCACGAACAATGCTGTGATTATCTTCCCGTATATGTACTTATGAATCTCTATGGGAGGCTATGATGGGAGCGGTATACTCACAGCTGTAATCCCAGCACTTTGGGAGGCCAAGGCAGGCTGATCACTTGAGCTCAGGAGTTTGAGACCAGCCTAGACAACATGGTGAACCCCATCTCTACTAAAAATACACACAAAAAAATCTATATGGGAAATTCTCCAGCATGTATTCCTGGGATTAGGAAAGCTGCGTCACATGGTGTGAGTATACTTGGCGTATACTTGGCTTCACTGAGTACTGCTAGGCTGCTCCCATTCTCCCTCCCACCAGCATAGCCTGAGGGTTTCGAAGGCTCACATCCCCACCAACGTTGCACAATACTCAGTGTTATGGATTGAAATATGTCCCCCAAGAAAGATATGTTAAAGTCATAACTCCCAGTAGCTCAGAATGTGACCACGTTTTAAAATGCAGTCAAGTTGAGGTCATTAGGAAGGGTCCCAATCCAACATGACTGGTGTCTTTGTAGAAAGGAAAATATTTGGATGCAAAGGCAGTCATGTATAGAGGGAAGACCATATGGACAGACACAGGAGAACATAATGTGAAGATGAAGGCAGAGATTGGGATGAGGCATCTACAAGCCAAGGAAGGCCAAAGATTGTCAGCAAACCACTGTAAGCTAGGAGAGAAGCCTGGAACTGATTCTTTCCCACACCTCTTAAAAGAACCCTACCCTGCTGACACCTCGATTTTGAACTTCTAGCCTCAGAAACTATAAGCAAATAAGTTCCTGTTATTTAAGCCACCGAGTGTTTGGTACTTTGCTATGGCAACCCTAAGAAACTAATAACCTCTACTCTCCAAGTTCTGCCACTCAGCTAGGTGTAACATAAAATTTTGATTTTTTTTTTCTACTCATTTGTGAGTTTGCATACTTCATATGCTTTTTAGTCATATGAGCTTCCTTGTAAACTGAAAGTTTTCAGTCTTTGATTGCTTTTTCATAGGGGCTGCTTTTTTTTTTCTTGATTTGCAACAGTTCCTTATAAATTCCAAATATTAGACTGTTGATATTTACAACTAGAGTCACCCAAACAATTATCTTTCTGTTCATTTTATCAATTTCTCATTGGGCAAAATTGCTTACCTCCTATTTAATCAAAGTCATCCATTTTGGGCACATGATTTGTGTATTTAGGATTTTGCTTAAGAAATCCTTCCCCACTCCTATGTTACAAAGATAGTCTATTATATAATATTCCACAAACTGTATTATCTTCAACATTTAGAACCAATATGTGTATATGGTATGACACAGAGACCTGTTTAACACAGCAGTATAACAAAACACTCCAAAATGTAGTGGCTTAAAACAACAAAAACATTTATTTTGCTCATGTGTCTGCAGCACTGGCAAGGATCAGCAAGGATGGTTCATCTTTTTACCATGGAGTGTCAGCTGAAATGGCTCCACTGGGACTGAAAGATCCACCCTCAAGTTGGCTCACTCCTGTGGCTGGCAAGTTGGTGATGGCTGTCAGCTGAGAGTTCAGTTAAGACTGAGGGCAGGAGCACCTGAGTTCCTCTCCACAGGCTGCTTGGGTTTCTTCACATTATGATGGCTGAGTTCCAAGACAAAGAAAAATTCAAAAGCTGTATGACTTTATAAAACCTTAACATCACTTGCTCAGGCTATATTAGCTTTATATATAACTTCAGAAATCATTTAGCATGACTTCCACTGTCATCACAAACCTGCCCAGAATCACAGCGAGGAAACATACATTTCACCTCTAACAGGAAGAGGCTCAAAGTCACTTTGTAAAGAAGCACACATGGGAGGGAGATAACGCTGCAATCCTCTTTGGGAATGGAATCTGCCACAGGATCCAATTCCCTTAGTAGGTCATCTTTATCATTCATTAAATTCCTTACGCACATGGGTCTGTCAACTGAGTGCTCTACTCTGTTACTCTGTTCTATTTTGCCACAATAAGGCTATGTCTTAATATCTTGATACAATATATCTTAATATCTGATAGGGCAACATTCCTCCCTGTGTTCTCCTTTCTCAAAGTTGTTATTCATGAACCTCTTAATCTTCCATACAACTTCTAAAATACATCATCAAGCTCCTTAAAAATATCCTGCTGGAATTTTGTTGAGATTGCCTTGATTTTATAGGTTAATTTGGGGAGAATTGTGGCCGGACACAGTGGTTCACACCTGTAATCCCAGCACTTTGGGAGGCCAAGGCAGGCAGATCACTTGAGGTCAGAAGTTTGAGACCAGCTTGGCCAATATGGCGATACTCCATCTCTGCTAAAAATAGAAAAATTAGCCAGGTGTGGTAGTGCACATCTGTAATCCCAGCTGCTCAGGAGGCTGAGGCACAAGAATCGTTTGAACCCAGGAGGAGGAGGTTGTGGTGAGCCAAGATCATGCCACTGGACTCCAGCCTGAGCAACAGAGCTAGACTCTGTCTCAAAAATCAAAAAATTGAGGGAGAATTAACACAACTTTATATTGTCAACTTTATATTGACTAAAACATGTAAAAATTACTCCATTTATTCATGCTTCTTTTTATAGCTTTTAAAAGTTTTAATATTTTACCTATAGAGATCTTGTTTATTTCCTAAATATGTAATAGTTTTTGTTGCTTTCATGAATATTATTTTTAAATTATATTTTCTAATCAGTTTTTGCTGGTATTGAGAAATTCTATTGCAATGCATAAGCTGATCTTGCATCTGGCAACCTTGCTTAACTCTAATGGTAGGATCTGCCATTTTTACTATGTAGATTATCACATTATCTGCAAATAGTGATAGTTTCATTCCTTCCCTTCTAATTCCCATCCTTTTTGTTCTTCATTTACAGTTGTCTAGAAAGTCCAGTGTTGTGCGAACAACAACGGGGGGTAATGGGTATCCTTGTCTTACTACTAGTCTTAAAATGTAATGCATCTTTCTCCATTAAGTATGATTTGTGTTCTAGGTTTTTCAATATAAATAGGCATTTAACTTTATCAAATATTTTCTACATTTACTGAGATAATTATGTGATTTTTTTCTTTTTGTGTATTAATGTGGTGAATTATATTATGTTAAACCATCCTTTTACTTCTGAACAAACTTACCAAAAGACAATAAATACTTTCAATATTAACATTTAATAAGCTACAACAATTTTTTTAGGATTTTTGTATCTGGAATCATAAGCAAAAGAGGTCAGTAATTTTCTATTATTATCCTTATCTAATTGTGGAACAAATGTTATGTTCAGCTCAAAAACGAGAATGGTAGTTTTTGTTATTTTTCTATTTTCTAACTTGAGATGGCTAGAATTTTACTGTAAAACTGTCTGGGCCAGGTGCCTTTTTGGATTGGAGGTCTTTGATTACCACTTTAATGTTCTGGTGCCTACTGGTTTATTTAAGTTTTCTATTTCTTCTTTTACCAATATAGGCTTTTCTTTTACCAATATAGACCAATACCAATCGTGTTCTCTAAATATTTTCAGTTCATATAAGGTTTCCAAATTTAGCAAGATGAAGTTATTCATAATTTAGTTATCTTACCAGTTGTATCATATAGCTGTTTCTCCCTTTTCCATCTATATCTTGTTTATTAATCTTTTTGCTGATTAGTCTTTGATTCACATTTTCATTAACTATGAAATATTAATAAGATACTTCCTGCTGTTTATATTTCCAAAAGGAAAAACAAGTTTTTTGTTGTGTTTGTCTAGTTTGTCTATTGTTTGTATTTGTTTGTTCATTCTTCATTGATTCTTGTCCCTATGTTTATTATTTCTTTCCTTCTTGTTTACTTTGATTTGTTCTGTTGTTCTTTTCAAACCTTTTGGGTAGAATTCTTAACTCACTTGATATTAAGTTTTTTATTTCCGAAAAAGTAGATTTAAAGCAATAGATTCTTCTCTGACAACTGTTTTAGCTATGTCCTGCTTATTTGAATAGGAAGGATTCTTATTGTCATTTAGCATTAATCATTATTTATTTTTATTAATTTCTCTTATACTCATTAGGAATTTAACAAGTAAGCCTCCCTTTTAATTGAAGAATTTCTTAGTAATATTATTTCATTTCCAGACATACGAGATTTTTCATTTTTTAATTTTATTCCGATGGGATTTTTCTAGGTAAGTTTTAGTCTTCTAGTGTTATATTCAAAGAACATAATCTGCATAATTATCATTCCTCGGAATTTATTGAGGCTTCCTTTGCAGCCTGGTATGTGGCCAGTTTTTACAAATGTTTCTTGTGTGCTCCAAAAGAAAATGTATCTCTATTGCTGTGCATAGCGTTCTACATAATTCTAATAGCATGAACTTGTTGTTATATTCGTCAAATTATCTATGCCTCTGCTTACTTTTGTTTGAGTTATAGTTTCTAACCCTGGTGTCTTAAAATAACTATTATTGTTGATTTATAAATGTCTTTTAAAAAGAATATTTTGTAGAGTAACAACAGAAGTAACAGAGAATAATTTGTCAGATCCCCTCAAATCAAAGGGATTTCATACTAGGAAATGAATGAAATTCAAGGCCCATACTCACTCAATCTTGGCTTGGACTGAGGGCTCCAAAGTGGCAACATAATATCTTGGCTACTTCATCTGCCCAAGGGAAACCTGTAAGTCTATGTGAAGGTAGGGTTAACCTTGATGTGCCCTTCAGGAGCTTGTGCCTCCAACATCTGAATCTAAATCGGGGATGGGCACAAGCCCCATCTCTTTGTAGCAGTGGTAGATCTCACCAATCACTCACTCACTCTTTAGGTAGCCCTCCAGAAGCCAGAATGAGCTTTTTTTGGCAACCTTTGTATCAACAGCAAATAAATGCCACCCTGTTTTTTTGTTTGTTTGTTTGTTTGTTTGAGATGGAGTCTCACTGTGTCACCCAGGCTGGAGGGCAATGGCGTAATCTCGGCTCACTGCAACCTCCGCCTCCCAGGTTCAAGCGGTTCTCCTGCCTCAGCCTCCTGAGTAGCTAGGATTACAGGCACGCACCATCACAACCAGCTAATTTTTGTATTTTTAATACAGACAGGGATTCACCATATCGGTCAAGCTGGTCTCAAACTCCTGACCTCATGATCTGCCCGCCTCAGCCTCCCAAAGTGCTGGGATTACAGGCATGAGCCACTGCGCCTGACCAACCCTGACTTTTGAGACTTAAGGCATATCTAAGAAACTGAGGACTGTCTCTGAATTCTAGGTAGCAAAGTCAACCCAATGGCTCAATATTGATTTCTGACTGGCTCCAAAGCTCTGGACACAAGGATCACTCTATGCCCAAACTCCTCCAGTAACATGAAAACCCCTAGCATGTGAATAAGGTACCCACCTATTTTGTGAGATTTCTCAAAGCATTTCTGTTCTCCTGAGTCTGAATGAGGTTAATTTTCCTGAGCAAGAAGTACAAGTGTGAATGCCCACTCCTCAACTTGGAGTCTTCTACATAACTTGAATGTTGAGAACTTAAATACACCACTGTGAGCTGCAGGCTCTTCTTGCAGATATAACTATGCTCTTGGTTTAAGCAGGTGTACCAGTCAGGGTTGTTGGCCATAAACAACAGAAATGGCTCTGCCTGAACTGAGCAAACAAAGACTTTACTAAGGGCAGCTCAAAGACTCCAGAATGCCTGGAGAAAGAGGTTCAGGGAACGGGCAGGCGCAAAAGAAAGCCGGGTCCTGGAACCACAGCCCCAGATTCCCTACAGGCACATTTTGAAGAGTTCACCTGAGCCTGTGTCACCACTGCAAGTGCTTTCCTTGGTGACACAGACCCTGGAAACCCGATGTCACTGCCATTGCTGCTGCTGCCATCACCCTAGCGGGACCATCCCCACTTCTTGGCCTCACCAGCTCTCAATTCAGAGCCTCAGGCAGTGTCGTGCAATTGCCAAAGCATCAGTGCTTGCCTGCATCCTAGACACCCGGGGGGCTCAGGAGGGCAGGTATTGATTGGCCTTGTAGGCTTCTCTGCTGAAAGGCTAGCTCTGCTCACCCTAAGAATCACATGGTGGGAAGTTTCTCAAATGTAGGAAGGGGATTCCCATGCAGCACAGACCTAAAAAGACAAAAACCACTAAGCTGGTTAGGGTGGATTGCAGAATGGGTTCCTCAGCATCCTTCTGGGAGGGCACAGGTCCCAGAATAATTTGAACCCCATTTGGACCTTATTTTCATCTTAAAGATAGAGGATAATATCAACCAACACATGTGTTTGAAATAAGGTTTAAATGAAACGAACTATGTGTGGGTGATTTGTAAATTATACAATGTTATGTGGATGTTAGTGATTCCACTCACTCCTTTGTTCTTCCTGCAAATTTCTCATGCTTCATCTGGTGCTGGTCCATCACATAAATTTCACCTTCAGCCTCTCAGCAGACAATCTTGCCTCTTACTCCAGAGAGTCAACAGAACCCACATGAAAGAAACTCTACCAGCTTCCCACCACCAAACTGACAGACCTACCTGCATCTACTTCATCCTCTCCGCCTTCACTGCTGTTTCCATGGAGATACCCCTACTCCCTATCCACAGCCAATCTTGCCTTAGATAACTGGCTCCCACCCTTTCCTGCCTTCTCCAGAACGTTTCATTATCACTCGCCTTCTCTGTGTCCTGTATCTCTCTATTTCTTTGTCTCCACTAGATCCTTCCATCCTACTCTCTCCCACGTTATCCTCCCTACCTGACCCCCCAGACCCACATTTCCCGTTGGCTACCACCCACTCTTACTTCTTTCCTTCACAAACATCTCATGAGTTGCCTGCATTTACTCTCTCCTCTTCCTCATCTCCCATCTACTCCTCAGCCTGTTCCAGCCTGACTCTCACACTTATGTATCCACCAAGCCTGACTTTGCCAAGTCCAAGTTGCCCCTCACAGATACGTCTGTGGCTTTTGACACAGTGACCCACGGATCCCTCCTTCTAGAGACGACCCTTCCTTGGCATCCAGGACACTGTCCTCTCTCTCTCTCTGAATGCTCCTTGCAATCATCTTAGCCAGCTCCTGATTCTCAGGACAGTCTTTAAAGGTTGACTCTTCCTTCCCCTTTATGCCTCCCACATACACATCATCCATCCCTAAATTCTATCCATTCCACCTTCCAAATATTTCTCTAATCTTTGTACTTCTACCCACAAGCACAGGACTGTAAAATCCTCCTATCTGGTCTTTCCACATCTACTTTGGCCTTCTGAACCATTCTCCATCCAGCAACCAGAGTAAGCTTTTTAACATATAAAAATAACCAAGTTGTTTCTTTGCTTAAAACCCTTCAATGACTTAAAATCCTTCAAATCCTTAACAGAGACTTCCATGTGCTACATGTCTCAACCCCGGCCCACCTCTTCCCACTCCTCACTCTCTCTTTTCCCCTGGTTTGCCTGCATTCAGCTGGTTGCACAGAGCTTTCCTCTAACAGCCCGAGCTCCTGCTCACCCCGGGGCCATTCCTCTTCCTGAAGCCAGAGCCTCCCTTGCACTGTACCAGCCGTGCACTGCACGACTCCAGGGAACACCATTTGCCTCACTGGCATCACAGACGCAGAGTTACTACAATGATTCAGCAATAAACTGGCTTAAAGAGGTGTGTTCTTCTAATTATCAAAGAGTCTTTGCACTAGCTGGCATTAGGGCTGTCTGAACACCCTTCCTCTGCTCATCTTTTGGATCTCTTAAGTGTCATGTGGAGGGAGAATCCTTTCCTGACCCTCCAAACTAGTCAGGTCTCCCTGCAAGTCATGACCCCTCCATACTTTGCCTTTATGTTACTTACCGTAATTATATACATTTGGGTAACTATTCATAACGTATCTGTCTTCCTGATGGACTATAAGTTCCCAAGGAATTGTGACAGTTTCTGGGATGCTCTACCCTATGTCACCCTGAGTCCACCAAGGAGGGCATACTCAATTAACCGAGAAGTGACTTACGGATAAATGAAAGAATCAACCACAAGGACTTCTGTTATGGCTAAACAGCTCTCCTCTGCTGTCTGAAAATATCTAAGGCCCCGTTCAGCAACTGTCTAAGTTTCCATGCTTCTAAGCCACAGGATAGAGGTCCAGTTGGTCGGTTTTCCACACACAACAAATGAAGTTCCCCAGGACCATAACACCACATTGTTCTGTTATCATTGGGGTTGCCATTTCTTTCTTTCTTTCTTTCTTTCTTTTTTAAGAGATGAGATCTCACTATGTTGCCCAGGCTGGATTTGAACTCCTGGGGCTCAAGCTATCCTCCCAACTCAGCCTCCCGAGCAGCTAGGACTATAGGTGCATGGCACCATGCACCAGCTGGAGGCATATTTCAAACAAGCTAACCCACAGACCATGAGCCTGCCCAAACTCTCCTCTGCTGGCTAGGAAACAAGACTAACCTTCAGCCCAGAGCATGTGGATGACCAGGACCTCACCCACCACCCCATCCTGCAGACCAGCTCTCAGCCCTATACTCTTTCAGGCCAGAAGCCTGAGCCTGTGTCCCTTTGGGCCACTGCTCGAGTGTGCCCTCTAAGAGGTACTGACCCACAGGCTACAAGAGTATTTGTCCCATTTTTCTTATCCCTTCCCAAAAAGCAGCACCACTGAGTAACAATTACAGATTGCCTACTGTGTACCTGCCTTTGTACAAAGCAATACAAACCATAATATTTGCCCTAAACAAGTTTAGTCTCCAGCTGTGGAGACAAGAGTGCATGTGAACAGAGAAGGAACTCTGAGCAGGGATTTGGAACATCCCAACCTTGGCCTCAGCACTAAGCCCGTCTGAAAGCTGTAGAGGAAAGTGGTTCAACGTGAGGTCAGCACATTAGGAGGCCGAGGCGGGAGGATCTCTTGAGTCCAGGGGCGCAAGATCAGCGTGGGCAATATACTGAGATCTGTTCTCCAAAAATAAAAAATTAAAAAATTAGTTGGGCGTGATGGCACGTGCTTATAGTACCAGCTACTTGGGAGGCTGAGGCAGGAGGATCGCTTGAACCCAGGAGTTGAAGGTTGTGGTGAGTTCTGATTGTGCCACTCCAGCCCAGGTGACAAAGTGAGACTCTGTTTCAAAAAAAAAAAAAAAAAGTGAAAGCAGAGGTCCTCGCCAGAAACCTGGAACTCTACTCCCCTCTGCTGTTTTCTTGCAGACTAAATAAAGATCTGCCCTTGCAACCAAAGAGGGAAACAGAAACACAGGGCAAATAAATAGGAGGGGAAGAACAGGACAGAAGGACAAAGAAGGGGGAACAAGTAGGGTGCAATAGTGAAATCAAAGCTATTAATACAGGGTGTGTCTGATTATGACAACTAATATTTGTGTAGTTTTTCACACAGCACTTACACAGGGACTTGCTCTCTGATTTCCCCAGCACTCCTGAGAAGTACATCATCCCAGCTTTACAGATGCTGAGACTGCAGCCTCAAAGATGGTGAGGTACCCAGTCTTACATAGCTGGCAAGTGACGGAACTAGGACCTGAAACCCTGGCCTCTGACTCCAACACAGTCCTCATTCCTCTAAACTCCTTTCCTCCAGAAACAGCAAGTTTACAGGATAGACAAAGGAGAAGTGGCTCCCAGTTCTTCACACTTCTGCAAAGCCTCCTGCCACACTCACCTCCTGCCACACTCACCTCCTCCCCACCCCAACCCTCTGCACAGAAAACTGCAGGTCACCTTATTGGCTTCCTAAAGAACATGCTAGTGTTTATTCGCCAACAGCCTTGGCAGGACCTCTGTGCTGCCAAACATCCTGTCCTGGGAGCCAAAGGGTCAGCATGGGGAGGACATGAGGCTTATGCCATCCTCATCCTCCCCTGGGAGAGCTCATTACCTGTAGACACAGGTCTGGTAGATACTGGGAAGATGTCAAAGACCTTACAATGGGGCGTGATGATCTACCAAAATAATTGTAATAACAGCAACGACAGCAGCTAACACTTCTTGAGTGCTTACTACCCACCACCACCATAAGAAGAGTTTTCAATGGCTTTGAATTGTGTTTAAGCCTCATGACTACCTAATGAGGTGTGCTCTAGTCTTCTGTGAGAAACCGAGGCTCAGGGAGTGAACTGTCATGTCAGAACCATACAACAGCAAGGGTCAGAGCCAGGACTCAAACCAGGTGAAGACTCCAGGGTCCAAACTCTTAACCATCATATATACTGCCTCTTTGCTTTATGAATACCCTAGGCAGGGCAGCAGGATGGTATAAACCCCAAACAACAGATGCGATTAATGTCTACCAACATCTGGAGTGGCGAGAAAGGTTCCAAAGAGGAAATAAGACTGATGTGGACCAGTAAGAAGGAAGAAGACAGATGAGGGGTCCAGGGTCACTTAGAAGAGAAAGGTCAGAGCAAAGGTGAGATGGGTTCTGGCAGGGCTTACACAGGGAAAGAAGGGAGATTGGAAGCAGCCCGAATGGTTCCATGGAAGTCGCTGCCATTGATGGCTCATCCTTCAGACTAACAGATTTGGCACCAGAAGCAGAACAGGGAGCAAAGGAGAACACAGAGGAAAGGAAATCGTAGACACCGGGTGAGTTTCAAAAGTACCTAGTTGGAATGTGAGAATTTTTCCCATAATCTGATTATTTGGTCCTCTGGGGTGTCTGGGACAAAGTTTCCACCCTCAGAGTAGCTTCTTCCAAATAGTCCCAGTCGCCACCCTAGGAACCAAGCAGGTGTGTGCTCTTGAAACTTAGGAAGCCTTCTAGCTGTGAATAAAGGGAAAAGGATCTGGGAAAAGTGAGGCAATGGCAAGGGCGGGGAAGGCATTTGCAGTCAATTTGGGATGTCCCCACTGCATTGGATCCTCTCTGTTGCGGAAACGATCTATGCCCCTGTGTCATGCAATTTTCAGTCTTATCCAATTCCAGCCATATCTACACATCACAAAGTAGCACAGCGAGCTACCCACAGTCCGTCCAGTTTGCTTACTATGAACCTCCAAACAAAGTACCCAGGCTCCCGGGGGACAGGGGACTTCCTGTCAAGCCAGTTGGGTGCTCTGTCCAACAGTCTCAAGCCTAGGAATGGAAATGCACTGGAAAATCCTTGTCAATGCAACCAGTGCATTCAGACTCTCTACCGTAGCCACATAACCTGTGTCCTCTGTCCTCTGTATCACTGACTGTCACTGGAACATAGCTTCCTAACCTTCCCTGGGCCACTGCAACCACTGAGAAACAAACAAAACAAAACCAGAGAGAACCTGTCTCCCGAAAGTTAACATTATTACTGGTCAGGAGAAAGGTTGGACATTTGGTCAAATTCCTCTAAGGTTTTGTAGTTCCCCATTATTAAGAAGTCCTGCTTCAGGAGCACAATGTTAACTGGTTCAAAGCTTTCATATGTGTGTCTGTGTGTGTGTGTGTGTGTGTGTGTGTGTAATGATTTTACCATTTAGGCTATAGAAGACAGCAACCACAAAATTGAAATTCTGTCTTTCAAATTCTGTCTTTATGTACTCTCTAACCGAAAACAGCTTCACAATAAAAAGATCCAGTTTTACAAGTAAGTCCTACCCAAAATAGTAACTATGGCCTTAAGGGCTATTATCTCATTGCTATATGAAGGATTTAGGGCATATAAATGTCCATTAACACAACTAAGCACAATAATCTGATTTATAAAGTACCCCTTGCCAGGGCCTTTACGGCACCCTACAATTACACTGCCCCAATTAAAACATCCTAGAAGCCTAATAGGCTTACCCTGAAAGAAACAGCCCTATAAAAGCATGACCCACTCCACCAAAAAATCTTGATGGAGGGGGTTCTACAGCAAGGTGGTGACAGCAAAGGGGGTTTTTGGATGGAAAGGAGAGCATTTTAAATGTCTGATTCCCATGCTCAAAGCCTGCCAAAGTATACAGGAGCGATAGTAACCCCAAAGCAAAGAAGCATTACCAGTATGGTTGTCTGGTTGTCCATCTGAGGCCTTCCTAGTAAATTTGGCGTTTGCTTCTTTACAAAAGAACACTTCTGGTTCCTAAGCTTGGGAAATCCAAATGACATTTGCAGCTGGAAAGCAAGAAGAACTCTTCTGTTCCAGAGACCTATTTGGAGCATGAAATTTGGACACCTTCTCTCAACCTTGGCCCAAGTCAACCCCAAGTTGCTCAGCTGAAATTTGCAGAGTCTCAGTCACTTGTGTGTATGTGTGTTGGGGCAGGTAGGGGTTGGGGGGTCTCGTCTGTCTTGACTAGTATTAGACAAGTCTATCACAACAAAATGGAAACATGCCTCTCAAAATTTACCCTTCATTCCCAGATATCAGTGGACAAATGAAATTTCCAAAAGACCTAAGAAATTACTAAAGTAAACGTCTTCAAAGTTGGCTCAAAGGTAAAAAAAAAAAAAAAAAAGAGTGAAAACTGCCCGCTGAGCACTCTGTAGAGAAAAGCATGTAGCAAAGGAGAAAATTTCTAAAAATCTATTCACAGACAGGCAGAGGCAGCCATCCAGTGCTGTGTCCCACCCACCTCTTAACTCATTCACACCACCTTAGCAAAGATACTATTAATACTAATACTCAAAATGCTGGTGGGAGTTCAGCCGGACAGGTACTCTGACACTGCCAGTAGGAGGGTCAATTATTTGAGCCTCTCTAAAAGGCCATCTCTCAATAGCTACCAAAAGCCTTTAAAATGCCTAGATCCTTTGATCCGTTGGAAATGTATTCTAAGGAAATTGGCAAAACGTAGTCAAAGAGCAAAGCATACTAATGCTCCCTGTTACATCATTTAATCTAGAAAGAGATGGGAACTGATTCAGCAATAAGGGAAGAGTCATATAAATTATGGTAAATTCATAGGCAAAGTATTGTAAAACCTTTAAAGTTATGCTTACTGAGAAACACAAAATAAGATATGAATAAAATGAAATAAAAACTGTGTTCTTGGATAGGAAGTCTCAGTAATGTAAAGATGTCAGTTCTCTCCATCATAGTCTATAAATTCAATATAATCCCAATCAAAATCTCAAAAACAGTTTTGTTTGTTTTGTTGGGAGAGTAGAAATTTGACAAAATGATTCCATAGTCATCTGGAGAAATAGGCCACGTGAAAATAGCCAAGAAATGTTTTTTAAAAGGAAGATTAACAAGTATAGTCTAGACCTCATTGTTATAAACATACGTTAGAACTACAGTAATTAAAACAATAGGGTACAAATGTAGGACTAGAAAGAGTAGAACGTTCAAAGGAAGCCAAATCATATATACGAATTTAGATTATGATAAAGGTAGCATTTCAAATCAGAAGAGAAAATATAGATTATTCAACAAATGGTGTAAGATAACTAACTAAATGTTCGGGGAAAAGTTTATGCCAGTGCCCTATATTACATTTTTGTTTAATTTAAACATGAAAATAACGTGATCTTATAACATGAAAATAATAACATTTTTTAAACTGGTAAAGGAAAGATAGTTGAATTGTCTAAATTATCTTGGAACAAATTAGACTCTTCTTAACATGAAATAAAATAATTGAGAAAAAAGACTAACAAGCTTGAGTACATAAACATTTTTAACTGCTGTAAAAGCACCATAACAGGTCAGAAGACAAAAAAAAATTGTGGAACTACGCTATCACATATGACAAATAATTTTCTTAATATTTAAAGACATATAATGTATCAATTAGAAACTTATCAATAACATGATACAAAAATATACAAAGTATGTGAACTGCAGTTTATAGAATAAAAAATACAAGTGGCTAAATAAATGTGTGAATAAATGCACAGACTCACTCATAATGAATGACATGTAAATTTAAAGAGTGAGATTATTGTTTGTTTGGTTTTTGTGTATGTGTTTGTTTTTCATTTTTTGTCCCCATTATTGATAAGAGTATGGGAAACCAGAAAGATTATGCATAGCTGATGAGAATGTAAACGCATAAACATTTTTGGAGAGCAACTTGCCCATATCTTTTAATACTTTACATGTGAACCCTCCCTTTAGCCCAGAATTTCCATTTCGGGCATTAATCCTACATAAATACTTGTATACTGAAACATATGTGCAAAGATGTGCACAGAAATATATGCACAAAGATGCCTGATGCAGCATTGTTTATAAGAGGGGAAAAAAAAGGCCTGTGCATGTGGTTTATGCCTATAATCTCAACACATTGTGGGGCCAAGGCAGGATTGCTTGAGGCCAGGAGCTTGAAAACAGCCTAGGCAGCATAGTGAAACCCTGTCTCTACAAATATACATATATACATATGTGTGTGTGTGTGTGTGTACATATATATATACATAATTTTTTTTTTTTAATTAGCCAGGCATGGTGGTATGAGCCTATAGTCCCAGCTACTCAGGAGGCTGAGGCGGAAGGATCACTTGAGCCCAGGAATTTGGGACTGCAGTGAGCTGTGAGTACACCATTGCACTCCAGCCTGGGCAACAAAGTGAGACCCTGTCTCAAAAAAAAATTTAAAAAAGGGAAACCACTTAAATAGCTATCAGTAGAAGTTTGGTTAAAGATGAGATTTTCCTGGAATGGAATACCCTTGCAGTAGTTTAAAAGAATAAGGTGGGTTTGTATGGAGTAACATAAAAGATGTCCAAGATATAATATGTGCAAAAATGTCGCAAAACTGTATGAATAATATGAACCCATGTTTTCTGTGCCTATGTATGCAAAAATAATGTCTGAATGGAAATATAAGAAATTGCTAAAAAGGAGTTACATCAACTGAGTGAAAAAAAGGAGAGAAGAGGAGAGAGGATATTTACTTTTCATTCCATATCCTTCATATCTTCAACTTTTTTTTTTACAATTACATGCATTACTGTTGAAATCACAAACTAATAAAAAATAGTTGAAGTTTTAAAATTAAAATTCAAGTATTTTAATATTTGCCAAGACTCTTTTAAAGATCCAGAGAAGTAGTTATAATGTAGCATAAAAGGAAAATCCAGATCATGTAATTATAAAGAATGCTCTAAATTATTTTAAAATTTATATGTAAATATGTACATTTAATAAAATGCTGGCAGGAAACTCACCAAAACGGTCACAGTAATTACTTCTAGTACTAATGTTTCAACATTTTTTTAAATTTACTTATTTGTATTTTTTCAAGTTTTCCAAAACTAACATATAATCAGAAAAAAATTTACTGAGCAATTCAGAATTTACTTAGCAAATTATTATATGTCCTACACTAGACTGGGAATCAAGGGGAGAGAAAATGTGGGACATAATTCCTTCCCTCAAGCAATTTACAATTTCACAGATGAATCTGTACCTATGGTTAAAACATTTGTACATATAGAATCTGTACATGCTGCGATAACAGAGAACAACAACGAGCCAAGTGCTAAACTGAATCTTATCAAAGGTCAAAATATATGAAAGAGACAGTATGATTAATGGGACAACAAAAAGAGAAAAAGAAACACATGTCCCAATTATTAGCACCTCCCTAACCAGACAACCAGGGAAACAGCCTTGGGAAATAATATGAGAACTGTCTTCCAATGACAGAGTCAGAACTATATACAAGCTTGATTCTGGGCATTAAGAGGCTCACTTCCTCAAAACAATGCCTTCGCCACACACTGACAGCTAAAATTTTACTGTTAAAGATTTATCTCCTTATTTCATACTCTCTATCCCTCTTAAAAAGCAAATGCGATCTCGAAGTGCCAACACTTGACACTGGATGGGACCCTTCCAGGCCTCTGGTGCCCATGACAGACATCACTAGTCAATCTCAGCACTTCTTGCTTGTGAGAGAATCTCAGAATCTTTCTCAGCACAACACTGCAAGCAGCTACAACCCACTGAGCAAAGCTGGGATCTGAGTAGAACACTATTTGCCATCCCTTATTAAATTGATTGTAATAATAAACTTGCATTTGAATAGGAGCTGAGAATTTACAAAGCTCTGTCACATCCATTATCTCATTTGAGCTGGTGTTCTTTATGCCAAAATTGAGGATTTAAGAGTATCTGCAAATTGTTCAATGGCCACTCTTAAGACGTAGGCCCCAGGTTCTAACAGGAAACACAATCCTTGTTCCAAGTCCACTACTCTTCCTCTTAAACATCAGTCTAAAAGAATTGAGCCTATGCTATTCTCAGAGCCAGTTTGGGGAGGGGAGAGCATGAGGATCCTAGGAAGCACCGGGTTTCAGGAAAGAGCAACCCCGAAAAATGCAGGGCATCAGAACCCAGAGACCATAATTTTGCAAAAAGCCAGCTCTTTCCCCTGAAGAGAGCAGTAAATACATTCAGCTTCCCACCTACAACTGTTATCTGACTGGAATTCAACCAAGAATCCCATTAAGGGCAAGAACAATTCCAACCCTATGAAAATCTGACAGGTACTGAGCTGCACAGATAAGTTTCCATGCCTCGGGCTCTGTGGCCTCATTCTTGCCAGCTTCCCCACAGCCTCATTTCTGTTCTCTAGGTTGGGGAAGACCAGAGCCAGCCTGATGGTCCTCCCAAGTTCTCTCCCAAGTTCTAAACACCCAGTGGAAAATGCACAATCTATCAAGTCATTTTCTCCTTTGGTGCTTCAAACGTGACTCTCAGATTCCCTTGGGCTGCTCCATGATCATCTGAAGCTCCTCTCATCTGGCTCCATTTGGAGGTACATGAAGGTTAACTTCCATAAGCAAGAGGTCCACCTTGCACAGACATTGCACACATGCGCGTTTGTGTGTGTGTGTGTGTGTATGTGTGCAGGGACACCCATGAACTCATCCTCCAATCCAATCCAATATTAAAAGTGCAACGGTCCTAAAAGAGTTTTTAAAACACCAGGATTAGATAGCGTGCTGAATTTGAGGTTAACATATGGATTTTTGACTTTAAAAGGCTAGATTTTCACAACAAACACACGTTGCTATAGAGACGGCATAAGCCTATGTAAACTTCAGGCATTCATATTCATAGAAACTCCTGAAGCAAGACCAAATGTTGGCCCCAACATTCCTGTTCTTGCCAACTTCCAAAGAGTGCACAAATTATGCCAAAAATAAATGGGTGTGACTAATACAAGCTTAGAACATTTTTCAGAAATTTACCTTGAGGGCAACATTTGTTGATCTAGGAGCTGGGTGTGTAAAGCGTACTTCCCTCCTCCATAAATCCATCTGTTTTATTTACACTTCCTAAAAGACCTGCATGCACATTTTTTCCATAAATTGTACAACTGCTAGTAATCACGTATCATTTCAATCTGTGCCCCAGTTCTATTTTAACACTGTGTCTCTTCCTTTTTGTTTGTGTTCCATTAAGCACATACTAGAGGCAAAGCAGTCAAGACTTAACCCTTCCATTCCCAAATACCCACTAAAGGGCTGCAGAATTGGCCACAAGCTTTTGCATAGATGACACTTCCCAGGTCTACAAGCCTGGGGTAAATCCTATTACAAAAGCTCAGAGATGTCAAATTGGTTTCTGCTACTGACCTTCTTTCTTGTGACCCCTGCCCCAACCCTCCAGGCCCCAATTCCAAATCCCTCATTTCTCCCACACCAAGGTCAACCTGTATGACGACTGAGCTCTGCCCTGAATCTGCTCTATCCTGTGCTGGATACTTGCTGCTAATTACTGTAGTCACACTTCTTAATTCAACAAGCGCCAGGCGGCTGCCCGCCATCTCCCCAGTGGGATGGGTCGCTAGCTATCTCATGCAGGTCACTAAGTCGGCATTTATTTCCTGATAGGAGATGGCGTTACAAGGTAGCTGTTCCAACACGAATGGTAATCAACAGTAATTAAAAGTGATACACCTATTCTGACTCATATGATAGTGTTAAAAAAAAATCCAACAAGGGTGGTGGAAGGAGGGGGGAGAAAGAAAGAGAAAATAAACTGCTTAGCCAAGGCCAATAGGTTTTTCATTTCAACTTAGAATTTCTGGAAAATGTTTGCTTCTGTTTCCGTTTAGTTTACCCAGAAGGAGTACTTCCACATTGCAACCACAGTGAAAAGCAGTGAATTGGGTTTTTCCATAAGGGAAAGAAAAGCCAAATGCATCCCTTTACCTTGGCACTGGGGAGAACGGCAGAGCAGGGGTCAGAGCACACTCAAAATCTCCCTGTCCTTGGAGGCCATCGTGAGTATCTCATGGGTGATGCCAACTTCCAATCTCAGAAACTGAAAAGATCAACTACAACCAACTCTCCAGCATCCAGAAGTGGTTTAGCCTGAGCTGCATAAATGACTGTGGCCCACTCAGATTCTCAGACGCCGTCTCAGTCCTCCTCTGGAGCACACGGGCAGCCCAGCCCCATGTATTACTCACCAGGCCCTACTGGGGAAATGGGCACTCCAGTCATACCACGGGCCTCTATGCAGGGATCCTGTGACCACAGAGCAGCTTTACTTCAGCTGTGATTAGGATTATCTATGATCCACACTCTCGTGCCATCCCCCCACCTTCTGCCACCCCCATCTTACAATGGGTCCCCCAGAATCAGATCTGGAGACTACAATTCACTTGCCAGTTATATACCAATAAAGTGCTCCCAGGAGAAAACGGGAAGGGAATGAGGGGAGCAGAACAGAAATGGGGAAAAAGCCAAGCACAGGTGAGATTCCAGCCCAGCCTCTGCCAGATTCCAGAGCATAAATTGGCACACATTGAGGCAATGCCACTGACCTTTGTCACTCCCATATTCAGTTCTCTGCTACTGGCCACCTCAGGGCGAATGTAAACCCCCAGGCACTTCTGGCTCTCTGTACCTTTCCCCAAGCAGCTCCAGGGGCCCAAGGTCATCCTCCAAAGAAGGCCACTGGGGCCAGCCTGGAGGCAAAGGGAAGTGAGGCTGGATCATGGGCACTCTGAACTGGTGAAGGAATCCCAGGAACACCGACCTGTCTACTGCACCCCCAGGGAAGAGAACACTGTAGTATTTTAACATTAATTTCATAAAACAATTCTTAATATTAAAATCTTAAAGAAGCTGGCATGAATGGGGGAGAGTAAAACAACCCCATCACTGATTGTACCTACTATGCAGGAAAACACCGAAATGTAAAGTCTGCTTATCGACTGTCACACCTGGACCAGGAAATAAGAGTGTGAGACCTGGACAACTGCGTATCCCAGTGCTGTCCTGAAGCACCTGTGGAATTTCAACATGCCACTTGAGCACCTCCCCTCATGACCAGCATGCAAGCATGACTATCCAGCTCACACAGTGTGGCAGAATTTTAAGGGACTGCCTCCCATGCCCAAGACACCCTCCTGCCTTCTGACTCCTGTGTGGACTACATCTCACCTACTTTGGCCAGCTCAGGGAAGATAGAGAAATGGAGGGTAGGAATTGCACAGGAGCCCACATGCTCTCCATGAATGCCTCAGGACAAGAGCCTGCTCTGATTGATTGATCTATAGTGGCTCTGATGGAAAGAGTTGTCAGACTGAGGAGAGTGTGATGATCTAGTTTTGATGCCTAATGCAGGAGGAGGAAGTAAAGGCACATCCCTGGGGTATAGATGAGGCTAGAACCTCATCTACTCCTGAGGGTGCAACCTCCCTTCCAATGTCTGCCCTCCTCATTTCATATAAATTATACTCACACACACAAAAAGTAATGGGGGCCGAGTACAGTGTCTCACGTCTATAATCTCAGCACCCTGGGAGGCCAAGTCAGGCCGATCACTTCAGGTCAGGAGTTCAAGACCAGCCTGGCCAACATGGTGAAACCCCGTCTCTACTACAAATACAAGAATTAGCCAGGCGTGGTGGCATGCACCTATAATCCCAGCTACTCAGGAGGCTGAGGCAGGAGAATCACTTGAACCCAGGAGACAGAGGTTGCAGTGATCCAAGATCGTGCCATTGCACTCCAGCCTGAGCAACAAAACAAAACTCCATCTCAAAAAACAAAAAAAAAAAAAAAAAAAAGAAAGAAAAGAAAAGAAGTAATGGATTTTTAAATGCTTACAAAGGGCCAGGCATGGTGGTGCACACCTGTAGTCCCAGCTACTCAGGAGGCTGAGTGAGTCAGGAGGATCACTTGAGCCCAGGAGGTCGAGGTTGCAGTAAACTCTGATTGCACCATTGCACTCCAGCCTGGGCAACAGAGCCAGTCTCAAAAAAATAAAATAAAAAATAAAGACAATGCTTACAAAGTTTAGAATTTAAAAGCATATCAAAGGACTAGACTGTATTGTTTGTCCTGAAGAAGTTAATAATCTCAAGAAGAACATGAGACATACAGAGAGCAAGTCTTAAGACATACATCATAAACTGGCAAGATAAATGCCCAAGTGCCAACATATATGTAATTTCAGGTAATCAAGTGCCTGCTCCTGTGATGAGCATAAACAGGGTTCTGGGCGCTCATGCAGTGAAGAGACGACTGTTCTAGAAACACAGGAGGAGGTGGGATTTAAACAGTGCCCTGGAGTTTGAGTTGGATTTAGACAGGAGGAGCAAGAGAGGAAGGGTTTTTTACTCAATGGGAAGAACAACAGGAGAGAAACAAGCCATATTCTGGGAATGTCTGGTGAAGCTCTTGAAGATTCCGGAGTATAGAAAATCGTTTCTCCTATACCCCACACAGAAACAAAGTCCTGTTTCCAGCCACATCCCGCGGGCCGCTTTCAGAGAGGCTCTTCACACTCAGGGCTGCTCTCAGTGAACACAAGGGCTCGATTTGCCAGCCGTTGGTGAAGGCAGAGGATGGAATTTCAACTCCCCAGCTCAGGGGTCTTCCTGTGCCGCCCAACCCCGTCGTGGGAATCCGGGCCAATCCGTGGCCTCTAGCTAATACTTGAGCATGTTCAACGCTCCCCCAAGAAAAGAATGAAAATAGCCAGCAAGGAGGCAAAGGCAGCCAGGGACGTCCCCCTTCCACTTCAAAAGAGTAATGGAAACCGTCACCTCCCTATAGGACAACAAATCACCCCCATAAACACCCATCAGCCACCTCTCGCCCCTTCGTGATTTATTTTCCAGCAATTGGCCCGCATTTAGCAAAATCTGAACAGCAGTGAGAATAATCATCAGACCCAGGACCTGACCACCTCAAACCCTCCCTCCTGCCTCCCCACCCACTCTCACCACCCCCAGGACTGGCTGACAATGCTGTGAGCCCCACACGGAAGCAGGCCTAAGAAGACAGGGTGCAAACTTGGACTTCGGTCTCCCGTCTCCTCCCAGCTCCCAGACTTCCCCCAGCGTGCACCCCTCTCCTCTTCCTGCAAACGCAAGCCCTTCTCCCCTCACTTAGCCAAGCCAAATACACACAGAACCAATTCAGTTTCCAGAAGTTAAAAATCAGCTCCAAGCCGAGACTTGTTCTAAAATAATGGAAGGGGGATGGGATGGTAGAGAGGAGATGTGGGAACAGAGAGAAAGATTAAGGCTATAGGCTTTCTGTCATTTGGCAGTGAACCTGCCAAAACAAAGTTTGCCGTTTTTAGAGGCTTTAGAGTAGGATGGGAGGTGGGGGGTCAGAGGGAACCCTTCTCCATTCTGATTTTAAGAATAACTGTTCATCTTGTTCACTCACGGTATACACTGGGGGGCGATGTTTTTTGTTTTGTTTTGTTTTAAAGCAAGAAACCCATAAATGCCACCTCTTTCCAAATTGCCCCCAGTCTCCTTAGAGATGGGACTCTTCAAGAGGAGCACCTCCCCAACGGCTGTGGATTAAGAACAATAACAACTCATGCTTGTGAGGAGCTTTTAACTTTTCAAAGTCCTCTTCCATCCATCATCCCCCTTTATCCCCCTGACAGCCTGGTGATGCAGGTGGGGCAGGGAGTCCAGGGCCAGCCTTCGGGGTAAGCAGAGCAGATTATGTACCCAGCAGACCCGGGGGCCCAGGAAGGGACCGACCGCCTCAGAAAACCTCTCCCAACAAACTACACCTGAAAATCCCCTTAACGAAAACTACCCTTCCACTTCACAAGACAGATGAGGCTCAAGAAACAAATACCCTTTGGAAAGAGAATCCATCAACCAGTGTGTAATGTGGGGCAAAGCCGGCAGGAAGGCTTTTCAGAGGGCAGTGTTTAGTAGGGAAGGGAAAGGGTCCACCCCCAGGGAAGACACGGAGAATGGAGGAAACCTGGCTTGGCTCACAGTGTTGCCTGGGGTCACCCCCAGGAATTGCTAACCCTATTTTAAAGGTAGGAAGACACAAAGAGGTCAAATCACCCACGTGTTTACTCATTCCTGATTCAAACACTTTTTTAGTAGCTGCTATTGTGCCAGCCTAGCTCTGGTGTATAAGATGAAGACATAGAGCCTGCCTGCGAGAAGCCTGCAATGGAGCGCCAGAGGCAACATGACCGTCAGGATGGCATCAGATCCTCCCCTCCCCTCCATCCTCCTCATCCCCTTCTCTCTCCCCTCACTTTGGGCAACAGACCATTGCCTTCTAAGCTCACTGTCTAAAGAGAGGCCTATGTAGTTCAGGATGAAGAATATGATTGATTTCAGAATGTGTATTGTAGACATATAGCAGACACTTTTTTGAGAGATAAATTTTGAAATTCTAAAATCTCAGTTTTTATATCAAAAGGCAACTTCTGGAAGCCTCAGAGCATAGTTAGTGTCACAATTGGTAGAGAAGGGAAAAATTTTCAGCAGTGATGATTTCCCTTACCATAGGAGGGGACCCATCCCACCAGCTCTTTTTTTTGAAACTGAATTTCACTCTTGTTGCCCAGGCTGGAGTAGTGCAATGGCACCATCTTGGCTCACTGCAACCTCCGCCTCCCGGGCTCAAGTGATTCTCCTGCCTCAGCCTCCCGAGTAGCTGGGATTACAGGCATGTACCACCACGCCAGGCTAATTTTGTAGTTTTAGTAGAGACAGGGTTTCTCCATGTTGGTCAGGCTGGTCTCACACTCCCAGACTCAGGTGATCCGTCCACCTCAGCCTCCCAAAGTGCTGGGATTACAGGCGTGAGCCACCGTGCCAGGCCCCACCTCACCAGCTCTTATTCCACCAGCTGTGAACCTTGTTTACAGAGCAGGAGAGTCCTTTGTGATCTGATCACATGAGGACACTGAGCCCTGAGGGTGTAGGAGGATTGAAGCCCTGATGCAACGCTTATCATTTTAGTCACCTATCACTCAGTCACAGTTCTGCCGGTTTAGCGATTTCTCTCCTCAAATGCACAGAAAACTGTGATTTGGGTCTCTACAAATGACACTTGGTTGTTGTCTTTGTTTTTCAAAATACCTTGGCACAATTCATCCAATAAGATTAGAATTTGTTGGTGAACTATTTTTCAGCTCAGTAGCCTATTTTTTAACTATGGTAAAAATAAAACCACAAAACATAAAGTGTACCATCTTAACCATTTTTAAGTGTACAGTTCAGTAATACTATATATATTCACATCGCTGTGAGATACATCTCCAGAACTTTTTCATCCTGCAGAACTGAAACTCTGTAACTATAAATAACTCTCCTTTGCCCCTTCCCCCAGCTCTTGGCAACCACGCTTCTACTTCCCATTATCTACGAATTTGACTAATTTGGATATCTCGTGTGAGTGGAATTATACAATGTTTTTCCTTTTGTGTCCGGCTTGTTTCACAGAGCATAATGTCTTCAAGGTTCATCCACGGGGCACCAAGTGTCAGAATTCCTCTCCCTTTTAAGGCTAAATAATATTCCATTGTAGGTAAATACCACATTTTGTTTATCCATTTGTCCATTGATGACTATGTAGGTTGCTTCTACCTCTTGGCTCTTGCAAATAACACTGGTATGAACATGAGTGTGCAAATACCCTTTCAAGACCCTGCTTTTATTTCTTTTGGATATAGGCCCAGAAGTGAGATTCTAGATCATAAGGTAGTCCTAGTTTCAATTTTTTGAGGAACCATGATACTGTTTCCCATAGCAGTGGCACCATTCTACATCCTCCAACAATTCCCAGGGTTCCAACTTCTCCACATCCCTTTCAACCCTTACTTTTTGTTACTGTTGTTGTTTATAGTAGCCACTGTAATGGTTGGGCAATGCCTCAGTTGTGGTCTTGATTTGCATTTCTCTGATAGTGATGTTGAGCATCTTTTCATTTGCTTTTTGGTCATTGGTAACTCAGCAACCATTTTTTAAAGTGTTGATTTTTGAAGCTCTGAAGTTTAGTTTTCCTGTTTTGGGGCAGGTCCCAACTGCCACCTTTCACACAGGAGGTCCCAGTGAAAAAGGGGCAGTTTCTGTTTATGACTTTAACGTATGACTAATGCAAGGTTTCTCAGCCTCATCACAATTGACATTTTGGTTGAGGAATGCCCCGTACATTGTAGGGTGTTTAGCAGCGTCCGTGGCCTCTAGATGCCCAGTAGCATTCCGGCTCCCCTTGTGACAGCCAAAAATATCTCCGGACATTACCAAATGTCTCCTGGGAAATAAAACTGCCCCTGGTTGAGAGCCACTGGATTAGAGTTTTCAAACTAACATGTTTGAGTTGGCCAACATGACAATTTTAAATTTTTCAGTCAACATTAACAATTTTGTAGATATCACCTAAAAATTCAGATTTCCAGCTTCTCTTGAGGAAGCAGAGGATACAGGCTATCTGGGGCCTGCATTGACCCATGGCAATATTTGGTTGGGCTGAGTAGCTACTGCCCCACCCAAGTTTGAGTTGGTGTCCTCAATATAGCCCATAAAATAAAGCCAATGTGAATGCCAGATACATCTGCCTCCAGTTTATCCACTGAAATAATTCTGATTTGTCTGAGTTTTCCTACCAGTGTGCATGATAATGTAAAATCCCAGCCCACTGAACCAAAACCACTGGAATCATTTGATAGTCCAAAGTTTGCTCTCTGTCTTTGTCTATCTGTCTCTGTCTCTGTCTCTCTCTCTCTCTCACACACACACACACACACACACAAACACACAGAGACAGCAAGGTTCACAGAACACTGGACTAGAAGCTGGGAGAGCAAGGTTCTAATCCTGAGTCTGTGTCCCTGATTAATTCAATTTAACAAGTATTCATTTAACGCCTACTACATGAAAGATTTCAAGTTGAGGTCCAGAACTCATCTGGACCCTGGCTGCCTTAACTAATGCTCTCATTGAACAGGTGAGCTCCAAGAGCTGATTGAGCTCTAACCATCTACAATCCATACATGAACATAATACAGTAAAATCCTGCTGCTCCAGAAAAATTGAAGCTGGGAATAGAGAAAGGGATAGTTTGGACTAGTGGCCAGAAGAGACTATAAAATCCTTTTAAATAAATGCAGTTACATATTTTTCACACTCATGTAGTTATGCACACTGGGCTGTGTCAGACACGGTTGGCATGATATACATGGGGGTACGCCATCCTGATCCTCCAGCAGGGCAGGCCCTTCTGCTCAGCTATGAGGAATTTAGCCTTCCAAATCTGCCTCAGCTGCAGAGAGCTGCCTCTCCCAGCAGCCCACATCTGATGAGTCATCTCCTACGTATAAAGTCCTGGTCATTTCGACCCAATGCAGGATACAAGCAGGCAATACTTGCCCCAGAACCCTCCAAAGCCAAGAAATGGCCCAGACTTTTTCAGGCCTGCCTTGCAGTTCAACTCCTTCCGCTACCCAACCCTGCTTCCTCTCCCTTCGTTTCAAAGGAATTGAACCCTAATAACATTTTGCACCCCAAACTTGGCATCAGCATCTGCCTCTGGAGTGCACGCACTTCAGCAGTTGGCTATTATTGGATAGGTATGCATGTATGTACGTGTGTGAGATTTTGGTCAGGGATCCTCCTCTCCCCTACTTGACCCAGGGGGAAATTTTGATTCATCTATAGCTCTTAGTAGTCAGGGTGAGCCCATTCACCTCCCTACTGACTTATTTAGGAAGCAATTGTGATCCAATGCTGGCCAATGAGATGTGAAAGAAGGTCAGTGAAGGGGTTTCTGAAAAATGTTACCTTAATAATAAAAAGCAACACATAGGGAGAATTTTCTTCTGCTGGACACGGTCATATCTGTTTTGATGTCAGAAATCTGGCTGCTATCTTGGCACAAGGAAAAGGCACCAAGCTCATTAAGAAGGGCAAAATGGAAAGAAGGGGAGACACTTGTATATCTGGGGATGTTGATTTTGGAACCAACCTGCAACTTACCCTAGGCAAGATAACAAATTATCCAGAATGGCCTAAACCATTCTTACGTGTGCTTTCTATAACTTTAATTCAAAGGCATCCTACCCAATGTACAGGCAAATCAAGCACAGCTTAGTAGAGATTCTTGTGGAGTCTTTTTTAATGCCTACATTAGAAATCATAAATACCATGCCAATCTTTTATATGTGAGGTAATTAAAAGTTTGTCATCACTGAGCAATTTATGCCTTTGAAATCCTATTTTGCTTGTAGTATATTAGGAGAATTTGCCAAGGAGAAGCAAATCTTATCCCAATTCTCACTAATTGTTGATTGTCAAAGTATTTCAAGTCCAAGATAGCAGCCTCAAAGTTAAGTTAAACCTGCATTCCACTCAGTATGGCTGACCCAGCCTGTGTATTCAAGTTATGCAGGGCATAGAACCTTGTGGTAGCATCTAACTCTTCCAGACTTCCAGGAGACAATTTCTAGGTATAAACCCAGAACTCACTGAATGATTTCCTAACAGCTACATTTCCAAAGGAAAACACAACAAAACTTGTTCATGATCGCCACTAAACTTCTTGTGGGCTAATAGAAAGCAAAATTATAAATGGAAAGAAATGCAAATTTCGGCACACAGAGCACGTGTGCAGGTCAGAGGGGCAATTCACTTGTGATCTGGTTGGGCCAGCAGGGCTCCACTCCCCAGCTGGACCTAGGCAATCTGTCTTCTGTCTCCATCAGCTTGTGGTTTCCAGAACTTGGGCTCAGAGACAGTTCCCTATGCCAATTCCCCTTGGCAGGAAAGACACCTTCTGGCAACACCGTTGCTATTCCCAGTCCTTCACCCCTGCCAACCTCCTCATGTTTTATCTATTTTTATTTGAATTGGTGATCAAGGGATTAACCCAGCTTATACAAATTCCATCTTCCAAAAGCCATTATGGTGCAGTTGCAATTGTGATATTTCACTCTCCAAATGAATCGAATTGGATTTTAATGACAGTAGACTCCATTAAGCAACACCTGATTGGGTTATTTCCTGGAAATTTCATCTTCGTTGTTTTCTCCATCCCTGCTACCAAAAAAACCACATAGCGGGAGAGCTATCAGGGGCTGCCGCCAAGCTACATTGGATCATCCTTGAAATATGGTCATGTTTCCTTCTAATTAAGTCAAATGTCTTGGTTTTACTCATTTTTATTCATTCATTCCATAGGACACCCTCAACCCAGTGTCAGTTTCTACTAAAAAAGTCAGGGGTAAGGTAAATTGGTTTTTGTAGGGGACTTGGTAGTTGTAGGGGACTATAATTCCTCACAAGAAACTCTCATGTGGCGTATATAATTTGCATGTAATTTTCTATATTTATTGAAATGCATTTTAAGTAATATGAAAGCATTTTTCTCCTTACAATGGAAAAGCCAATTTGATTTTATATTTATTTATATAATCTGACTTAACTCTATGTAAGTCAAGTGAAAAAGGAAGCAATTGCTCTGTGGAATCAAGCTGAAGATGTCTAATTTTTCCTCTGATACCACCAGACTTAAAGCAGTTCACAATCCTGTCTACAAAGAAGTACATTTAGGGTTTACCAGAGTGCAACAATACAAGTCCCTGGAGGGCAAGATCATGTTTGTCTTGCCCTCACTGTATTTCTAGGGCTGTGCAATGCCTGCCATGCAATTGGTGATCAATACATCCTTGCTGAAAGAATGAATAGATGAAGGCCTGGGAATAACTGAGACGTGTCCACGCTATAGAAAAACTACCCTAATGGTGTCTCCAACCAGTCTGCTTTCTATTTCACCTTCGTAAACAGTGCCTATCATCAGAAGAGGAGAAAATGGTAAAACCCATCCTGCATAGACGATTTTATGTGCATAAGATTATCAGAATAGGAGAGGTGAGAAAAGCATTTTTAAAGATAGCAACTTTGTCTTTCACCCCTCTCTCAAATCTAAATACTCTGATTTTGTTTCTTCTCCAAATAAAATCTTCATAAAATGAAACTCAACAAATTACCACTTTTGATTATCCAGAACTTTTTATTCTTTCTTAAGAACTAGTCAAACCACAACCGAACCAGGAGATAGCAAAGATTTATATGACCCCTATCACCCACCACAAGCAACATTTGGGCTTCATTCCTGGGTAGCAGATTTGAACTAATTTAATGCCAACTTGTGCTTATAAGGAAAAGTATTTACTGAGTATCTATAGTGTGTAATATTCTTCAAGTGATATAGAAGGCAAGAAATACAGGATATAGACTTAGACTACTCAAGGAGCTTACAATTTAGCTGGGGAGCTAAGACACATGTGGAAATAACCATAAAACACCACAGTGATTGATTCAACCAGGCAAAGCATAAACACAGACAAGTTAATGGGCAGAAAATAAGTGTTACACTTTAGAAGGTTGCATAATAAATCTCCCTCTTACTAAAGAGAGCAAACCGAAGTGCAAAATATTTTAAGGAGAATTCTAAATAATAAATTACATATTTTAATGGGCAGTTGCAAAATTATGTTATTTATCAAAAATGCTACATTAAGAATATTGGCCATGAAAAGATAGATTCCCAAATTTACAGGAAAGGAAGTTTTGACCCTATGCTATTAGGTATTTAAGAAGGTAACTTGCTTTTTTAGATCAAGTAGGTCTTCATGGATTACTTCTGTAACTTAAATAATTTTTTTAATATTTAGGGACAAAGCCTAATTTAGTTTTCTAATCTCCTCCTGAAGCCTATTTGGTATCCTTTCTCAACATTCTTCATGTTAATACGGCATATTAAACTGAATGTGGACAAATGTTAAGAATGGAATATTTGAATAATAACCTTCTTATGCTTTGATGAGTGCTCATTCACGTACTGTAAGGCAAAGCACAACGAGTTGGAAAATAAATGAATTCTGACACATCAAAAGCATTTTCTTTCCTCTGATATTTTATCTGTTTGTGGATTTTGAAATACTGTAGAATGTTATCATGAATTCTAAGTATAATTATGTGTTTCTAGAAAAGAGACATATTATTTGATAGCATAAATGGCTTTGGTATGACATCCAATGCCATTTCCCCCACTCTGTTCTCGTAAGTCATCCTAATTGAACACTTGGAGGAAACTCAGGCCCTGTCCACATAGGCAAAATCAGAAATGGCATTAAAGCTATGATAGAACATCCTACTAAAGAATTACTTCTACATGATAATTAAATAAAAAACCAGACTTAAAGGTGGGGGACAAGCACTAATCTCATACTCTTTTCTCATAAAGACAATGACATCACCCCGAAACACAAGGGGTTTGTCTTTCACAAGACACAGAACAAAAGAAGGATCATGCTCACATCCTAATCTTCTTGATTTCACTCCAAATGAAAAATAGAGACAGGAAACTCTGAGTACAACATCATATCAGGATAATACCAATTCGTTCCTTCAACTTCGAGATTAATACACTCACACTGGGCAAAATATGGCATATATCAATATACCTGGGCACTGGTTTTTGTTTAAACAACTATTCTACTTGGTTACTTACTAAACAGTTTGTAGAATTTTCTACATCTATTCACATCCATTCTGGCCTCCATGGCAGTGGGGAGCATACAAACAGCTAGAAAACAGACGCCTCAGAAAGTTGTCATTTGCCTAGGCCTGTGACCAGCAAGCCAAAGGCTCAGGAATAATAAAAAGGCATATTCTTCCATGCCTGCTTCCTCCTTCCTGAACAGAAACACCTCCCTCCTTGGGGAGAGTACCCAATGGCAGAGCTACCAGTAAAGGCCAAAGAGGGAGTTGAAATGTTTCCTCCCCAAGTTTGTGACAGTCCCACACTTAGCTCTCTGTCACAGTTTGTGAGGACTCCTAGACTGAAGAAGACTGCTAACAGAGATCCAGTCACTTCTGGATTCAAACAGTCACTCCACAGTAGAATATACTCAGAGTACCTCCATCCACCTGGATTCTAAAGCATCCACATCCTCTTTGCAATTAAAACTCCACACTCTCTGGAAAGATTAGGATCCACACACAAAGAGAGGTAGGTAAACCAGGCCAAAAAGGTATTCTACAAGCAATGACAGTGCCAAAATAAAAGATAAAACTCTATGTGATGCATTCCATATAACTAGATATCAGAAGGTCATATGCGGGCCACTCCTGCATACCCACCTCAAGAACTAGAAGGGTTTCAGAAAAGATCTCTAGTACCCTCTGAGTCCCTTTAGACCTAGATGATTTTGGAGTTTACTGTTAGAGAGCTAGACATTGACATCAAGGCCCTGCATGCACGTGTGTGTGTGCACATAAACACACTTATAGTGGCCGCCTTAGACAGCCCAACAGGAAGAGAATCTGAGGACCTATGCACAGCTTTGAGTCACAGAGTCTGTGGAAGAAACACAGCAGAGAATTTTGTATAGCACAAAATTTACTGCCCAGGCCCAAGAGGAGTCAAACAAAGAGCTTTCTCAAAAAGGGAAGCTATAAAGAGAGGAGAAGAGGGAACAACACTAGAAGAGCCCAACCATCTAAGGTGAATTAAAATAGCCATAACTTTAAAGGAGGAGCCCCTTTCTACTTGGATTAAAGAGAAGAAAGCAGATGGAATGGGTCATTAGATCAAAGAAGCATGGTGACTTCTAGTGTCAGCCAAGATAGAGTAAACTGCATCATAGCCTATCCTTCCCGCTAATTACAATTCAAAATTCTCATGGAGCACAAAAAGCAACTACCTGAGGACTCTGAAAGGTAAACAATGGGAGACAGCTCAGAGAGGAAAGTCAAAACTTGTAGAGGTTTTGGTACAACAGTGAGTTTCCTTCTCTATCTTCCTGCATTAATCCAAAAGGGACCAAATTATGGAACTGTGAAGCAGGTATAAACAGCAATACTCCAAGAGAAATCCCCATTTTCTGACCAGATGACTGGGAAAAAGACTCCTCTGGGCCTGAGAGTATGGGGGAAGTAACTATTTATTTATTTATGTATTTTCTCTCCAGCCCTGACCTAAGGCCAGTCCCAGTTTTTGAGCTGCACTGCCACCACTGCACAGACATCTAAAACCCCAAGAGAAAAGCCTGTCACTCTGGCCACAGGAAAATGTGGTCCCTGTGCTCCAACAAGTGTGGAGGGAATCCCTGTTATTTGTTCTCTCTCTTTTCTCCCACTACTTTGAACTTGAGGGCAGCCCCAGTTGTGCAGAATTATGTGAGAGAATGTGGGGAATGGGTTAACACTGAGAGAAATCCATCTTTCTGGCCAGGAGAATAGGGAAGAGAAGGCTCTGGAAAGCTGAAGAGTCTGGGGACAATCACAGAGAACAGAGAGTTGGAGGAAGGGATCCCCTAATTCTGTGTCTGCACCAGTACAAGTCTGAGGTGCGCATATGTGAAACAGACCCAAAGAAGTATGTCAAAGACTCTGAGACCCACCCAAGCCTCAGACTAATCCCTAAGTGGCACATGTTCAGAGAAGACCCAACAGCATAACAAATCTGTGGAAAACTGAACTGATACTGGATTCACTGCCCACAGAATGTGGGCCAGAACTCCCAGTCTGAACCTAATGGGGTTGGTTGTCTGCCCAAAAGCAAAGAAAAGTAATCAACATTCTCCAGAGGATTTCAACAGGACTCAGAGTCATGAAACATATACTCAAAATATCCAGGATACAATCCAAAATTGCTCGACATGATAAAAACAGGAAAATTTGATCAAATCTCTAGGAAAAAGACAATCAACAGATGCCATTCCCAAGACGACTCAGGTGTTGGAACTACAACATAATGACTTTAAAACAGCTACTATAACCATGCTATATAATTATACTGTAAAAGTAAATAATATTGGAATGAATAAAAAGACATTCTTAGTGGAGAAATATAAACTTTTTAAAAATGAACCAAGTGGAAATTTTTGATCTGAAAAATACAATACAGAAAGTTTAAAAATTCACTGAACCTTCCCCTTCAAAAAACAAAAATAAAAAATAAATTCAATAAATAAATAAATAATTCACTGAAAGAGCTCAATAGAGAATGGAAATGACATAGAAAAGAGTCAGTTGACCAGGTACAGTGCCTCACGCCTGTAATCCCAACACTTTGGGAAGCCGAAACAGGAGGATCTCTTGAGGATAGGAGTTCAAGACAAGCCTGGCTAACGTGGCGAAAGCCCATCTCTACTACAATTAGAAAATTAACTGGGCATGGTGGTGTGCCCCTGTAGTCTCAGCTACTGGGCTGGCTGAGGCATGAAAATCGCTTGAACCTAGGAGGCAGAGGTTGCAGTGAGCCAAGATGGTGCTGCTGTACTCCAGCCTGGGCAAGAGAGCAAGACTCTATCTCAAAAAAAGAAAACAAAACAACAACAAAACAAAACAAAACAAAAAAACAGAAAAGAGTCAGTAAACTTTTAGATAAATCAATGGAAATTATCCAGTCTAAAGATCAGAGAGGGCCGGGCATGGTAGCTCATGCCTGTAATCCCAACATTTTGGGAGGCTAAGGCGGGTGGATCACCTGAGGTCAGGAGTTTGAGACCAGCCTGACCAACATGGAGAAACTCCGTCTCTACTAAAAATACAAAATTACCTGGGCATGGTGGTGCATGTGGCAATAGAATTGCCAGCTACTCGGGAGGCTGAGGCAATAGAATTGCTTAAACCCGGGAGGCAGAGGTTGCAGTGAGCCGAGATCATGCCAATGCACTCCAGCCTGGGCAACAAGAGTGAAACTCTATCTCAAAAAAAAAAAAAGGATAGAAAACAAGATTGAAAACAATGAACAGTCTCAGGAACCTACAAGACAATATAAAGAAGATTAATATTCACTACATTTGGGTCCCAGAAGAGGAGAAAAAGATTTATACAAAAAAATTGAATAAATAATGGCTGAAATTTTTCCAAATCTGGTGAAAGACATAAATTACAAATTCAAGCTCAGATGAATCCCAAACAGGATTAACTCAAATAAAAACACACAACACATCCTGAAAAAAGTGCTGGAAAAAAAAATAAAAATAAAGAAAATGCCTTGAAAGCAGCCAGAGAAAAACAACAGATTATATCTAGGGAACAAACATCTGCAGATTTCTCCCCAAAAGCAGCAGAACATCTTTAAAGTACTGAAAGAAAAGACCTGTTAACGGATAATTCTATAGTCAGCAATAATATCCTTCAAGAATGGAAGAAAATAAAGACATTTTTGGATTAAGGAAAACTAATATAATTCATTGTCAGCAGACTTGCTCTGAAAGAAATGCTAGAGAAACACAAAAAGCTGAAGAAAAGTGATACCAGATGATACGGCTTTGCAAGTACCTGAGACTTTGTTATTTTTTGTCAATCTTTTTTTCTCTCCATTCTTCAGACTGGATCATTTCCACAGATTTATCTAAAAGTATACTGACTCCATTCTATGTCATCTCCATTCTCTATTGAGTTCATTTAGTGAATTTTTTAACTCCATATATTGTATTTTTCAGATCAAAAATTTCCACTTGGTTCTTTTTAATAAAAATTTATATTGTTATTGACTACACAAATAAAAGCAAGCAATAAAATAATAAATGTCTGGGTAAACACAGTGGACTGTTTTTTCCTCTTAAATTCATTGAAATATTTATGACTGTTTACAAAAATTAGAACAGTGTTCAGTAGGGTTTTCAATATGCATAGATACAATACCTATGGCAACGGTGATGTTAAAGTGGTGAGGGTAAAAGGAACAAATAGCTAAGAAGATAAACAGAAAAGGAAAAGGCTAAACACTAAGTCAATCACATAAAATATAAATGGTTTAAATATGCCAAGTCAGAGATAAAGATTGTCAGATTCGATTTAAAAAAAAAAAAAAACAGCATATGCTACCTACAAAAAAAAAATTAAATATAACTATGTAGATGGGTTAAGGACAAAATTATGAAAAATATATGCCATGCAATGCAACTATTAATTTTAAAAAGCTGGGGCTGTATGTAGTGCCTCTTTCCTGTAATTCCAGCACTTTGGGAGGCCAAAACATGGGGATTGCTCGAGGCCAAGGGTTTGAGACCAGGCTGGGAAACATAGTGAGACCCTATCTCTATATTAAAAAAAAAAAAAAAAAAAAATGCAGGGCGTAGTGGCTCATGCCTGTAATCCCAGCACTTTGGGAGGCCGAGGTGGGTGGATCATGAGGTCAGCAGTTCGAGACCAGCCTGACCAACAGGGTGAAACCTCGTCTCTACTAAAAATACAAAAATTAGCCAGGCATGGTGGTGGCATCTGCCTGTAATCACAGCTACTCAGGAGGCTGAGACAGAATTGCTTGAACCCAGGAGGCAGAGGTTGCAGTGAGCTGAGACAGTGCCACTGCACTCCAGTCTGAGCAACACAGCGAGACTCCATCTCAAAAAAAAAAAAAAAAAAATTAGCCAGGCATAGTGGCATATGCCAGTAGTTCCAGATACTCAGGAGGCTACTGAGGTGGAAGGATTGCTTGAGCGCTCAGGAGTTCGAGGTTACAGTGAGCTATGATTATGATACTGCACTCCAGCCTGAGTGACAGAGTAAGACCCTGTATCAATAAACAAATACATAAATAAATAAATCTCTGGAGTGGCTACACCAGTATCAGAAAAATTCAACTTCAAAACAGGAAATTCACAGGGATAAAGAGAGACATTATATAATGACAAGAAGGCCAATTCACTGAGAAGACATAACAATTCTAAATGTGTATATATGTAACAACCATCTCAAAATACATGAAGCAAAACCTGATAGAAAAGCAAATATATACCAAAGAAGATAACTGGATACGAAATAAGCACATGAAAACGTGTTCAACATCAGTCAATAGGAAAATGCAAATATTAAAACAACAGTGAGGAATTACACACCTATTACAACGCTCCTCCCACCAAAATATAAGAGTGCCAAGTTCAGGGAAGGATATGGAGCAACTGGAACTCTCATACATTGCTGGCAGGAATGCAAAATGGCACAGCCACTTTGGAAAAGAGTTTGGCATTTCCTTATAAAATCAAACATATACTTACTATATGACTCAACAGTCCCACTCATAGGTGTTTATCCCAGAAAAATGAAGGCTTGTGGTAACACAAAAATCTTTACATGAATGTTCATAGAAGCTTTACTTACAATAACTGAAAACTATAAACAACCCAAATACCCTTTAGCTGGTATATTCAACAAATTGTGATACATCCACATAATGGAATACTACTCAACAATAAAAAACAACAGACTATTGATGAATCTAAAATCTATTAACCTAAGCTAAAGAAGCCAGACTCAGCCGGGCTCATACCTATAATCCCAGCACTTTAGGAGGCCAAGGCGGGTGGATCACCTGAGGTCAGGAGTTCAAGACCAGCCTGAACAACAAGGTGAAACCCCGTCTCTTCTAAAAGTATAAAAATTAGCCGGGCATGGTGGCAGGTGCCTGTCGTCCCAGCTACTCGGGAGGCTGAGACAGGACAATAGCTTGAACCTGGGAGGTGAAGGTTGCAGGGAGCTGAGATCGTGCCACTGCACTCCAGCCTAGCTGACGGAGCAAGACTCTGTCTCAAAAAAAAAAAAAAAAGCCAGACTCAAAAGGCAATATACTGTACGATTCCATTTACATTTCAACATCCTGGAAAAGGCAAAAATCATAGTGTCCAAGAACAGATCAGAGGTTGCATGGGTGAAGAATGGGAGAGGAATTGACTTCAAAGGGACAGCATGAGGTTTCAGGGGTGATAGAACCATCTCCAGCATTCCCATTGTGGCTATGACCCTGAACTTCAGCTCCTGGCCCATGTCGTGATTACGATCAGGGTTATACGACTCTATGCATTTGTCAAAAACTCATTGAATTGAATACCAAAAGAATTAACTCTTACTATATGTACATTTTATAATAAATTTTGTTTAAAAAAAAAAAAAAGAAGTGTGGTCAGAGTCTATCAGGATCTAAAGCAGTGGTTTTAAAGTCTGAAATCACCTGGGAATCTCAGACCAATTAAATAAGAATCTCTGAGGGGGCTGGGCGCAGTGGCTCACACCTGTAATCCCAGCACTTTGGGAGGCAGAATCAGGTGGAGTCCAGGAGTTTGAGACCAGCCTGGGCAACATGGCAAAACCCCATCTCTACCAAAACTACAAAAATTAGCCAGTCTCATAACCCAGTCTCTAATAAATAAATAGAAATTTTAAAAACGAATCTCTGAGGGTAGGACTCAGGCATCAGTAGTTTAAAAAAAAAAAAAAACCCAGGCTATTAAAATATACAATAAATATAGAGAAACACAGTAGTCAAAGTGTGGGCTTGGCACCATAGCATCGGCATCACATGAAAACATGTTAGAGATGCAGATTCTTAGACCCCAGCCCAGCCCTGTTGTATCTAAAACTCTGGGGATGGGCCCCTGGGATCTTTGTTTTAACAAGCCTTCCAGGTGGTTCTGATTCTTAACACCTATGTTGCCTTCAATGTTATGAAAATCCACCACCTGGGTGACCCTGGCTCCTGGCCTCTTCCTTCGCACTGGGGTCCTTGGTCTGCCATCCAATAGGCCAGCCCTGCCTCAGTACCCTAGTCTAAGCTTAATCTTGGACACGAGAAACTCAAAAGGCCAACATAGTGGACATTCACCAGCATTCTGTTAGAGCCATGACCTTGAACCTCAGCTCCTGGCCCATGTCTTCTTTGCTCTTTCTGAACCTCTATTGTAACGTAAATTCTCTCTAGGATTCAGACTTTGCCTTGTTTTTCCAGCCCAAAGACTAGAATTCCATTTCTAAACCCAGCCCAGCAGCTGGAAGTCTTCATGAAGCAGTCAACCTGCCCAGACATCCAGCTGCGCTCTGCTGCGCCATTCTATCCACCCATCAAGACTCCCCTCCCTTCTACTGTATGTGGCCATAAGTTTTCATGCCTGTTCTGCATGCTCAGTTGAACTTCCCTCTAACAGTCAGGTCACTCGAGCCATTCTCCTGTTCCCACTCTAACCTGCTTTGGAATCTATGGCTGCCTAATGACATGTACAAACAAGTATATTCAAGGTCAAACATCCTCAGGTCAAATTCGTGGCAAGAGGGATGATCTTTTAAACCTACATTTTTGAGCCAGGTGAAGTGGCTCACACCTGTAATCCCAGCACTTTGGGAGACTGAGGGGGCAGATCACCTGAAGTCAGGAGTTTGAGACCAGCCTGGCCCACATGGCAAAACCCCATCTCTACTAAAAATGTTAAAAAAAAAAAAAAAAAATAGCCAAGTGTGGTGGCACACGCCTGTAGTCCCAACTACTCAAGAGGCTGAGGCAGGAGAATCACTTGAACCCAGAAGGCAGAGGTTGCAGTGGACTGAGATCGCACCACTGCACTCCAGCCTGAGTTGCAGAGCAAGACTCCGTCTCGGGGCGGGGGAAAAATTACATTCCCTCCACCCCTCCCTCTCTTTGTTTTAATGAAGCATGAGTAACTTCAGCTCTTATGATAAATTGAAATGGCTGCAAATCGACAAAACTCATGTTTGATGGGTTATCTTCTATCAAAGAATGAGAGATGCCTTGCCCTGATCATTCCTATTTCTAACATAAATTCCATTGAGTTCTTAGGTCTAAGAGGAAAGAAAGTAAAGAGGAATGGACTGCAGAATGAAGCTATCAGATCAGCCCACGTTGGGATGGGGTCAATAGATGCAAAATGAACACCATTCTTCACAGTAATCATTTAACAGCATGGTAAACATCTACTGACCCCTTAGCAATAAAAACTGATTTAATACATTCTATTGGTTCTATTTGGCAGGGAGGAATGGGAGACATTTATCTCTTTGGGATGGATAATTGCACATGGCTGTTCTTTCCTTTCCATTCTCACTGCCACTAACCTGATCCAGAGCCTTAGCGCTACCCACCTAAAGAATGTTGCAGCAGCCCAGGATGAGTGCCGCTGGCTATGTGCTTTCCCGTTCTAATGCAACCTACTCTATCCTAGGACAACCCTCCTAAAAGCCAACTGGGATTGAGTTACTTCTCTGCCAATAACCCTCTGCTGCATCTTATCCAAGGCCCTCCATAAAATGATCCCAACCCACCTCACCCAAAACCTCTTCCAGAAGGTCCCAGCTCCAGCCACCCTGGCTGTCTCCTCCACAGATGTCAGACCTGCATGTGGTCTGATGGCTCTCTCAGCCTCCTTCATTCTCTCCCCATTTCCACCACATTTTCCCCAATAAATCTTGTGTGTGTCTAATTCCATTTCGGTGTCTGCATCTCAGATTATCTGAACTAACACAAATGGAGAATGAAAAACAAAACAAAAAAATATCTGGCCACATTTATAAATTCATCCCGGGCTGCAGAGGGTTAGACAGCACTTCCCCAAAGAAAACTGTCACACAGCCGGGCACGGTGGCTCCCGCCTGTAATCCCAGCACTTTGGGAGGCCGAGGCGGGTGGATCACAAGGTCAGGAGATCAAGACCATCCTGGCTAACATTGTGAAACCCCGTCCCTACTAAAAATACAAAAAATTAGCCGGGCGTGGTGGCGGCGCCTGTAGTCCCAGCTACTTGGGAAGCTGAGATGGGAGAATGGCGTGAACTTGAGAGGCGGAGCTTGCAGTGAGCCAAGATCGCGCCACTGCACTCCAACCTGGGCGACAGAGCAAGAGACTCCATCTCAAACAACAAAACAAAACAAAACTGTCATGCAAAACATTCTAAGATTCTCAGGTTAGCCATCATCTAGCCAGTTCTTCCCACTGATCACTGATCACATTATCACAATTTATAGATGGGAACACTGAGCCTCAAGAGGTTAAGTAAATCGCCTGAAGATCATATAGCTAAGTAAATGATGAAATCAGGCCTCTTGACTCAAAGTCCCAGTGTCATCCAACTACACTTGAGTGGGCTTGAAACGAATCCTAAGAATTTTGTACATGGTTAGCTAACATAAGGCCCTATGAACCACTGCCATAATCATCCTTATTTCTCTGAGGATCTTTGCAGTAAAGTGAAGGTAGTAATCTGTCATACTGAATGTTGAAGTCAGAATAATGGCTTCCCAAAGACGCCCAAACCCCAGCCTCCAAACCCTGTGATTATATAACCTTACATAGCAAAATGGACTTGGCAGATGTGATTAAGTTTAGGATTCTGAGATGGATAGATGACCCTGGATTATTCTAGGGTCTCAGCATAGTCACAAGTGTCCTTTTGAGAATACAGCAGGAGCATCAGAGTCAAAGGATATACGAGGCTAGAGGGTGAGAGAGAGCCCTGAAGATGCCACTCTGCTGCTTTGGAGATAGAAGGGGCTACAAGTCAAGGAACACAGGCAGCCTCTAAAAGCTGGAAAAGTTGCTGGGCGCGGTGGCTCACACCTGTAATCCCAGCACTTTGGGAGGCCAAGGCTGGCAGATCACGAGGTCAGGAGATAGAGACCATCCTGGCTAACACTGTGAAACCCCGTCTCTACTAAAAATACAAAAATTAGCCAGGCATGCTGGCGGGCGCCTATAGTCCCAGTTACTCGGGAGACTGAGGCAGGAGAATGGCATGAACCCGGGAGGCGGAGGTTGCAGTGAGCCGAGATGGCACCACTACACTCCAGCCTGGGTGACAGAGTGAGACTCTGTCTCTTTAAAAAAAAAAAAAAAAAAAAGCTGGAAAAGTCTAAGAAGCAGACTCTTCCCTAGAACCTCTGGAAAAAATACAGCCCCACTGACACCTTAATTTTAGGTTTTTTAACCTCCAGAATTGTAAGAGAATACATTTGTGGCCAGGGCAGTAGCTCATGACTGAAGTCCCAGCGCTTTAGATTGCCAAGGGAGGAGGATACCTTGAGGCCAGGAATTTGACACTAGCCTGGGCAACATGTCCAAACTCCATCCTACAAAAAAAAGTTTTTGTAATTAGCTTGACATAGTTGTTCACACCTGTAGTCCTGTCTACTCAGGAGGCTGTGGTGGGAGGATCCCTTGAGCCCAGGAGTTTGAGGCTGCAGTGAGCTACGACTGCACTACCATACTTCAGCCTGGGTGACAGACCAAGACCTCGTCTCTAAAAAAAAAATTAAAACTTTAATAAATTTTAATAAATTTGTGTTGATTTAAGCCACTACGTTTATGGTCATTTGTTACAGCAGCAATGGGAACCCAATACACTGAATACTCTAGACGCACACTTCTCACTCATCCAAAAGACACATGCACTCACATGTGCACGCGCACACACACACACACTCAGATCTCTGCAGACTGTCCATCTCAACTCCCCAAACCTTAAGTCTTACTTTAGCCTCTACATGGACATCAAGGCTCATGGTTCTTGCTGGTGTCCACCTCACCCCCTCCTCTCAGAGCTGCCTCAGACCCCTTAAAGACTCTCTCCCAGTCTTCAGTTTTGTGGCTCTCATTCACTTACCAGTGGAGCTATGCTTTTTATTAAGCAATTAACAGAAAAAGTCCAGATTTCCCTAAGCCAAGCCTGGGAGTGACTATGCAAGAGAGGGGTCTTTTATGCAAGATGTAACGTACATTATATCAAGACCTGGAAAAAGCACAACTCCCTTAAAAATAAATATACAAATAAATGGGGACTTCCTCCAAGGAAGCTTGCAGGAAACTTTATATAAAAGTAGACTACCCACAGTAACTTTCTGAGCCAGTTATTTGGAGAACCCCCAAAAGAAAAAAAGGATTCCTGGCTTCTTGGAATCCATCCCCTGCCTTTGGGAAACTTCAGGGTTCAAGTGCACCAGGACTGTGTCTGATGGCTTCTCTTGGACTTAATGAGAAGGACAGACCTACTGATACTGGATATTCTGGATATAGTAAATATCCCTGAAACCTGTAGACATAACAGAAACTAAAGGACAGCTCACAAAATCCCAAGGACATTTCAAAAGGCCTGGCTTGAAGGCCCCAGTGACAATGCAGTAACTAATTTGGAGGGTCACTGGAGTTAACAGTGACAGATATGTGAAATCATCAACCTCAACGAAGTGTCCACTGCCCTCTTTCCACTGCCTGGTGCCCATTGATCTCTGTGTGGCTAGTGCTGATAATTGTTAGGAAAAGGAGAAAATAGATTGATGATAGCCCTTGCAACTCCCAGCCTGGGATCTGACCACAGAATGCTCCCCTGAGCAGCGATCACGGAATCTATTGTTTTACGCAATTGAACAAATGAATTTATAAACTGTCTGAGCACAGGATGCTTTAGTTAATACCTCAATGGAGAATTAACATTTAAACTTCTTATCACATCCTAAGTGGATAATCAACTTTAAATCAGGGATATGGAGAATTACACAAGTAGTATTTATATGTTCAGTGCTAGCTTAAAGATTTCAAGGATTCTTTTACACAGTCAAAGGAAAATAAAAATGTTTCTGAAACAGAAATTATTAGGGCTGGGCACCCTGGCTCAAGCCTGTAATCCCAGCACTTCGGGAGGCCGAGGTGGGCGGATCATCTGAGGTCAGGAGTTCGAGACCAGCCTGGCCAACATGGTGAAACCCCGTCTTTACTAAAAATACAAACAAACAAAAATTAGCCTGGCGTGGTAGCATTACGTCTGTAATCCCAGCTACTCAGGAGGCTGAGGCAGGAAAATCGCTTGAACTTGGGAGGCGGAGGTTGCAGTGAGCTGAGATCATGCCACTGCACTCCTGGGTGACAGAGTGAGACTGTGTCTCACAAAAAAAAAAAAAAAAAATTATTCGGTGAGCAAACGTACAGAGTATTTAGAGAAAGCATATTGCCCCACACTTAGACCTTTGCAGAGATCTGATAGTCTCTTTAAAAAAATGAAAGACCCTGCAGACACAGTATCAAAGATAAGAACCACGAACAATAAGATAGGAATGATCATTAAAAAATTTTTAATTTTGTAGGTCAAAGATATTGAATAATATTAAAATATAAACCACAAATGAGAGAAATAACTGCAACATATTTGACAATAAATAGGTTGATGTCCTAACAAAGACTTCTTTACTCAATAGGAAAAAGGCACACCACCAAAACGTAAGCAAATAAGACAAAAGGAGGAAAATATATGATAAATATATGAATATAAAGTAATATCCAAGTTTGTTTAACCAAAAGGTGCATATTAAAACAATAAGTTTTTCCCATCAGATAACACTTTTTAAATTAGCAGAAATTTGGCCAGGCACAGTGGCTCACGTCTGTAATGCCAACACTTTTGGAGGCCAAGGTGGGCGGATCACTTGAGGTCAGGAGTTCGAGACCAGCCTAGCCAACATAGCAAAACCCCATCTCTACCAAAATTACAAAAATTAGCCAGGCGTGGTGGCACATACCTGTAATCCCAGCCAGCTACTCAGGAGGCTGAGACACAAGAATTGCTTAAACCCAGAGGCAGAGATTGCAATGAGCCAAGATCACGCCACTGCATTCCAGCATGGGTAACAGAGCCAGACTGTGTCTCAAAAAAATAAATAAATAAAATAAAATAAAATAAGCAGAAATTACCTGTAGTTGCAATCTCTGCTGTTAAAAAAAAATATATATATATATATATATGGGAGGAACTACAAAACCTGTTCCTTCTATTGTTTAAGGAGCCCTTCCATACTTGTTTGGTTTTTATCCCAGGCTGTTTTCATCATCCATTTTCTACCTAACTATGTAGGTTAGACCTTCTCTAAATAGAAAGGAGTGGTTTTTCAGAAAAAATAAATAAATAAAGTTAAATCAGATCAAAATAAATAAAAAAAAATAAAATGGGCAGAAACCTCTCACACACCATCAGTAAAACTATAATTTAGGCTGGGTGCAGTGGCTCACACCTGTAATCCCAGCACTTTGGGAGGCCAAGGCAGGTAGATCACCTGAGGTCAGGAGTTTGAGACCAGCCTGGGCAACATGGTGAAACCCTGTCTCTACTAAAAATAGAAAAATTAGCCGGGCGTGGTGGCGCACACCTGTAATCCCAGCTACTCGGGCAGCCGAGATGGGAGAATCGCTTGAACCCAGGAGGCAGAGGTTGCAGTAAGCTGAGATCATGCCACTGCACTCCAGCCGGGGTGACAGAGCAAGACTCTGTCTCAAAAAAATATATATATATATATGTATACACACACACACACACACACACACACACATAACTTAACACAATGCTTCTGCCACAAAAAATGGAAAATACATCTTAAAACCTTAAAATTTCCTTTTTGCCAAAGATTTCAAAAGGAAAATAAGAGAAAAAAAATCCCTTTGACTCACTAATCACTTCTAGAGCTGGGTGCAGCAGCTTATACCTGTAGTTCCAGCTACTCAGGAAGCTGAGGCAGGAGGATCACTTGAGGCCAGGAGTTCAAGGCCACAGTGAACTATGACTGTGCCACTGCACTGCAGTCTGGCCAACAGAGGCAGGAATGTGGGCAAACAGAAGAACAGCATTTATAACGGTGAAAAACTGGGAAGTTCCTACATATTCAAAACTAGAGATGATTTAACAAATTATGGGCCAGGCACGGGGGCTCACGCCTGTACTCCCAGCACTTTGGGAGGCCGAGACGGGCAGATCTCTTGAGGTCAGCAGTTGGAGACCAGCCTGGCCAACATGGTGAAACCCCATCTCTACTAAAAAAAAAAAATACAAAAAAATTAGCTGGGTGTGGTGGCACATGCTTGTAATCCTAACTACTCAGGAGGCTGAGGCAGGAGAATGGCTTGAACCTGGGAGGCAGAGGTTGCAGTGAGCCAAGATTGTGCCACTGCACTCCAGCCTGGGCGACAGAGCGAGACTCCATTTCAAAAAAAGAAAAAAAAAATTATAATAAGCCAAGCAATGGAATACCACATAACTACTGAAAGTGGGGTGTGTGTGTGTGTGTGTGCGTGTGTGTGTAGACACAGAGAGAGAGAAGGGTAGAGAAATATTTATGGCATGTGGTTAGATGAGAAAAGAATGTACAAACAGGATATACAGTATAAATTTATTTTGGTAAGACTGATTAGATAGAGAAAGAAAAAAGGGAGAGAGAGGAAAAAAGGGATGGAGGGAGGAACTGGGAGATGCTGCATCCTGTTAGGAAAGAACACCTCCTCACCACTCGTTTCCCTGAGAAAGGATGTTCCATAAACTCTCCCGGTTTCTCTCCATCGCCTTTAACTCACTCCACGTCAGGGAGGAAAAATGGCTTAACTGGTGGTAAATGTGGGAAGAATAAACAAGGGATCCCGGGCTCACTCCCCACTCCTTACTCCTGGGAGCAATCTGGCTGCTGTCCCTGCGGTTCCTCTGGGTCAGGATCACACCCAGTATGGTGCCACTTGTGCCTAATTGGCTACACCTGTCTCATTTTGGGGTTTGGTTTGCAGCCCTATGTTGCTCCCACACTAAGTCAGACCTCCAGCTTTTCCTTCTTCAGTAATGAAGAAGGTGTCCTGGTCTCTATTTATACGCTTGGCCAGATTTCCCTGCTTTGGACGCAGATGGGGATGTAGGGTCTAACTTACTCTGTCCCCTCAGAAATTCAACACGCATCAGTTAGGGTTCTGGGTGAAAAGCAATGAAACCTTACTTGGCAAACTGAGGCAAAGAGGAATTTATTAAAAGAAGTAGCAAGGGTGAGAAGGCTATTTTTAGATTACACAGACCAGAGAACCAGGCTTAGGGAAGGTCATAAAGCAGGATGTTCAACAAGGGAGACCCAGCAGAGAGTCTGGGTCAGTGGCCTCCTCTTCAACCCTCCTTCTAACTGTTCCTGCCATTCTTGCATGGATTGCTTAAAATAAAGTTTTAAAACAAGCTGTCCAAGTGGCCAAAGGATAACCTACCTACCATCCCTCCCCGACTCCCCTCTTCCTACGAAACCCAGATTAATATGTATCCATTGCCCCTCCACTTATTATTTACGGAAAGTGGATCCCACCAGAATGATAACTGACCTAAGCCCATTGGCCTATTCTGTTCCCTTCATTACAGCCATTGGCTCACGAACGAGTGGGCCATCTGGGCTGGGCCAATGAGATGATGACTTTAAATTCTGGGGGGAAACGTCTCTCTGTATCCATCCCCCTGGACCTGGGCAGGTAAGCATGTGACTCTGTGGGGGTTGTTCGCCAATTTAAAATGCAGCTGACACCACAGAGGGCTAAACAGACAGACAGAAAGAGAGTCACTCAGTCAAACCAACCAGAAGGCAGAATGGAGGCTGGGCAAACCCAGATGATAAATGTGCACCAATCATTAAAAGGGGAAAGAGTGGACCCGATTAAGAAATCTTGGGTGTGCATCCTGGATCTACCCTTTTTAACTGGGTCATCTGGCTAAACTTAGCCTTTCTGAACCATACTTTTCTAATGTTGAAAATGGGGATAATAACAGTATTCTTCCTAGGGTTACTGGAGTCTGAAATGAGATAATCCATGTGAAGCACTTGGCACTGGGTCTAGCTTATAGTAACTGCTGGACATGTTGCTATTTTTGTATACCAAAACATAACCTTTTGCACATCACTTTTTTCTTTGTTAAGGCAGGGTCTCACTCTGTTGCCCAGGTTGGAGTGCGGTGGCACAAAACGGCTCACTGCAGCCTCAAATTCCTGGCTCAAGCAACCCTCCAGCCTTAACCTCCTGAGTAGCTGGGACTACAGGCATGCACCACCATGCTTAGCTAAATTTGTTTAATTTTCTGTAGAGACAAAGTCTCCCTATGTTGACGAAGCTAGGCTTGATCTCCTAGGCTCAAGCGATCCTTCCACTTCAGCCTCCCAAAGTGCTGGGATTATAGGCATGAACCACTGTGCCCAGCTGTTTGTTCTTGAGACAAGGTCTCATTCTGTCACCTTGGCTAGAATGTAGTGGTGGGATCGTGGCTCACTGCAGCCTCGACCTCTCAGGCTCAAGCCTCAGCCTCCCACATAACTGGGATTACAGGTATGAGCTACCATGCCCACTGTGCACCACCTCTGAATCTCACCTGTCTCTTAGTCCACTAAGACCAGTTCCTACAGCACCGAACTCAGGCCCACAGTGGTCTCCCCAATCTGTTTTCTCTGTGACACACTCACTCAATGTTCATGCATGCGTTGAGGGAAGACAGAGACCCTCTCATATTGTTTTATATTATTTTGTACTCAGAAAAGGAAAGAGAAGCAAAACTAAAGGCAGGTAGCCCGGCACCTAGGAACCAGACCCGAAACCAAGGAACCAGACCCAAAACCAGGCCTGCACCTGCCTGACCTAAGCCTGGTAGTTAAAATTCGACCCCTGACCTAGCAACTGATGTTATCTATAGATTCCAGACATTGTATGGAAGGACATTGTGAAACCTCCCGTTCTGTTCTGTTTCACTCTGACCATCAGGTGCTCGTAGCCCCTGTCATGTACCCCTTAGCTTGCTCGATCGGTCACTACCCTCTCACGCGGACCCCCTCAGAGTTGTGAGCCCTTCAAAGGCACAGAAGTTGAGCACCTGAGGAACTCAGATTTTAAGATGCTAGCCTGCCGATGCTCCCAGCTGATTAAAGCCACTCCCTTCACTATCTTAGTGTCTGAGGGGTTTTGTCCGCAGCTCGTCCTGCTACAGCATGACCCAAAAATGCAGGTGAGGTGACCTCCCATAGGCAAATGTTTGAACAGGGGAATGAAAGTGAATAAGTGCTGGCCTGGTGCCGTGGCTCACACCTGTAATCCTAGCACTTTGGGAGGCTGAGGTAGGTGGATCACCTGAGGTGAGGAGTTCAAGACCAGCCTGACCAATATGGTGAAACCCTGTCTTTACTAAAAATGCAAAAATTAGCTGGGTGTGGTGGCACGCACCTGTATTCCCAGCTACTCTGGAGGCTGAGACAGCAGAATTGCTTGAACCTGGGAGGCGAAGGTTGCAGTGAACCGAGATTGCGCCATTGCACTCCAGCCTGGGCGACAGAACAAGACTCCATCTCAAAAGAAAGAAAAAAAGAAAGTGGATAAGTGCTTTCCCCTCTCTTCTCCTCATGAAAGCTGCCAATATGTATTTCAAATGGCACAGAGCTCTTGAGGTCAACGAGTTGCCTATAGCATTGGTCAAACGCCAAATCAAATATGCATCCTTCTCCTGAAGCTCCCCTGCCCTACCTCAGTCCCCTGTCCCTCACCCCAGCTTCCTCTCAGGCTCCACTTTCTGGTAAACCCAGGCAGCTGAGCTCAGACTATCCGTAGGTGGCACATTTTAATGACTGTTTATTGTTCTTCCTTTCCCTTATCTCTATTTTCTAATTATTTTTACAATAAACACATCTTAATCTCACAATTTTAAAACGTTTTTCCCCCCTCAAGCCTATAATCACATCTTCAAGGCTAATTTACCTATGTTATAAAAGTAACATGAAATTAGGATTAGGGGAAAGTGCAGGCATGTGACATTAAACATTGCTAGGAAAACATATACCCAACACAGGTATGGGGAGTGGGGAGCAGGAAGTTGGAAAGAGGGAGACAGTTATTCTTCCTGATTGTTTCTGGATGTTCTACAGCCAGCTCTGAGGCTGCTGCTTAGAAGAGGAAAGAATCCTGTGGAGAAAGAAAAGGAGGGAGGGAGGCAGGGATGGAGGCGGAGAAGGAGGATGGGCATCCTGTCTTCCTTTGTTCTCCAGCCTGGTTCCCTGAGACAGTGGGGAGCAGGGCCCCTTCTGCTCCAGGCTTTCTGTTCAGCAGAGGTGCTAACTGGTTGGCAGGCCCAGGAAAAAGGCAGACTCAGAGGGGAGTGGGGAAGGCTGGAGGAGCCACAAACCAGGTGTGAAAACCCCTGCAGAGCTGGAGCAAGCCATTTGCCGGTGGCTCAGACCAGCAATTGGAAGAATGCACCAAGTTACTCTGTGTGAAGGGGCAGGAGCGCGCCTTGGGATATCTCATAATTAAAAAGCAGGAGGCTCTGCTGCAGATTGTGGACAAGGCCACCTCAACTGTTTCCACCACTAGGGAGAACTTGAGCCCCTACTGTTTAGGTGTCTCCTGCTGCCCGAGGATCACGGCACTGGATCTGGTACAACTCAGGGTCTGGGCATCCACCCCTCCTCCTGGGTCAGCGTGGCTGAGTGACAGAGAGAAGCACACACCATGGTCAGGGCTGGGGCAGAGGCTCAAGCAGCATGAGAGACTCAGTGGGGTGCCCTGAAATTGGATATCAAGGTCACCTCTGAAATAAGTAGGTAAAATCTCATAAATCAGCACAGAACAATGAGAGAAGCCACCTGAGCCCTGACTCCTAAATCCAATCAAGTCTCCCAAGGTATAGCCCCCATGGGTGATTTCTTTTTTTTTTTTTCTGTCGTCCAGGCTAGAATGCAGTGGCACGATCTTGGCTCACTGCAACCCCTGCCTCCTGGGTTCAAGTAATTCTCGTGCCTCAGCCTCCTGAGTAGCTAGGATCACAGGCGCCCACCACCGCACCCAGCTAATATTTGTATTTTTAGTAAAGACGAGGTTTCACCATGTTGGTCAGACTGGTCTCAAACTGCTGACCTCACGTGATCCACCTGCCTCAGCCTCCCAAAGTGCTGGGGTTACAGGGGTGAGCCACCGCACCCGGCCAGTTTTGTTTATTTTTTATTGATTGATTGATTGATTTCAAGAACAGGGTCTCACTATATTGCCCAAGCAGGTCTCAAACTACTGGGCTCAGGCTATCCTCCCGCCTCTGCCTCCCTAAGAGCTGGGATTTCAGCAGTGAGCCACCTTGCCTAGCGGGTAATTTTTTTTTTTAATTCTCACCAAATACCTTTTATTAATTATGGTTTTAAAAAACACAGGACATAAGATTTACCATCTTAGGCCAGGTGGGCATGGTGGCTCACACACTTTGGGGGACCGAGGCGTGTGGATCACTTGAGCTCAGGTGTTTGAGACCACCAGCATGGGCAACATGATGAAACCCCGTCTCTACAAAAAGTGCAAAAATTAGGTAGGCGTGGTGATATGCCTATAGTCCCAGTTACTCAGGAGGCTGAGGTGAGAGGATTGCTTGAGCCCAGGAGGCGGAGGTTGCAGTGAGCCATGATGATGCCACTGCACTCCAGCCTGGCTGACAGAGTGAGACCCTGTCTCAAAAACAAACACACACACACACCTGTAATCCCAGCACTTTGGGAGGCCAAGGCAGTTAGATCACAGGGTCAGGAGTTGAAGATCAGCCTGGCCAAGATGGTGAAACTCCGTCTCTACCAAAAATACAAAAAATTGACCGGGCATGATGGTGGGCGCCTGTAATCCCAGCTACTCAGGAGGCTGAGGCAGAGAATTGCTTGAACCCGGGAGGCGGAGGTTGCAGTGAGCTGAGATTGCACCACTGCACTCCAGCCTGGGCAACAGAGCGAAACTCCATCTCAAAAGAAGAAAAAAAAAAAAGACTTACCATCTTAACTTTTTTTTTTTTTTTTTTTAGATGGAGTCTTGCTCTGTTGCCCAGGCTGGAGTGCAGTGGTGCAATCTCGGCTCACTGCAACCTCTGTCTCCCGGGTTCAAGTGGTTCTCCTACCCCAGCCTCCTGAGTAGCTGGGATTACAGGTGCGCACCACGCCCAGCTAATTTTTTATTTTTTAGTAGAGATGGGGTTTCTCAATGTTGGCCAGGCTGGTCTCAAACTCCTAACCTCAGTCTATCTGCTTGTATCAGCCTCTCAAAGTGCTAGGATTACAGGCATGAGCCACCATGCCTAGTCCATCTTAACCACTTTTAGGTGTGCAGTACATTAATGTTAATTATGTACATTGCTGTGCGGCAGATCTCTAGAACTTTTTTATCTCGCAAAACTGAAATTCTATACCCATCGAATAACATCTTTTCTTTTCCTCCTCCCCTCAGCCCCAGGCGACCACCACTCTACCTCTACTTTGTTTCTAAGAGTGACTGTTTTGGATACCTCATATAAGAGGACTTATGCAGCATTTGCCTTGCTGCAACTGGCTGATTTCACTTAGCATAGTGTCCTCCACATTCATCCGTGTTGTAGTCTATGACAGGATTTCCCTCTTAAGGCTGAATAATATTTCACTGTATATATGATGGATGATCTTGCTACATCATTTCACTGGCAAAAGGTGAATGGACTTGTGAAAATACCACTGTGTTGGCCAGGCGCAGTGTCTCACGCCTGTAATCCCAGCACTCTGGGAGACTGAGGTGGGTGGATCACCTGAGGTCAGGAATTTGAGACCAGCCTGGCCAAGATGGTGAAACCCCATCTCTTCTAAAAATATAAAAATTAGCTGGGCATGGTGGTGGATGCCTGTAATTCCAGCTACTTGGGAGGCTGAGGCAGGAGAATCTCTTGAACCCAGAAGGTGGAGGTTGCGGTGAGCAGAGATCACGCCATTGCACTCCAGCCTGGACAACAAGAGCGAAACTCCATCTCAAAAAAAAAAATAAAGAAAAGAAAAAGAAAATTCCACTGTGTTGATTCAGTTCCTGCCCACAGAGAAAGAGATATTGCCTCTGACCAGCTCAAATATCTGAGTTATGAGTCATTCATTTGTCATTGATTTATTTACGTATTAGGCTCTACCAGTCCCAGTGTCCTGAATGCATGAGAGAAGACAGACTGAGTCCCTGCCTTCCCAGCATCACCAGCCCAGTGGGGGCCAAACACACACCAAAGAGCCCCAAAATGCCCATCAAATGCCATAGTGAGAAGAGCCAGGGTGTGGAGAGATGACAAGGAGAAGGCAGCCCCCTGGACTTGTGAGAGAGGCTGGGGAGGGGCTCACCAGGCACTGAGAGAGGGGAGCAATGGCAGGTATAGAAATCCAGAAAAGCCAAGAGAACAAGCCTGTTGTGATGTAAAAGCAAGTACACAGTGCCCACAAAGCATCCTTGCCAAAAAAAGAAGTTAAATTTAATCAAATCTCTAGGTCAGAGTCTCTCGACCTCAGCAATATAGACATTTTGGGCCAGATAATTCTATGTTGCAAAGGAAAGAGCACTCTCTTACATACTGTAGCGGATTTAGCAGCATCCTTGACCTCTATCCACTGGGTGCCAGGAGCACCTACCCAGTTGTAGCAACCAAAAATGTCTCCAGATATTGCCAAATATCCCTTCAGGAGCTAAATTGCCCCCAACTGGGAACAACTGCTGTACCTGAGAAGTTTAATGTAGTGACAGGTTCAGGAGTAGCTGGATCAGGGCTCTGACTCTGCATTTCTTTCATCAATTGTCTTCTCTCCTGTGTCAGCACCATCTCAAATCTAGCTGTGTTCAAGATACAAAAGTGGTTGCTACAGCTCCAGACCTCACAGCTATGTACACTAACTGGACAAACAGTTTCTTCTCCCCAAATCACTGAGCAAAGGCCTGACTTCATACTAATTGGGGTAACCTAAAACCTGTCCCCTTTCCTATCTCAATCACTGTTGTCAGGGGAAAGCTCCTTACTACCTGGCTTGAATTCACATTAAGTGTCTATCCCTGAATTAACTCATTTATTTATGACTCATGTTAGTCCAGGCGTGGTGCACGCCTGTAATCCCAACACTTTGGGAGGCTGAGGTGGGTGGATCACCTGAGGTCAGGAGTTCGAGACCAGCTTGGCCAACATGGTGAAACCCCATCTCTACTAAAATAACAAAAATTAGCCAGACATTGTGTCAGGCACCTGTAATCCCAGTTACTTGGGAGGCTGAGGCAGGAGAATCACTTGAACCCAGGAGGCGGATGTTGCGGTGAGCTGAGATCACACCACTGCACTCCAGCCTGGACAACAGAGTGAGACTCCATCTAAAAAAAAAATTGAATGCCTACTCTTATAGCCACCTATGTAACCTTACAGTAAATTCTCTTTTCTGTTTAACCTGCTTTAAGGAGAGCTCTGTTATTTTCAACCATTCAACTATTCAACCATTCAACTATTAAGACAGACCACATCTGGAGCATTTGGAGAGGCAACCGTGACGATGAGGGGGGCCCTGAAAGCAGTCCTAATGCAACCGGTACATTGAATAAGCAAGATGTCTGATTATAGTGACCAAAACAGCTCATCTGCTCTATCTCTCAACCCTGTAATTTTTACTTACAATATCAGCCTGTTCCTCAGATGAAAACGTCATCAGTTTTTATGCCTACTTCTAGGTCAGAGACAATTCTTAGGTCACTGTAAATCCCAAACACAGTCTTGACTTCAAAATAAGGATGTCCTGTCAATATAATATTTGGCACGTACTTTTTTTTTTTTTTTTCTGAGAGACGAAGTCTCATTCTGTTGCCCAGGCTCCATGTCTTTCCCGTGGAAACCACTTTTCGAAATTCTCCCAGCGGCCTCAAGCCTGGAGTTAGAATGAGCACTTCCCACTCCCACTCCTCCCTGAAAAGGGAAGTTGGGGGCCCAGAGCACAGCAACAACTCTCTCCAAAGAAACCTCTCACCAAGTCTTGTTCTTTTTCTTTCTCTCCTCTCTGTTTTTAAGGATGTCCAAGAGTCAGGGAGCACTTCCCCAGAGATTTCCCTTGAAAGTCTGCACATGAGGAATTGTCTTCCACACACCTTGCCAGGAAAAGTCTCATTCTAACACCTCTCACATTAGTATATAAAAAGACTTACTGCGGGAAAAAGTGTGCATCGCAAACGAGGAAAGTCATGGAGTATCCGCAAGTCATGTGGGGAAGATGGACTCTCAGGGTTAAGACAAGAATAGGAAGTTCAATAATACTCACTATGCCCCATACGCAGAAAAATTAATCCTAGTTATTTTAGGCCATAAAATATAAAAAAGAAAGTAGTTTTATAACTAGAAATGTTATAAGTGTGTATTTCACTGGTTTTGTAATAATATAGAACTTTCTAAGCCTAAAGACAATGGGGAGAAAAGCACAGAAGAAAAGCTAATAGTTTAACATTTCTTTTTAACTAGAACACTTAGTAGACATTGAGAACCTGCTGCTATATTGAAACTCAGAAAATCCTCTCCTAGGATCAGAGGCAGTAAAGGTGCCAAGAAATCAACCAAAGTTGCATGACAGACCAAGAAACGTCTGTTTCAGATGTTTGGAATCCTATAAGATTCCATAAGTTACTTTCAGTTGAACCAAATATAACATGTCCTGTTTCACATCATATAACAGTCGTATTCCAGATTAATACAATCTGAGAGCATTCTCTATTTTTCTTTTTCTTCTTTTTTTTTTTTTTTTTTTGAGACAGTTTTTCGCTCTTGTTGCCCAGGCTGGAGTGCAATGGCGTGATCTCTGCTCACTGCAACCTCTGCCTCCCTGGTTCAAGCGATTCTCCTGCCTCCGCCTCCCAAGTAGTTGAGATTACAGGCACCCACCACTACGCCCGACTCATTTTTGCATTTTTAGTAGAAATGGGGTTTAAACAAGTTGCAGCCTGGTCTCCTGACCTCAGGTGATCCTCCCGCCTTGGCCTCCCAAAGTGCTGGGATTACAGCCGTGAGCTACCAGCGCCTGGCCCCATGCTCTATTTTTCATTCATTCATTTCGCGAAAGCTATTATGAGCCCAGACTGTGCAGCACTGTCCAGGCTCTTGGCATCCAAAAGCTAACCAGACCGTGCTCCCTCCCTCATGTATTTTACCTTCTTTGGAGGCAGAGAGACAATAAATAAATGCAGAAGTTAACAAACTTTTTCATATTGTGAGAAATGGCAACATAATACGAGCTCATATTTTTACATTCCAGAGTTGCTTTCATTGAGAATCTGTGGTTCTCAACCTTGGCTACACTTTGGACTAATGTAGAAAGCCCTTTTAAATACAAATGACTGGGTCCCATTCCCAGACTTTCTGGCATAATTGGCTAGGTAAAAAGCCTAGGCATTGGCTTCTTTTTTTTTTTTTTTTTTTTTTTTTGAGACGGAATCTTGCTCTGTCACCCAGGCTGGAGTGCAGTGGTGCCAGCCATCTCGGCTCACTGTAACCTCCACCTCCCCGGTTCAAGCGATTCTCCTGCCTCAGCCTCCCCAAGTAGCTGGGACTACAGGCACACACCTGGCTAATTTTTTATATATTTTTTTTTTGAAAGATGGGATTTCACTGTGTTGCCCAGGCTGCTCTCGATCTCCTAAGCTCAGGCAACCCACCTGCCCTGGCCTCCCAAAGTATTAGGATTACCGGCGTGAGCCCCCGTGCCTGGCCTTTTTTTTTTTTTTTTTTTTTTTTTTTTTTTTTTTTTTTTTTTTCTCCCTCCATGCCCTCAAGTGATTCTAATGTACAGCCAGAAGAGAACTGAAACGGGTATATAAAAGAAACTACCACTAGATGTCGCTGTCCCCAAAGGTTTGAAGAGAAACAGTCCTCAAGTAGTCAATGGCTAAATTCCCACTAGATAAACAGACTGGATTTTGCCATATTTTGGATCCAAGCGAATGTCCAATTAAAAAAAAAAAAAAAAAAAAAAAAAAAACCTCCTTAATTTCTCTTTCGCCTGAATGAAGCAAGTCACACAAAACCCAAATGTATTAGTTTGCTAGAGCTGCCTATAACAAACTTGGGGGATTAACAGAAGCCCAAGGTGTTTTGTTGGAGAGTTATTTTCTCTTGAGGTCTCTTTTCTTGGTTTGCAAATGGCCATCTTTTTCTTTTCTTTTCTTTTTTTTTTTTTTTTTTTTTTTTTTGAGATAGGGTCTTCTCTGATGCCCAGACTGGAGTGCAGTGGCTGGATCTCAGCTCACTGCAACCTCCACCTCCTGGATTCAAGCGATTCTCCCACCTCAGCCTCCTGAGTAGCTGAGATTACAGGTGCACGCCACCATGCCTGGCTAATTTTTTGTATTTTTTGTAGACACAGGGTTTCACCATGTTGCACAGGCTGGTCTCGAATTCCTGGGTTCGAGTAATCCTCCCACCTCAGCTTCCCAAAGTGCTGGAATTCCAGGCGTGAGCTACCACGCCCGGTCCTGCAGATACCCAGCTTTTCACTGTGTCCTCGCATGGCTGTCCCTCAGCCCCTGTTGGCTGGGTCCTAATCCCCACTTCTTTTAAAGATACCAGTAATATTGAATGAGGGTCCACCCTAACGACTCTATTTTAACCTAATGACTTCTTTAAAGGCCCTACCTCTAAATACAATCTACAGTCCCATTCTGAAGTTCTGGGCCAGTAAGGGCTTCAACATATGAATTTGTGGGGCGGGGCAGGGGAAGAGGGCAGATACACTTTTCAAGAAATCACCAAGATATCAAAAGCAAAACCAATCTACTTGATGAGTGGCAAATGAGTAGTTTCCCAGCCGTCCACAATTCTAAGGATCTCTCACATAGTAACTATGGAGCAAATTGGTTGCTTAAAAAAAAAAAAAAAAAAAAAAAAAAAAACTTTAAATTATTTTTATTCTTTATTTCTTTAGTTTTTTTAGCCAGGACATATTCTTATCTGAATTTTTTTTTTTTTTTTCAAAAATCATACCTCTTGGCCAGGCACAGTGCCTCACGCCTGTAATCCCAGCACTTTGGGAGGCCGAGGCGGGCAGATCACCTGAATTAGCGAGTTGGAGACCAGCCTGACCAACATGGAGAAACCCCATCTCTATTAAAAATACAAAATTAGCCAGGCATGGTGGCGCATCCCTGTAATCCCAGCTACTAGGGAGGCTGAGGCAGGAGAATCGCTGGAATCCGGGAGGCAGAGGCTGTGGTGAGCCAAGATTGCGCCATGGCACTCCAGCCTGGGAAACAAGAGCAAAACTCTGGCTCAGAAAAAAAAAAACAAAAACAAAAAACATACCTCTTATTCAGTTTTAGTTCTGCTTTCTAAATATTTCCCACACATTTAGAATTAAAGTATTCATTTGCTTATTTAACCCTGTTTCCTGAACCAGGACACTTCAGCTTTAAAAAATACCAAGGGCCTGAAAGAATGGGATAGAGCTTTGAGGTGGCACTAAATTATGTTCTCGTTATTATCATTATTATTATCTTTTTTTTTTTGGAGACAGAGTCTCACTCTGTCGCCCAGGCTGGAGTGCAGTGGTACAATCTCAGCTCACTGCAAGCTCTGCCTCCGGGGTTCACGCCATTCTCCTGCCTCAGTCTCCCTAGTAGCTGGGACTTCAGGCACCTGCCACCATGCCTGTCTAATTTTTTTGTATTTTTAGTAGAGACGGGGTTTCACCGTGTTAGCCAGGATGGTCTCGATCTCCTGACCTCGTGATCTGCCCGCCTCGGCCTACCAAAGTGCTGGGATTACAGGTGTGAGCCACCGCGCCCAGCCATCATTATTATTTTTACAGTGCAAGTGATGCATCTTCATTGAAGAAAAACTAGAAAGTACAATACTAAAAATTACTTAAAATAATTCAAAACTGCACTATCAAAGTAACAGTATATATCTATCAAGACTTTTCCTCACTGCATACACCTGTGCGTTTTCAAAAAGGAACTATATGGCTTTGTAATCTGCTTAATTTTCACATAACAAAATATTCTGAGCACTTTTCCATGCCAATGGTAATGCAGTGAAGACTTAAGAGGCCTAATCTGGCCTGGCGCGGTGGCTCGTGCCTGTAATCCCAGCACTTTGGGAGGCTGAGGCAGGTGGATCACCCGAGGTCAGGAGTTTGAGACCAGCCTGGCCGACATGGTGAAACCCCGTCTCTACTAAAAATACAAAAATTAGCCAGGTGTGGTGGCGGGTGCCTGTAATCCCAGCTACTCAGGAGGCTGAGGCAGGACAATCGCTTGAACCCAGGAGGCAGAGGTTGCAGTGAGCCGAGATTGTGCCACTGCACTCCAGCCTGGGTGAGAGAGCGAGACTCTGTCTCAAAAAAAAAAAAAGAAAGAAAGAAAAAGGCCTCCACCAAATAGGAAAAGAGGAAGACAAACTCTCTCTCTTTGCAGACAATATGATTTTTTTTTTTTTAAGAGACAGGGTTTTACTTTTGTCAACCAGGCTGTGCAATGGTGTGATCTCGGCTCACTGCAACCTCCTCCTCCCGGGTTCAAGCAATTCTCCTGCCTCGGCCTCCCAAGTAGCTGGAATTATAGGTGCACACCACCACGACCGGCTAATATTTTTCTATTTTTAGTAGAGATGGAGTTTCACCATGTTGGCCGGGCTGGTCTTGAACTCCTAACCTCAGGTGATCTGCCTTCCTCGGCCTCCCAAAGTGCTGGGATTACAGGCATGAGCCACTGCACCTGGCCCAGACAACACAGTTCTGTACCTTGAAAACCCAATAGTCTCTGCCCAAAGGTTTCTTGATCTGATAAACAATTTCAGCAAAGTTTTAGGATACAAAATTAATGTACAAAAATTAGTAGCACTTCTATACACCAATAACATCCAAGCTGAGAGCCAAATCAAGAATGTAATCCCATTCACAATAGCCACACACAAAAATAAAGTACCTAGGAATATAGCTAACCAGAGAGGTGAAAGATCTCTACAGGGAGAATTATAAAACACTGCTGAAAAAACTCAGAGATAACACAGACAAATGGAAAAACATTCCATGTTCATGAATAGGAAGAATCAATATTGTTAAAATAGACATACTGTCCAAAGCTATCTACAGATTCAATGATATTCCTATCAAACTACCAATGACATTTTTCACAGAATTAGAAGGAAAAAAAAATTCTAAAATTCACTGGGGACCAAAAAAGGGCCTGAATAGCCAAAACAATCCTAAGCAAAATGAACATAGCTGGAGGCATCACACTATCCAGCTTTAAACTATGCTTAAGGATATGGTAACCAAAACTGCATGGTACTGATACAAAAACACACATAGACCAATGGAACAGTTAGAGAACACAGAAATAAACCCACAAATCTACAACTATCTGATCTTTGACAAAACTGACAAAAACAAGGAATAGGAAAACGTCTCTGTATTCAATAAATAGTGCTGGGATAACTGGCTAGCCATATGCAGAAGATTGAAACTGGACCCTTTCCTTACACCATACACAAAAATCAACTCAAGATGGATTAAAGACTTAAATGTAAAACTTAAAACTATAAAAACCCAGGAAGAAAATCTAGGAAATAACATTCTAGACACTGACCCAGGCAAAGACTTCATTACGAAGACTCCAAAGGCGGTAACAACAACAACAAAAAAAATTGACAAGTGGGACCTAATTAAACTAAAAAGTCTCTGAAAAGCAAAATTAACTATCAGCCGGGCACAGTGGTTCACATCTGTAATCCCAGCACTTTGGGAGGCCAAGGCAGGCAGATCACAGGGTCAGGAGTTTGAGACCAGCCTGACCAACATTGTGAAACTCCATCTCTACTAAAAATACAAAAACTAGCCAGGCATAGTGGTGCATGCCTGTAATCCCAGCTACTCAGGAAGCTGAGGAAAGAGAATCGCTTGAAACCGGGAGGCAAAGGTTGCAGCGAGCCAAGATGGTGCCACTGCCTGGGCAACAGAGCGAGACTCTGTCTCAATAGGAGAGGTAGAGGGAAAGTGGGAGGGAGAGGGAGAGGGGGAGGGGAAGAAGGAGGAGGAGGAGGAAGAGGAGGAGGAGGAAGGAAGGAAGGAAGGAAGGAAGGAAGGAAGGAAGGAAGGAAGGAAGGAAGGAAGGAAGGAAGGAAGGAAGGAAGGAAGGATGGATCTCCAGGCACAGTGGCTCACGCCTGTAATCCCAGCACTTTGGGAGGCCGAGGAGGGTGGATCACCTTAGGTCAGGAGTTTGAGACCAGCCTGGCCAACATGGTGAAACCCCGTCTCTACTAAAAATACAAAAATGAGCCAGGCGTGGTGGCAGGTGCCTGTAATCTCGGCTACTCAAGAGGCTGAGGCAGGAGAATCGCTTGAACCCAGGAGATGGAGGTTGCAGTGAGCAGAGATCGTGTCATTTCACTCCAGCCTGGGTGAAAGAGCAAAACTCTGTCTCAAAAAAATAAATAAATAAACTGTCAACAGAGTAAACAGGCAACCTACAGAATGGGAAAAATATTTGCAAACTATACATTTGACGAAGGTCTAATATCAAGAATCTATAAGGAACTCAAATGAACAGGCAAAAATCAACCCCCTAAAAAATGGACATGAACAGATAGATACTTCTCATAAAAAGACACTCACACAGCCAACAAGCATATGAGAAAAAATGCTCAATATCACTATCATTATAGAAATGCAAATCAAAACCACAATGAGATACTATCTCACACCAGTCGAATGGCTATTAGTAAAAAGTCAAAAAATAACAGATGCTGGCAAGGTTGCAGAGAAAAAGGAATGCTTATACACTGCTGGTGGGAATGTAAATTAATTCAGCCACTGTGAAAAGCAGTCTGGAGATTTCTCAAAGAACTTAAAATAGAACTATCATTTGATCCAGCAATCTCATTACTGGGTATATACCCAAAGGAATATAAATGGTTCTACCATAAAGACACAAGTACACGTATGTTCATTGTAGCACTAGTCACAGTAGCAAAGACATGAAATCAACATAAATGCCCCTCGATGGTAGGCTGAATTAAAAGAATGTGGTACATACACACCATGGAATGCCATACAGCTATTTTTTTAAAAAACGAGATCCTGGCCTTTGCAGCACATGGGTGGAGCTGCAGGCCACTATCGTAAGCAAATTAACACAGGAACAGAAAACCAAATGCCATGTGTTCTCACATACAAGTGGGAGCTAAACATCAAGTACACAAGGACACAAAGAAAGGAGCAATAAGGCTGGGCACGGTGGCTCATGCCCGTAATCCCAGCATTTTGGGAGGCCGAGGCGGGCAGATCACCTGAGGTCAGAAGTTCGAGACCAGCCTGATCAACATGGAGAAACCCCATCTCCACTAAAAATACAAAATTAGCCAGGCATGGTGGCATATGCCTGTAATCCCAGCTACTCGGGAGGCTGAAGCAGGAAAATCACTTGACCCCAGGAGGTGGAGGTTGCAGTGAGCCAAGATCACACCATTGCACTCTTCAGCCTGGAAAACAAGAGCAAAACTCCATCTCAAAAAAAAAAGAGGAGGAGGAAGCAATAGACCAATGGACACAGGGGCCTATTTGAGGGTGGAGGGTGGAAGGACGGTGAGGATTGAAAAACTACCTATCAAGTATTATACGGATTACCTGAGTGACAAAATTATCTGTGCACCAAACCCTCACAACACATAATTCACCCATGTAACAAACCCATACGTGTAACCCTTGAGTCTAAAATAAAAGCTGCAAAAAAAAAAGAGAGAGAGAGAGAGAAGAGAAATATAGTAATTTTATGTACTTACGTATTTTTTAAGATAAAAGTTACACAAGTACACAATCAAAATTTTAAGCCATAAGAGAGGCTATAAATGAAAAGGAAAACACTTCTTATCTTCATTCCCACTCCCAACCCCCAAACTCTTCATTCTAAGACAAAACGTATTGTACTAGGACTGTCCTCGAGTTCTGTAGAACATTGGATGACTCCATAGGAGTTATCCCCGTATCCTAGGAACATGTCTCCATGTGACAGCTGTGTGCTGGAGAATCGTGACCTGGGGGTTGCCGAAAGTCCCCATCTACCACCAAAAGAAAGAAAAAAATGCCTATCAGGGTATCTGCAAATCCCACCCCCAAAGCCACTCTTTAAGAGCCTTCTGGAGGCTCCCTGTCTCTGTGGGGTTAAGTTATGAAGTTGGCTGGGAAGCATGACTCACAGTCAACACGCTATCACACATTCCTGTTCCTGGAACCCCACCTACGAGGAGCCTCTAGAACTGTGCTCTCTAATAGCCACTAGATACATATGACTATTCAAATCTCAATTAGTTAACATTTAAAATTCAGCTAAACCGTGAAGTCTAGCACCCCCTTTCCTGCACCCCCCCTCACGATTCCTGGGCAGCCACTGATCCTATGTACATGGGGTTGACCCCAGCTGTCCAGAGGCACAGATGGAAAGAAACTGGAAGGTATCACAGTGCCTAGAGTCAACTCAGCCCCCAGGACTCTCCTTTTAAATCTTTCTGCCACATCTCAACTGGCATTTTTGTTGAAGATGAACCACTTAGGACCTCACCAGGAGTCCAGAGTGGTGTGAGTACAACCGAGCAAGCCAAGCAAGAAAGGAGCCCCTGTGAGGAAGAGCTCCCACCCACCAAACCCAAACCCATTTCTCTTCCACGTCTTGAGCCATATACAGCTTTCAGGACCCTGTGCCAAGACCCCGACAAGCTCAGGATCTTCTTCCAAAGTCAGAGCTAAAACAGCCTCAGCCCCAAACCACAGCCGGAATCACATGTCCAGACCAGCACTGAACACGCCCATCTGCCGGCAGAACAAAAGAACACCTTCCCCCGGGTGCTCAAATCCATCTGCACAAGTAGCCCACAGGGATTCCAGCTTTATCAGAAAAGTCACGCTGGGCCCTTCGGTAAGGATTTGCTGAGAAGAGAGGGCACCGCACCCCCCGACAACAAACCAAAACAGCCCTAGGACACCCTGAGCAAAAGAGAAATTTCCCAGAGCTTCTCCTGGCAGGAATGTATCTAAATTGCCACCCAAAAAAATCCCAGAATAACAGTGATTCCCCCACTGGTTCAAAAACACCAACAACGCAGCAAGCTAGCTTGAACTTCAAGCTGCCACATGCTATAATGAGTGTGTGGCTAAATACCTTTCACGAAATCTAAAATAAGCCACACAATATCTCCTCTCAGCAACTCAAGCATACACATGCACACACTCAACTGAGTGTTTTCACGGCAAATGAAATATACCCTGTGAAAAGTTCCTCTGAAACTTGTCTTCTGAATTTTCATACCAGCCAAGTGAGTTTCACAGAAGGCGAGAAATACAGAAGCAAGTTTTTGCCCTTTTTTGCCCTCCTTCCCCGCTCTCTTCTCCTCCTTCATGCCCTGCCTACTGCCCTCCCACTCCAGGCAAATGAGCTCTGCCAGAGACAGCAGCCTGGGCATCTTTCACAGCTCAGAGTTCACTAGCCGCACAAGCCCGGGGCCACCTGGACCAATGAGGAGAGGGAGTGAGTTTAATCGTGCTGACCAGCATCCCAGGGGCCTCCCCTCAGGGTTCGTAGAAGGAAGGAGCAGTTGGAGCGGTTCAAGCAGACCTGGAAGCAGGCTTTGGTTGCCCCCCTCCCTCGCAAGGCAGCAGATTGTGAGCCTGGGTTCCCGGAAATGAAGAAGCCTGCCCTCGGCTACCATCCAGGAGGAGGGGGAAAGCCTGGCAAGCTTCAGGTCCTTCTATGCCAGTGAAGCACACAGTGGACCAAGCGCAGTGCCTGTGGACAGCAGCTCCAGCCTGTCGCAGGCCCAGCCCAGAAAGCTGCACCCTAGCCATAAACTTCTTTAGTGATTTATGGGCTTCTTATAAAGCAAATGGCCAAGAAAGGGAAAATCTTCAGGTTTATCAGTTACCAACATCCAGTTGCCATGAGGAAATAGGAAACAGCCTACATGAGGACCAGCAGGAGCTCAAAGCAAAGGCCAAGAAAACAGAGAGGATGGGCCAGGCACCGGTAGCTCACACCTGTAACTCCAGCACTTTGGGAGGCCAAAGCAGTGGATCACTTAAGCCCAAGAGTGGTCTCAAGACCAGCCTGGGCAACAGGGTGAAATCCTGTCTCTACTGGAAAAAAAAAAAAAAAAATCAGCTGGGCATAGTATTGCTCACCTGTAGTCCCAGCTACTGGGGAGGCTGAGGTGAGAAGATCACCTGAAGCCACTAAGTTGAGGCTGCAGTGAGCCATGATCATGGCACTGCACTCCAGCCTGGGGGACCAGGGTGAGACCCTGTCTCAAAAGAAAAGTAAGAGGGTGGTGGAGCAGAGGTGTCATTTTGGCGAAGTTCCAATCAAGTGCAAGTTCAGGGACCCCATATCTGGTCCACAAACTAGTTCCCAAGGGTTTAGCCAGAGCCCTGACTCAGGTCACATTGGGAACATCAGCTTTCTGCTGGGCAACCAGGGGAAACAAGACCCCAAAGCATCTGTCAGTCAGTGAGTCTGTCTGTCTGTCTGTGTCTACAAGAAGCCAGCTCTTGGCTCGAGCAGCCCTCCCCAAGGAGGCTAGATACAGAGGCCCTCCCGCGAAAGGGACTCACATATGTGTTCAGTTTGTCCATATAATATTGGCCCATGCAGAGTTTCTAAAGTTTGAAATCATTGCCAGCATTTAAAGATCAAGAGAAGGATTACACTTTAAAAAAAAAAAAAAAAATCCAGATCATTGATTCTCTTGAGCAATCAGCTCTCTGGCTCCACTGGGTTAACCTTCTGGCCAGAGCCGGGTCATGGCTGTCCCTTTGCAGCTGGGCATATGCCCTCCACAGTCCCCCACTCTCCACTGTCTCCCGACGCTGGAGCCCCAGTTTCAGGCCATTCATTGCAGCTGTGGCTATAGCCTTAATACACACTCCCAGCCGGCTTCCCTGTGTGTGATGCCCCTGGCCCCATAGGCAATGGGCTGTGGCCTTACCCTAATGCATCTGAGCCAAGGCTGTAGCCTGGGGGCATAAAGGGGCCATGGCAGTCCCAGTGCCCCCCAACTGGAGGGCACAGGCTACTGGGGGGTTCAGAGGAGTGTGTAGGAGAGGATTTTACCTGAGGACCCTATGTTCTGCCCCCCAGAAAGAGGAGGCTGCAGATTGGTCTGTCAACACCAATACTGGCCTTGGTGGAGGCTGGCAGGCCTGTATCCTTGCCAATCCAGTCAGGAGGAGCCACATGCAAACCCAAGGGAGGCTTCCACGGCCAGCTCTGCTGCAGAGGCTGCCCAGAGAACCTCCAGACACACACTCAGCGCGCCAAGGCTGCAGGAGCAGCAGCACCCCAGAGAAGCAGGACCTGATGTTGATGACATTGATGGCCAGGCTCAGTGGTATTGGGAGCCCAGGGACAGCAGAGGGGTCTCCCTTATGGGACAGGGGTTATCATCCTGAAGCCCCCCACTTTCTCAATCAGGGTCTCTGAAAAGAAGTGAATGGAACCATCAAAGGGTGTAACGGGGAGGGGGTAATGGGAACTCATTACCCAGGTATTTAAACTGCTCTTAGAGACCAGTTAAACCCACGAATGTAGCTCTTACTGTGTCCTCAGGTTTGGAGCACTATTTGGAACTTGTGAGTGTCAGGATATTAGGCAGCATTCCTTTAGGTGTCATCAGGGCTTAGAGCAGGATGGGCCTTCAGCAATCATCTGATGGGCGTCTCTTCCATCAACAGAGAAATGAAGCCCAAGAGGTCAAAAAATGCATATAGGGGGCCAGAGCTAGTGACCAGCAGAACCAGAACTAAAAGCCAGGAGCCCTGACTTCCGACTCAGCCCTTCCCACTGCCCCACACTGCTGCCATCACCTGGAAAGGAAATGGAGCAATGGTGTAGGCAACTAAATTCTTACTCGATTGAGCCCAGATTTCTTTTTTTCTTTTTTTTTTTTTTCTCACTCTGTCGCCCAGGCTGGAGTGCAGTGGTGCGATCTCGGCTCACTGCAACCTCCGCCTCCCGGGTTCAAGCGATTCTCCTGCCTCAGCCTTCTGAGTAGCTGGGACTACAGGCGCCTGACATCACGACCAGCTAATTTTTGTATTTTCAGTAGAGATGGGGTTTCACCATGTTGGCCAGGCTGGTCTTGAACTCCTGACCTCAAGTGATCCACCCTCTTTGGCCTCCCAAAGTGCTGGGAATACAGGTGCGAGCCACCGTGCCCAGGCCCCAGATTTATTTTAAGTGCTGCCCTTTTTTCTGAAACTCGAGCTGTCCAGAGCCTTTCCACACAAGTTTCCTGGAAACCTCCAGGGCCTAGTCATGGCTCTGATCCACATTAGGGGTTGGGTGACCTGTAGCCAAATGGTGCCGGGTATTCTTTCCAAAGGAGACCTGGGGCCGCAGGGCAGCAGGAGAATCAGAGCCCCATTCATGAGAGAAAGCAAAGAGTTCCACCAGGGGTCCAGCAGGATGAGGAAGGCCAGGTTGAAGGGCATCAGGTGGAGTGAGGGAGGGCAGGGCTCCAGGGGGCACCATTCCCACTGTCATCTAAGAACTAGACCCCCTGGAGCTGTGCCGGGCACAGACTGTACAACTATACATAGTGGCCTTACCAGGAATGAGTAGGTGGCATGCATCAAACAAATATTGCTTTGGACAGCATGGGAGTGTATGTGGTTCACCCACATTGGTCAGTGACTAAGCGGCACAGAATATTGCAAGTGGACTTCAAAAGATGAAATCAGGGCAGATACCAGCTAGATGTTCTTTGCTAATTTGTAGGCTCACACTGATCTGTGGATTTAAATGTATAGTTCACTTTACCAGATCATAAGTATGATTTTAAAGTCTTAATTTCTTAATTGCAAGACAAATCTGAGAAAGAATGCATAGGGAAATATCTGTGAGACATTAAAGCCTTTTTTTTTTTTTTTTAAATTGAGATGGAGTCTCACTCTTGTTGCCCAGGCTGGAGTGCAGTGGCGGGATCTCGGCTCGCCGCAACCTCCACCTCCCTGGTTCAAGCAATTCTTCTGCCTCAGCCTCCAGAGTAGCTGGGAGTACAGGCGCCTGCCACCACGCCCAGCTAATTTTTGTATTTTTAGTAGAGACAGGATCTCGCCATGTTGGCCAGGCTGGTCTCGAACTCCTGACCTCAGGTGATCCACCCGCCTCGGCCTCCCAAAGTGCTGGGGATTACAGGTGTGAGCCACAGCATCCGGCCGAGACATTAAAGCCTTTTTGTAAGTCCTGGTCATTCCTCCTTCCTAGCCAAGCCACAGCTCAGCCCCTGCTGAATCAATGCCATCCACTGTGCCCTGGGGAAGGAAGGACCACCACTCTGAGAAGTCATTGTTTGAGTTTCAACAAAGAATTTTTTTTAAACCATAAGGAGACAATAGCCCAGAAAGCCAGCTTTCATTTAGAAAGAAAAAGGCCTTCTAAATTCCAAAGTTTCCTTTTTTGATGTGAAGAGTAAAGCTTGAGATCTTAGTCCAAAATTATACTACAAACCATAGATGAAAAATACAAGATTTGATGTCAAGGTAGAGTTCTCTTGAGACTGAAGAGAAAAATAAATAAAAATGTAAATACAGGCAGAAAATAGTGAGGTCTAGGTCTCTGCGAAGGAGAAAAGCAGCGACTTACCATCCTGGGCTTGAAAGAAACTCTGTAATCTGAGGGCAAGCCCAATGCCTCCGAGGTTTGTGTCCCAGGTGCAGAAACGACCTCCTGCATTCAGGATGGTGTCCACCGTGGACAGGGGCACAGCGGGGCTACAGTGGAGGCACTCATCATCTAGAGTCTATGTTGGTGAGCAGGACAGCCAGAGACAGCTGAGTTCATGGTCAGGACTCAGTAATGCTGACAGAATCAGGAAGCACAGAATACTCATGGTGGAAACAAGAACAGATTGTCATCAGTGGCAGCAAACATAGCCTGAAGCCAGGTCTGGCCAGCTGAGACCCAGCCCTCGCAGAGGCCACCCAGAGATTAGCAGGAAAGGCCACCCAGGGACCAGACCAGACCAGTCATGCCCCAGTGGGTCACAGCAATGGCCTGGACAACCACACCAAGACCCGAGGCTTCCCTGCCTCTGCCCTGGTGGCAGCCCAGAGAGAAGAGAAATCTCTAAGAGGAGGTTACAAGAAGGCACAAAAAGAGACTAATTTAAGCCAAAAGGGACCAAGTCTTAAACCAGAAGAAGCTAAAATAAATTTTATTGGCACGATCAAGGGTTTCTGCCATCAGAGGAATGGGAGCTGGAGAGGAGATCAAATCTGTTCTAGATAATGGTATCTATTTGGCTTACTGAGACTGTCATAGGTAAACTGCAAGGCTGCCATAGTTTTAGAATGGAAATGCACCAGACAACATAATTCTTACAGAATACCCTTTCCAGTAGCTTTTGGGAAATGACCCAGCTATAACACTACCTTAGGTATGAGCAAGGTGCCAGCTTGAACTACCTGTCCCCATCTAGTTACTCAATCTGGGAAGGGCAGTCACCCTATCCATGCCTGGGTCACTGCTGCAGAGTGAGCTGGGTGGCTCCCAAAGATAGGTGTCAGAGGTGGAAGCCGTACTCATGCCTGCCTGCTCCTTTTTGAACTTACTCCCCAGCCACCAGGCAAATGCCCAGGAGCTCTGCAGAGCATCCCAGTCAGGCCTCTTGCCCACACCTTGCCCAGGCATTGGCTGCCACCTTGGCCCAGTTACACCAGTAGGAAGAGAGCGGGGTGGGGAACTCAGAAGGTCACCACAGTAACCCAGATAATCCACTCATGCTGCAAAAATAGAAAGCAGCCTCCAGGCCAGAGGCATTCTAGGGTGGAGGGTGCCCTTTGAATTTTTTTAGTGAACTTGGGTAAAATCTCCTGGGAAGTCACTCCGCAAGGATTTTAAGGATTACCTAGAATGTTCAATAAATGTTCATTGATTGATGCTCTTAATGTTCTTTGAGCTTTTAAGTAGAAACTGTTATTTCAAGGTAAGTCATCTTGTTTTCAGTTTCTTGGGATTACTGTGTAGGGACTAGCGATTGACAAATTCTTACACATTTTCCTGTAATTTCAAAAGTGTTTGCTCTTCACATTATGTGTGATATGGTTTGGATTTGTGCCCCCACCCAAATCTCATGTCAAATTATAATCCCCAGTGTTGGAGGTGGGGCCTGGTGGGAGGCGACTGGATCATGGAGGCAGACTTCCCCCTTGCTGTTCCTCATGATAGTGAGTTCTCATGAGATCTGGTTGTTTAAAAGGGTGTGGTACCTTACCCGCCTCTCTCTTCTTTCTGCTCCAGCCATGTAAGACGTGCTTGCTTCCCCTTCACCTTCCGCCATGACTGTAAGTTTCCTGAGGCCTTCCCAGCCATGCTTCCTGTACAGCCTGCAAAACCATGAGCCAATTAAACCTCTTTATAAATTACCCAGTCTCAGGTAGTTCTTTATAGCAGTGTGAGAATGCACTAATACAACGTGTGTGTGTGTGTGTGTGTGTGTGTGTGTGTGTGTGTGTGTGTTCTCTTAAATTGCTCAGGCATATATGTCCTGAAAAGGCTGTATTTTCCACCGTGGCTAAGCTGACTGTGGCCCAGCCCCGGTGCTGGTGGGAACTCAGGCTCCTGCTCTCTGAGAAGGGAAGACCTAAGCAGGCAGGAGGAGCCAAGACAGCAGCTGCCTGAAAGCAGCGGCTCTTTCAAGGACAGTCTTCAAGGTCCCAAATCCACAACAGGGAGGCAGAGAGGGAGGAGAGAGCACTAAAAAAGAAAGTAATCAAGTATGAAGATCATCCTCCGTGGCTTTAATTCTATTTTCCCACTTCCAAAGCAAACGGATGTACCAGTTTGCTTCTCAGGGCTGAGTGTGGTTAATACAACATTCCACAGCTCTCCACCCTCACCCCTGCCCTGCCAGGCCCGCAGGTGGGGAAACCGTGCAATTTATTGTCATATATATAGAATGTATATATACAATACATACAATTCATTCTTTATACACTATACACACACCATGTATATATACACACAATATATATACACACACACACTATATACTATGAATTGTTACTATATATACACATATATATTTAAAGCTTAAATATCTCCTGGGCCTTGAGCAGGGGAGACTGATAGGTCTTCCCTTGCATTGATCTGAAATCCATTCCTCTGTTACATGACATATATCCCCAGGAACTGAACATAACAAAGCACCAAGTTTCTTCTTTTCCACAGGATGAAACCTTGAGATAACTAAAAACTGCACTGACACCTTCCCTGAGTTTCTGTTTTCTATCCCAAATGTCCCTGGTTCCATTGCTCGTACACCTCATCACCATTCAGTATAGTTGCGGCCATCTTTTAAAATGCGGTGCTCAAGGACTCAACACACTGCTCAATCAGTGAATATTGCAGTTCTGTCAGCTCCCATTTGCCAGATGCTATAGTTTTGTATATAAAACCTAAGATTCTACTAACAGTTTGGGTAGCCTCATGGCATTCTTTTTTCTTTTAATCCATTTTACCAACCCTACTCTCTAGTGTATGCAGGATGCTTAATAAATGCAGGATGCTTAATAAATGATTTTTTTTTTTTTACACAGAGTCTCATTCTGTCACCAAGGCTGGAGTGCAATGGCACGATCTCTGCCCACTGCAACCTCCCCACCCCCGGGGTTCAAGCGATTCTCCTGCCTCAGCCTCCCAAGTAGCTGGAATTACAGGCGCCTGCCACCACGCCTGGCTAATTTTTGTATTTTTAGTAAAGAGGGGGTTTCACCATCTTGGCCAGGCTGGTCTTGAACTCCTGACCTTGTGATCCACCTGCCTCGGCCTTCCACCACACCTGGCCAATAAATGACTCTTAATTAAATGAATAGGTAGAATGAGTGCTTGGTACACGTTGAGCTTTCTGTTGACTCACTTTTTTTTTTTTTCTGAGACAGAGTCTCACTCTGTCGCCAGGCAGTGGCGCAATCTCGGCTCACTGCAACCTCCACCTGGCCAGGTCCAAGCAATTCTCCTGCCTCAGCCAGGATGGTCCCGATCTCTTGACCTCGTGATCCGCCTGCCTCTGCCTCCCAAGGTGCTGGGATTACAGGGATTACAGGCCGGCCTAGACTCACTTTTAAAATATGTGCATTTCAGAATAGATAGTGTTGATGTTGCACAACAATGTCATGTAATTAATGCTATTGAATTGTACATTTAAAAATGGGAAATGGGGCCAGGAGTAATCCCAGCACTTTGGGAGGCCAAGGTGGGTAGATCATTTGAGGTCAGGAGTTCAAGACCAGCCTGGCCAACATGGCAAAACCCCGCCTCTAATAAAAATACAAAAATTACTTGGGTGTGGTGGGAGGCACCTGTAATCCCAGCTACTTGAGAGGCTGAGGCAGGAGAATCACTTGAACATGGGAAGTGGAGGCTGCAGTGAGCCAAGATCGTGCCACCGCACTCCAGCCTGGGCAACAGAGTGGGACTCTGTCTCAAAAAATAAAAATAAACGGCTGGGCACGGTGGCTCACGCCTGTAAAACCCAGCACTTTGGGAGGCCAAGGCGGCCGGATCACGAGGTTAGGAAATCAAGACCATCCTGGCTAACACAGTGAAACCCTGTCTCTACTAAAAATACAAAAACTTAGGCGGGCGTGGTGGTGGATGTCTGTAGTCCCAGCTACTCAGGAGGCTGAGGCAGAAGAATGGTGTGAACCTGGGAGGCAGAGCTTGCAGTGAGCCGAGATTGTGTCACTGCACTCCAGACTGGGCGACAGAGCGAGACTCTGTCTCAAAAAAAAAAAAAAAAAAAAAAAAGAAATAATAAAATAAAAATAATTTTAAAAATAAAAATAGGAAATCGTAAATTTTATGGTATGTTTATCTAATCACAATAAAAAAATACCCAAAAACATGTTGCACAAATATTTCTCTTGACACATCTTTCATCCCTTCCTGATGTAGCTAGGTATTAGCAGAACTATGTATAGGACCTGACATTTATCCCAGTAAAATTCCATCTTACTATGTTGAGCCTATAAATTAAACTTTTGTTCATTCTGATTTCTGTCATCCAGCATATTCCTGTCCCTTCCTCCCTGATTGTGTCATTCATAACTTGATGACGATGCCTTCTGTGGTCAAGATGCCAACAAATACGTTGACTGGGTTGCTGGCTCTCAAGTTGTCATGCAGCTAGTTAGCTGAAGAGGCAGGACTAGAATGGGGCCAACAAACGCCACCCAGTGCTTTGCACCATTCCACACTAGCTCTGAGATGCCTGAACCCCCCCACCCCAAGCCAAGAGCCAGAATACATCCTGGCACAGCCACACAGCTACAGAGGCACTGCATAGGACTGACCATCCCCATACAGGGTCAGAAGGAACCGTTCTTACTCAGAGGCCCAGGAAGCCCTCACAATGTTAGGTTCATGATGTTCTAGTGTACAAGATGAGATTTATGAATGAAATTTATAAATGCTTAAATGCTTGTACTCAAAGGGGGTGAGGTGAATATAATATATATAATACGGCACTTCTCAAACCTTAGCATGAGCTTTTTCAAACACATAGCCAAGCCCTATACCCAGAGTTTTCTGGTTCAGCGAGTGTCTTAGTCCATTTTGTGTTGCTTTAACTAAAATACCTGAAACTAAGTGATTTGCAAAGAACTGAAACTTACTTTCTCTTACTTTCATCCCAGTTCTGGAAGCTGAGAAGTCCAAGATTAAGGCACCAACAGGTTCAATTACCAGACGAGAGACGTTGTCTGTTTCCAAGATGGTGCCTCGTTGCTGCATCCTCCAGAGGGCAGGAATGCTATTTCCTCACACAGTGGACGGTGGAGGGCAAACCAGCACGAAGTCCTCTATGAGGGAGGACCCTCATGGCCTAATCGCCTCTTAAAGGCTCCACCTCTTAACACTATCACATGGTCCATTAAGTTTCAACACCTGATTTTTGGAGAAGACACATTCAAACCATAACACGAGGTCTAAGGTAGAGCCCAAGAATTTCCATTTCCAACAAGTCCACCGGCGACGCTGATGTTGCTGATTCAAGGGACTACATTTTGAGAACAATTAGTATAAGGAATTCATATCAACCTCATTCGAGGGACTCCATTTGAGAACAATCAGTGTAAGGAATTCCTATCAATCTGCAGGAAGATTCTGGGCTTCCGAGGTTTCCAAAACCCTTTTCCAGAGGGTTCACAGCACTATAGAAGTCGGCTCCAGATACCGCCAAGAGAATCTGCCTTTCTCACAAATCCTGAAGTCACGCCAGATCTCCGGTTTGGGGTGGGTTACATAATACCTCCTGGAGGCACAGGTGGTAAGACAATGATTCACAGGGACAAGACAAAAGAAACAACCCTCCCCACCAGCAGTACCTAAAGCTTTGTGATTTACATACAGATAACAGAGCCAACACTCCTTCTTTCCTCCTCCCCCCACAAAAAGTAAAGGAAAGTATTAGGATTGCTCCTCTCCTTTTTGGTACTCACCCTCAGGCAGTATATTGTCCTTTTGAGATTTCAAGCTGAACCTGATGCTTATTTTAAAGCTAATTTCATCTACATGAGAATGATGGAGAAAATTAGCTTTGCCTGCAGCTAATTTTCCCTATAGACCTGGTCTGGGTCTCTCTGTGAGCTCCCAACCTGAGATGATGAGCTCAGGAGGATGACAGAGAAGCTCATTGCCTTTGCTGTTCACTAGTCTCCAAACTCAGGGAGGAGGTCCAGATGGTGGTGATGATGATGATGATGATGCCGAAAATTTGTATCAAATACTTAAAACGTGCCAGGCACTGTTCTTATTTCATCCTTACAACAATGCAGTGGGTTAAGGCTGCTATGATCACCAGTTAATAGCCAGGGCAGCTGGAGCTAAGAATGATTATGTATCTTGCCCAAGGACACCTGCTATGGGCAGAATGGGGCACCCCTCCCCCAAAATTCGTATGTTGAAATCCTACCTCCAGCAGCTCAGAATGTACTGTTATTCAGAGAGATAGGGTCTTTACAGAGGTAATCAAATTAAAATGAGGTCACTAGGGTGAGCTCAAATCTAATCTGACTGGTGTCCTTATAAAAGCGGGAAATTGGGAGACAGACATGTATTAATAGAAAGAGGAAATGATATGAAAAGACAGTAAGGCCCAGGCACAGTGGCTCATGTCTGTAATCCCAGCACTGTGGGAAGCCAAGGCTTGAGTCCAGGAGCTGGAGACTGACCTGGGCAACATGGCAAAACTGCATCTCTACAAAAAAATACAAAAATTAGCCCGGCATGGTGACAAATGCCTATAGACCCACCTACTAGGGAGGCTGAAGAGGGAGGATCAACTGAGCCCAGGGAGGTTGAGGGTGTAGTGAGCTGTGATTGCACCACTGCACTCCAGCCTGGGGGACAGAGTGAGACTGTCTCCAAAAGAAGATGAAAGAGAGGAGGAGGAGAGGAAACAAGAGGAGGGAAGAGGAAGGGAGGGGAGGGGAGGGAGGGGAGACACAGGGAGAAGATGGCCATCTATGAGCCAAGAAGAGAGGCCTGGAACATATCTGTCCCTCATGGTCCTCAAAAGGAACCAACCTGACAAGCACCTTGATTTGCCTCCTAACTCCAGAACTGTGAGACAACAAATTTCTCCTGCTGAAGCCCCTCGGTCTGTGGTACCTTGTTATGGCAGCCCTAGCAAACGAATGCAACACCCAACCCTTATTCAAACCAGATGCAACTGCTTCCACTGGTGGACTCTGGGGTGACTGTCACGCCACCTGGCCGAGAGAGCTCAGCAGCTGCTCCATTCAGGTCCTGACTAGGACCTGCAGCCAGTTTTGGCACCAAAACTACAGGCATCAAAGACGGGAGGACTCAGGCCCATTACTTATTCATAGTCGTCCCACACATCCTATCCACCCCATCCCATGTCTTCTCCTTCCTGCTAGCTGCCTTCCCCAGCTGGTTCCTTGGGCCACTGATAGCCACCCCACTTCCCCAAGGCCCTTACCTGACCTGGAATACCCCGGAGACCTTGTTCCCATGAAGACAACCCCCTCTGCTTCTCAACCTTTCTGCTGAACGCACCATCCACCTCCTGCTTCCGCAAGGAGAGGCTGCTTATTGTCCCACACGTCCAGGACCCAGGGCAAGAAGACAGAGAAGATATGCTTCCTGCTCCCAGTTGCTTCCAGGACATTAGCTTCCACCCTTGGCTTTTTCTCTTCTGACATTCCTCTTTCCAGACCATGCCTTACCTCCATTGAGAACTTTGGCACTCACCATCGTCTTAAGAGATTTTAACATCCGTGTGAAGAACTCATCCAACATCCCAGGTTCAAAGATCCTCAACCACCAGGACTTTCACCTCCACTCCATCCACCCATGTTCATGGCTCACCCACGCCTACACCATCTCCCTGAACCACCCCACCGCTGACATAATAAATCGTGGTTTTGTGCACTTTGACCTCACTTCCACCATCCCTGCTCCCTGCCCTTCCCTCCAGTTCCAGCAAAAACCTGCATTTCCACCACCAAGCCAGGCCTCTTCTCTCCCCTCCCCTGGGTTCCTTCCCCACCCCCAGGAGTGAGCTGGCTACCAGTTCTCTCCCATCAGCCTTCCGTCTGTCTTCGCCGTTTTCTCTATATAGATCTTTTCCATCAGTATTTAAAGTCAGCCAAATCTCTCTCATCTTTAAAGAGAATTCCATATGTATAAAATTTTTTCTGGATGAATATATAAGAAATTGATCATAACTGTTACCTTTGGACAGGGAGAGATGAGGGAGTCTGAAAAGTACAGAATTTTACTTTTCATTTTATCTATTTGCTATAGTGTTTGATTTTTTTACCACATACATTAATATTTTTATTAAAAATAGCAAATAAGACCTGGCACGGTGGCTCACACCTGTAATCTCAGCACTTTGGGAGGCCAAGGCAGGTGGATCACTTAAGGTCAAGAGTTCAAGACCAGCCTGGCCAACATGGTGAAACTCTGTCTGTACTAAAAATACAAAAATTAGCTGGGTGTGGTGGTGCATGCTTTTAATACCAGCTACTTGGGAGGCTGAGGAGGGAGGTGGGGGTTGCAGTGAGCTGAGATCGCGCCACTATACTCCAGCCTAGGCAACAGAGCAAGACTCCGTCTCAAAAAAAAAAAAAAAAAAAAAGCAAATAAATAAAAGACAATGATGTAACAACCTCTTCTCCCTTAGATGAAGCCCTCCCTTGGGTCAGCTTTGGCTCAAGTGGTTACTTCCTCATGCCAGACTCTCCGTCTGTCTAACCCCTGTGCTGGGGTTTGCATCCTGGAGGTGCTTTCTGATCTTTTAAAAAAACAAAAGTCCTCCCTCGACCCATCCTTCTGCTGCTCGGAGTCATGCCCTTTGCAGTCGGCTGCACTCTCTGCCTCCACTTCCTGGCCTCACACTTGTTCCTCACCCACTGAGACCCGGCTGTTTCATGCCACATCCCGCTGAAATGTACCAGCTGCAAAAGGCACTCATCATCGTCGTCACTAAATCCAGGGCTTGTACCTCCTGATCCTCCCTGATGGTCTTGTGGCATCTGGTGCCACTGACCACGCCCTTCTTCAACTACTCTGCGGCAGGCTGGCTCTCCCACTTCTTGCTCTAGATGATTCTAGATGATGCTGGTGTTTCCCAAGGGACCAACCTCAACCTTCCCCTCAAGCACCAAAAGAGTTCATCTTCACCCAACTTGTGGTTGAGTAGGATATGCTGAAGACTCCACACCCAGCCTCTGGGCTCCACCTCTCCTTATCTAACACCCACTGGTCATTTTCTCAGTTAACAGGTCCTCTCCCTCCACATGCCCCAAGCCTGCCCACTTTTGCCACCACTGCCCACAATGATGAGTCACCCTTGACTCTTCCCCCACCTTCTCTTCCACACACCCCACTACTGTCCCCATGCCTCTGAGTTTATGGCTAAGCATTTCCATGACATGCCCTCTCCTCTGCCTTAGTCCTACTGTCACTGCCTTAGGGTTCAGGCCTAGCCCACCTCTCTCCTACATGAATGCAACAGCCGACTGCCCTCGATGGCTCCAGAACTGTCCCGCTCAGATCTGTCCTCCCCACCAGCTGCCAGAGTGGAAAGTAAAATGGTATGGCTATTTATTTGAAAATGCAAAATCAGCCAGGCGCAGTGGCTCACACCTATAATCCCAGCACTTTGGGAGGCCAAGGCGGGCAGACCACAAGGTCAGGAGTTCAAGACTAGTCTGGCTTAATATGGTGAAACCCTGACTCTACTAGAACTACAGAAATTAGCCAGCTGTGGTGGCACACACCTGCAGTCCCAACTACTCAGGAGGTTGAGGCAGGAGAATCACTTGAACCCGGGAGACAGAAGTTGCAGTGAGCCAAACTCGCACTACTACACTCCAGCCTGGGCGACAGAGTGAGACTACGTCTCAAAAAAAAAAAAAAAAAGCTAAATTTGGCTTAAGATTGCTCACTGCCAACCTACAACTAAGACCCGTCCATCTCACTCACCTCCAATAAAGGCTGAGTTCATCTCACAGTTCATAAGCCCTCCAGGACCTGGCCTTGTCTATGATCCAGCCTGATTTCCTACCACTCTCCACCTCAACTGCTAAGCTCTAGGTTTCCAGAAAATCTGACTTGACAAAACACCCTCTGCCATTTCACACCTCGACAGGCTCCCTGGGGACATTTGCAGGACCCCAGGGGCAACAGTGCAAATGAGGTCCATGTGTACCATGTGTCTGAATACCACAATTTTTTTTTTTTTTTTTTTTTGAGACAGAGTCTCACTCTGTAGCCCACGCTGGAGTACAGTGGCGCCATCTCTGCTCACTGCAAGTTCTGCCTCCTGGGTTCACGCCATTCTCCTGCCTCGGCCTCCCGAGTAGCTGGGACTACAGGCGCCCGCCACCACGCCCGGCTAATTTTTTTGTATTTTTAGTAGAGACGGGGTTTCACCGTGTTAGCCAGGACGGTCTCGATCTCCTGACCTTGTGATCCGCCCGCCTAGACCTCCCAAAGTGCTGGGATTACAGGCATGAGCCACTGCGCCCGGCCCTGAATACTACAATCTTTAAATCAAGCTAACAATCTGTTCAATAAAATATTTCCTTTTAAAAATTGAGATGTAATTTGCATACCATAAAATCCACCATTTTAAAGCACACAATTCGGTTGGTTTTTGGTATTTGGTGTCCACACGCAGACAGCCCCAGGACCCCGGAGGTCTGCCCGGGCTGTGGTTGGGTGAGCCTAGGCGCCTGTGCCTTATCCCAGCCAGGAACACACATCTTAGCCGCAGCACCCCTTTCGGTAATTCTGTTCCTCCTCCCATCACGAGAAGGGAAAGACGGGAAAAGAGATCCCCAAGCCAGTTTGTTCCTTGTGATTTGCCCTGGTAGAGAGGTTTACTGTGGGCCAACAAAAAAATGATGGGCTAAAATTTTTTTAATCATCTGCGTATTCTAGTTATTCAACTTATACTCCCCCACCCAGTGACTTCCAATCCCTTTTGCAATACACAGCAAAATACAACTCTGTCTCAGACCATATTTTTCAGATCACATTTCCCGGGGCTGTTTCAGTAAAAGAGCATTTTCCTATATGCAGAGCCCCTTTTCTTCCCGCATGTTTTCTCCCCGTTCTCCACAAGAGGGAGCCAGCAGGTCCTATTTGGGCCACTGCTTCCCTGCTCCTCACATGCCTTCTCCAACCAGGCCAAAGGAGACATGGGATCAGAACCTGGGGGCGGTAAACCCAGCCCACAGCTCTCACACTCTTGGGTGAGCAGCGCTGTGTAGAACAACAGGATTTTTCAGCAACTTATTTGAAGGGAATTAGAGGTGAACACCTGTTTCTGTTTTTTGTTTTTGTTGTTGTTTTTTGTTGTTGTTTTGAGACAGTCTCGCTCTGTCGCCCAGGCTAGAGTGCAGTGGTGTAATCTTGGCTCACTGCAACCTCTGCTCCCGGGTTCAAGTGATTCTCCTGCCTCAGCCTCCTGAGTAGCTGGGATTACAGACACACACCACCACGCCCGGCTAATTTTCGTTTTTTCAGTAGACACGGGGTTTCACCATGTTGACCAGGCTGGTCTCAAACTCCTGACCTCGTGATCCGCCCGCCTCGGCCTCCCAAAGTCCTGGGATTACAGGCGTGAGCCACCGCACCCGGCGAACACCTGTTCTTTAAAAAAAAAAGAGAGAGAGAGAGAGAGAGACAGAGGCTGGGCACGGTGGCTCACGCCTGTAATCCCAGCACTTTGGGAGGCCGAGGCAGGTGGATCACGAGGTCAGGAGATCAAGATCATCCTGGCTAACATGGTTAAACCCCGTCCCTACTAAAAATACAAAAAAAAAAAATAGCCGGACTTGGTGGCGGGCGCCTGTAGTCCCAGCTACTCGGGAGGCTGAGGCAGGAGAATGGCGTGAACTCGGGAGGCGGAGCTTGCGGTGAGCTGAGATGGCGCTACTGCACTCCAGCCTGGGTGAAAGAGTGAGACTCCATCTCAAAAAAAAAAAGAGAGAGAGAGAGCGAGGGATCTGGAAACAATAGAAAAAGCTTCCTGTTCATTGCAGTCCATAATAGCATTGTACATACATGTTTACTGAGCACAAAATGATTCCACATATATAAATGAATTGGTTTTATAAAAAAAGTATGGAAGCCATTTTTATTAGGTCTCACTTGTTGTCCAATTTTTTTTTTTGAGACAGGGTCTCACTATGTTGTCCAGGCTGGTCTCCAACTCCTGGCCTCAAGGGATCCTCCTGCCTCAGCCTCCTAAAGTGCTGGGATTACAGGAACATGCCACCACACACGACTTAAATTAATGTATTTTAATGGAACACAAAACTGATTTTTTTTTTTTTTAGACAGAGTCTCACTCTGTTGCCGGAGCTGGAGTTCAGTGACGCAATCTTGGCTCACTGCAACCTCTACCTCATGGGTTCAAGCAATTCTCCTGCCTCAGCTTCCCAACCAGCTGGAATTACAGGCACCCGCCACCAGGCCTGGCTAATTTTTTGTATTTTTAGAAGAAACGGGGTTTCGCTATATTGGCCAGGCTAGTCTCAAACTCCTGACCTCATGATGTGCCTCAGCCTCCCAAAGTGCTGGGATTACAGGCGTGAGTCACCACGCCTGACCACAAAACTGGGTTTTTAAAGTTGTTTTTTAAATATTAGACGATGTAAATGATAAGATGACTTGTTTTGTGTTCAAGAAATGGTTCTTCATGCCACACTGTAAAGCAGGTGGGATATCAGGTTAAGGAGACTGGAAGCCCTAAATATTTTTACACCAAGGACTCGTGTGGGCCAGTAAGAAGATGTACTTGGTGGCAGTGGGAAGGATGCTCTGGATTCAGGCCTCGTGACCAGGTGGGCAGCCCTGGTCCCCATGAGTGGAGGAGTGACCAGTGTTGGGTGACAAAGGCTGAAGAAAGGACACATATGTGAGACTGTGAAGGAGTAACTGACAAGGCCTGGTTCCTGACTGAAGAGGTGGAAGTGGGAAGAAATCGGAAGCAAGCTAGGCGACCAATTTGACATTGGTTGTGGTTTGAGGCAAGAGTAGCAGAGGAATGACAATTCACTCCAAAATCCGCACTTTTTTTTTTTTTTTTTTAGACGGAGTCTGGCTCTGTCGCCCAGGCTGGAGTGTAGTGGCGGGATCTCAGCTCACTGCAAGCTCCGCCTCCCGAGTTTACACCATTCTCCTGCCTCAGCCTCCCAAGTAACTGGGACTACAGGCGCCCACCTCGTCGCCTGGCTAGTTTTTTGTATTTTTTAGTAGAGACAGGGTTTCACCGTATTAGCCAGGGTGGTCTCGATCTCCTGACCTCGTGATCCGCCCGTCTCAGCCTCCCAAAGTGCTGGGATTACAGGCTTGAGCCACCGCGCCCGGCCAATTCCGCACTTTTTAATCACTCCCTTTATTGTAATCACAGCAGTATTTACATATGTTTGAAAAACAGCAGAAGTGTGAAATACGCATTTGAAAAATAGTAGAACAGGGCCGGGCGCGGTGGCTCAAGCCTGTAATCCCAGCACTTTGGGAGGCCGAGACGGGCGGATCACGAGGTCAGGAGATCGAGACCATCCTGGCTAACACGGTGAAACCCCGTCTCTACTAAAAAATACAAAAAACTAGCCGGGCGAGGTGGCGGGCGCCTGTAGTCCCAGCTACTTGGGAGGCTGAGGCAGGAGAATGGCGTAAACCCGGGAGGCGGAGCTTGCAGTGAGCTGAGATCCGGCCACTGCACTCCAGCCCGGGCGACAGAGCGAGACTCCGTCTCAAAAAAAAAAAAAAAAAGAAAAATAGTAGAACATACATGCGTAACACAGGATATACCTGCTGTGCAGGCACGGCCTGTTGCATGGTCACAGAGCCCCTTGCAATAATTCTGCAGCGTCTCCACTCCACCCTGGGCTTTTCGGTGTAGACTATGAGGAATATAAGTCATGTCTCTTTAGAGACATGTTATGCTAGAAGCCCATCAGCAAAGAAACTGTCCTGGCATTCTTGTTCCAATGAAGCAGAAATGGGGACATATCCATAAATGTGCAGGGTGGAGTTAGGGCAGGCCCAGGCAGCCTTCGACTTTTATGCCTTGAGTACAGTTCATACCTTCTGGCTTTTCCATCACCCTCCAGCCCAAATTTCTTCTATGAAACAAACCTTCACAGTCCACTGACCTCGTATGGTTCAAAGTGCCATCAAGGGTGGTAAGAATGATTGAACTCTGATGACCAGATGATTTTCCTGCTCCAAAGCTCCCTTGCCAGGACACCTTCATGCAAGAACTGCCCTCCCGAGCAGGGCTTCCTGAGGCCAGATGTGGAGGCTTTTCTTCAGAAATCTCCTGGTCAGTCATGAATAATCACTGTTGTGCAAGAGGATGAGCTCTGGCCTCTCTTAGTCACCTTTGAGTCCATCTGAGTTACTGAAATGTCTGTCCTGTGGAGTGCGAGGCTACCCAGATGAGAAGAAGAACAGAAACAGCACAGGGACCAGCTGAACTCCCCCATACTGCACCATAGTACAGGTCCTGTAGGGAAGTTTCCAGCCCCACTCCTGAATGGATGACAGGCATTTGCTGAGAACAAAGGCCACCATTAGGCATCGCGCCTGATGCTGTGAGAGTCTAAGGGATACACATTCTACCTGGGGGCTTTCCGTTAGAGATGTGAATGTAAATGCACTAGATGAGAGAGCTGTGTAGACGCGCATCTCCCTCACTGGTCTTAGTCATCTTTTAGCATCCCGCTTACCCACAGTGCTGCACCTGGCACACAGATGATGCTCCCAAAGTGTTTGGTAAGCATTACATGCAAAATACAACAGACAGTTCATAGGAGGAAGAGAATGTGTGCATGCAAGTGCAGTGCATTGGGGCACAGTTATAACAGGGTTTCTCAAGAGTGGCACTGTCAACATTTGGGGACAGGTAATTCTTTATTGTGGGGGCCGTCCTGGCTCTTGTAGGATCTTTAGCAGTATCCCTGGCCTCTCTGCACTGGATACCAGGAGCACTTCCCCTCTCAGCCATGATAACCAAAAGTGTCTGCAGCCATTGCCAGATATTCCCAGGGATAACGTCACCCCCACTGAGAATCACTAGGTTATAGCTTTTGTGTCATCCCGCTGTCCAATCCTCCTGCCACGGTCCTGTGTTCTGAGGTTTCTCTATTCCATTTCTAAGAAAATTACGCTTCCTAAAATCTGTGACCTCAGAACTTTATTCTCTGTTTTTCAAAATGTTGATCAATTCATGCAATAGTGAATTCAAATGAAACTGTTTAACGGAAAAAGATACTAGTAGTTCCCTCACCCCACATTCATCTCCAGAATCCATTTGTCACTGGAACATCTGAATAGGGCCACTTGGAAGTAGCCCTATGACATATTAACATCCTACGACATAAACCCCCAGATGGCACAAGGGAGGCTCCCACGCCAACACTTCACGAGAGCTGCCCCAACCAGCCACTAGCACAGGAGCTTCGGCTCAAAAGGCCACTTGCTCCCACCTACCAGGATCACAGAGCATGGCAGAGTGGCCTAGTCACTTTTGAAAGATTGCCTACTCTGTCCAAGACCTAAAAACCATTGCTTAGACTGGTGACGGTTTTAAGCTACATCCAAATCTGGTTCTGAAACCACTTTCCAAGTGTCTGCGTGTCCCCACCTCCCGCTGCAAGGGCTGCTCAAGATGGGATGCAGGGTACATGACCTAAACGCCCCCAAACCCCAGTAAGCATTTCTCATTGAGATCCACCTGCTGGCCCTTCTAAAGGGACAGAACAAGCGAGTGGAGAGAAAGCCCAGGGACTCGGGTCAGCTGCACAAATGACAATCAGGAAAGCCGTGAGCCGGTTCCCCCACTGGGGTATATTCTGCTCTCTCCTCTTGCCTGAGTTGACTGTGACATGAAGACATTCCTCAGACCCAGTCCCAGTTACCAGTGGTGAGTCAGCTCAGACCAACAACTCCAATTCAATCCTTATTCACAAATTGTAATTTTAGTACAATAGGGCACAGCTTTAAATAAGAGCTATGAGAAACCCACCCACCTATGACACGGCAGTGGGCTGCTCATCTCCCCACTCTGGGTGGACATTCTGTTAGTCAGAGAGGAGCATCTGGGCCCAGCTCACTTGTCTCCCCACTTTTTTGTATCTCTAGACATTTTACCAAACAGACACTGAGTCAGAATAAGTAGGTTTAGCAATTAAAATCTGCATGGAGGCTGCCTTCAGAAGCATTTGGAGGATTTGGAAATAAATATTCCTCCACTGCAAATCAAACACTCATTGTAAAAACCTGAATGTAATATGCATGAAGACAAACTCAAGCTGAAATCTCATGACATAATCTTTTTCTCCTTCAACAAGGAACATAAAGGACTTCCATTCGCTTGCAGGGCAGGCTGAGTAATTCAGAGTAGAAGCAGAATGGTCTCTAAGTACAAGAAGCAGTGAGATCCTGTCAAAGGAAGCATCTACCTGGTTCTGAACACAGAAATTTCCGTCGGAAACACTGTGCCAACAAGGAATGCCTCAAGATGACATACTGTCACACTAAAGCCGGGGTGTTCAAACAAGATAGAGTCAGGGAGTCTGAACACACCCGATTTCTGATCGATGCTGTCCTTCAGCCTCAGAGGGGAAGTCAAGAGCTAGATGTTTCTGTATTTTGGCCAACTGGGGGAGGCCAGCTGGGGGAGGCCCGCTGCAGCACCTCATCCCAGATGGAAGGAAAGGTACCTGAGCCTCCAAGCCTGACATTATACCAGGAAGATGGTCCTTCAGGATGGGTCATCTTTGTCCTCTCCAGGTCTGTTGTGGGAGCTATGAGCCTCCTGGACCTGCTGGTCTGCTTTAACAGGAGGTGGTTAGAGCCCCAGCTTAATATGGCCGAGGCTTGTCTCTCATTTACATCAGGATCACTGGATATCCCCTTTTTATAAAGTTCCTGGATTACACACTGCACCTCCCACCCCGGCAGCTGGTACAAACATCTGCCACCCAGGATCCATGCAGATCCAGTCTCACGCACATGCATACACACACACACACACACATACACACAACCCAAAAGCATCATTCCCAGAGCCAAAGCCTGCCACAGCCTCCTACAGGCAGCCCGGCTCCTCCTGTTCAAGGTGAGATCTAAGAGTTCCCAGTAGAACAGGGCCTGTCCCAAGGACATGAGCTATAACAAAGCCAAATTGTTTCACACTCTAGTCTCGACTAAGGAGCTCTCATTTTTCCGTCTGGATGTCCAAAGCCACACTGCAGGCTGGCAGTGGATCCAGGATAGAAGGGACTTCTACTCTCAATGTAAGACACTGTTTCCATCATACTTTATGAGATATAAAAGCTACATTCAAATGTCTCAGTCTGTAAAACTCCAGGCTAGTGGTTCTTAACATTTTTAGGGTCACAGATTCCTCCAAGAAATTGATAAAAACCAAAGACTCTGCCCAGTCAAATGCACTTTCACATAAAATTGACGGTACAGTTTCAGGGCTTAAGAGAAGCCTTGAAAACCATCCGTGAATGACTAAAAACCTCTTCCCCGGTCACTGGATTGTAAAGCAATAGGGCACTTCCTAACCACTTTGCACCTGCCCAACTTCAGGTAACCTCAGTTAAAACATCTCTTGTGTTAGGGTAAAGCACCAGTATTTCCTGGACTGGTCAAGAGGTAAGCCTGCGTGTAGCAGCAACTTCCTGGCTCACTTCTATGTGCCGGTAACGGGCAACATCTCTCAGCAGCTATGATTTGTTGACCAGTTACTACGTACCAGGCCCAAAGCAGGGCTCCCATGCATTTTTGTCCTTTAACCCTTAAAATGACCCTATAATTGCAGGATCAATGTTTCTATTTTACAGATGAGGGCATTAAGGCTCAGAGAGGTGAAGTGCCCTCCTCAAGAAGTCCTGCGAGCTGCCAAGTATGCCTGCCAGCGCACTAAGGGCCCACCAATTGCACCAGGCATGGTCAGCCTGAGCAAATGCCTTCCTCTAAACTAGTAGGACTGGGCTAAAATCCCAGAGTACTTGGTGAGAGAGTTGCTAAAAATTTTGACTAACTTTGTTTGCAAACTGGGATTGTCTTCATTTTTATTTGCCTTTGGACTTCCTGTTTAGAGATGAAAACAAGCACAGAATTTTCCGGAGACCTACTCTTTCTGAATTTGTAATAGAACTGCAAAAAGAACACTAATTTCAAGGAAGCCTCCATCTCCTCTTATAGATAAGATGTGTGTGTGTGATGAAAGAAAACAAACACCTAGCTCAGTGTGGAAGATGATCATCAATAATGATATCAGCTCAGCTTTAGTCACATTTAAAAAAAACTAGGAGTCTAACAAGTACATTTTAAAATATCAGTGACTGAACAAGCTTGGTAAGGAAGGTCATTAGACAAACAGACATTTAGAGAGTGACTTAGCCCTGTGCCTGGCACTGTTCTATGCCCTGGCGATGCAGAGGTGGTAAGGCAAGGTCCTCTCCACAGCCAACTCATCATTAGCAGGGGAGGTGGGGAAGGCATGTGATTAACTGGAATAACAATGTGTTAACTGCTTTACCAGTGATTTGACTGAGGTGCCAAAGACCAGAGAGCAGGAAGTGAGCAATGCTGGGGAAAGGAGAGGCAAGGCCGCAGAGGCTCAGGGAAGGTCTCAGGAGGTCAGGAAAGGAAGATCTCTCCAAGTCCAGAAGGGCACTGTGGACAGAGGACACAGCGTCAGTGGGACCCAGAGGGAAACTCACTAGAGATGAGAGCTGGCTGAGGTGCACACTCCGTGTATGGCAGGAGGAGGTACAGGATGGGAGCCAGAAAAGGAAGGTGGTAGCCACATGCTGAAGGCTTTGGTGGCTAAGCTGTGGCTCACACCTGTAATTCCAACACTTTAGGAGGCCAAGGCAAGAGGATCGCTCAAGCCCGGGAGTTCTAGGCTATGATGTACCATGCCGATCAGGTGTCTACACTAGGTTTGTCATCAATATGGTGACCTCCCTGGAGCAGGGGACCACCAGGTTGCCTAGGCAGAGTGTACCAGGCCAGGTCGGAAACAAAGTGGGTCAAAACTCCCAGGCTGATCAGTAGTGGGATCATACCTGTGAAGAGCCACTCCACTCCAGCCTGGGCAACATGGTGAGATCCCATCTCAAAAAAAAAAAGGCCTTGGTCAACTATGAGGAGTCGCCAAGAGATTTTTTTCTTTGCTGTTGTTTTTTTTAATGGAGCAAGGACTCAGTGACATTTTTATAGTAGAAAGATAGCTGTGGCAGACGCATGAAAGGTAGAATCTATCTGGGAGAAACAGGAAGCAAAGAATGGAAGAGAAAGTCTCTGCAATTAGTTTCAGCCAAGGACGAGGAAGGTTGGATTCCAGATATTCACAAACAAACATTCCCACAGCAAACCAGCAGGGTCAGATGGTGACAGGGAAGGCACAAAGCAGAAAAAGAAATGCCTCTGAGGTTTCTAAGTGGAGTCGTTGGTCGATGATGATGCTGGTCAGAGAAAGGAAGCCCAAGAAGAAAAGCTGGTCCCAAGGTAAGGAGACATTGAGATGATGAGCTGTGTTTTGGACAGGTTGATTTTTTTTTTTTTTTTTTTTTGAGACGGAGTCTCGGTCTGTCACCCAGGCTGGAGTGCAGTGGCCGGATCTCAGCTCACTGCAAGCTCCGCCTCCCGGGTTCACGCCATTCTCCTGCCTCAGCCTCCCGAGTAGCTGGGACTACAGGCGCCCACCACCTCACCCGACTAGTTTTTTGTATTTTTTAGTAGAGATGGGGTTTCACCGGGTTAGCCAGGATGGTCTCGATCTCCTGACCTCGTGATCCGCCCGTCTCGGCCTCCCAAAGTGCTGGGATTATAGGCTTGAGCCACCGCACCCGGCCTGGACAGGTTGATTTTGAAGTGGCCAAAGGAGAGTAGGTAAATCATCTGCAGATGACAGCTTTAGAGGATTATAAGCATAAAGCATGAAGAAAAAGAGACAAGAACCAAGGATAGAAGCTTAGGAATATTAATTTTTAAAGGGAACTGAAGGAGAGAAGAGCTAGCAAAAGATACTGAGTATGAACAGTTGAACCTGGGCTGTGGTCAAGACACCTTCCAAGAAGTCGAATACCAAAAGCCACAGAGAGGTGAGGGAGAATAAGACTCAAAAGGAAGGCCCTCAATCAGGCTGTTAGAAATTCCTGACTGCGTTTTCAATTTCAGCAGAACCTTACGGGATTTGGGAATGGAAGCAGAAAGTTGATACTACTCTTTGAAGAATTTTAACCAAGGATGGAAGAAAAGCCTTCCTTTGTCATGGAGGGAGTGTGTGACCTATTACATGCCAGACCATGTAAACTCACCAGCCTCATTATGTCACGTCTGTGTTTGAGTGAGGCAGGTGAAGAGGGACATGCCTATACTGTGGCTAATGTCCCGAACTGGCTAATGATGCTCATTGCTAGTACTGCCAAGTATTCATAGTTCAGAACTTAAATCGTCCTAGAAAATGTGGGGTGAAGACTACTGCTCAACATTCCAATGAGAGGTTGAGGCTTAAGTGGGCCATCGGAAGAGGAGACCTATTTACTAAGAAAACACAAAACCAGGCCAGGTGCAGTGGCTCATGCCTGTAATCCCAGCACTTTGGGAGATCAAGGCAGGAGATTGTTTGAGCCCAGAAGTTCAAGACCAGCCTGGGCAACATAGTGAGACTCCAGTTTCTTCAAAAAAATAATGTTTTTAATTAGCTGGGCTTGGTGGGATGCACCTGCAGTCCCAGCTACTCAGCAGGCGGAGGCAGGAGGATCATCTGAGCCCTGGAGATCGAGGCTCTAGTGAGCTGTGATTGTCCCACTGCACTCCAGCCTGGGTAACAGAGTGAGACTTCACCTCCTGCCCCCTCCCCCCCAAAAAGAAAAGAAAACATAAAACCAACAGTGAAAGTGGCAAATATACTGATGTTGATAATTTTGATAATACCAAGTTGAAGGGTCCAGGGAGCAAGCATTTTCAGACACCACCGGTGAGGATTTACAGTAGCATAACCTTAGCAACAAGTAACTCGGAAAAGGGGGAAGAAAAACCTAAAAGATTGCAGACACTGTAGCCCAGCCATTCAACGTACACAAACTTATTCTATAAAAGTCACAAGGGATATCTGCAAAGATTTATCTACAAGCATATTTATCATAGCTTTGTTTGTAAGAGTTTAAAACTGGAAACAATGTAAATTTCCAACAACAGGAAATTAAACACATCTTATACATCTCTATAGGATACAACACTCGGCAACCATTTAAAATGGTAAGTAGGCTGAGCATGGTGACTCATGCCTATAATCCCACCATTTTGGGAGGCCAAGGTGGGAGGATCACTTGAGACCAGCCTGGACAACATAGTGAAACCTCATCTCTGCAAAAGAATTTTTAAAAATTAGTTAGGCATTGTAATCCCAGCTACTAGGGAGGCTGAAGCATGAGAATCGCTTGAATCCAGGAGGTGGAGGTTACAGTGAGCCAAGATCACGCCACCGCACTCCAGCCTGGGCAGCAGAGTGAGACTGGGTCTCAAAAAAAAAAAAAAAAAAAAAAATTAGGCGTGGTGGTGCACACTTATAGTCCCAGCTACTCAGGAGGCTGAGGTGTGAGGAACACTTGTGCCCAGGACCTTAATGAGCAGTGAATGCATCATTGCACTCCAGCCTGGGTGACAAAGTGAGACCCTGTCTCAAAATAAAATAACATGAAATGTTAAACAGGCAACTATTTAGCAACCCAGAAAAATGGTAACATTATATTATTAAAATTTTAAAAATAGTTGACAAAAGATAATGAATACATTAAATATGTATGCATATATACACACATGCACTCATACACACTCAGACAAAAGACTAGAATAGACACCAAAATAGTAACACATTCAAATGAAGGAGGAAGAATATGCACCAAAATTGTAACAGTATCTAAATTTCTGGATGGCACAATAATGGGTGGTTTTAATTTACTTTTTGCTTCTCTGTATTTTCCAAAATATTTATAAGAAACACTCCATAGCTTTGGTAATTAAAAATAGTCTGTTATTTTTAATATAATAAAAATGGTTTCATATAATTAAATAGCTTAATATAATAAGATAGTCTTTTTAAATATAAAAGTAATAGAATCTGATCATTTAAAATTCAAAAAGTATTAAAGCGTATTAAGGAAAAATTAAAAGTGTTCCATTCCCCCTGATTCCTCCAAATCAGATTCCCCATTAAGAAAAAATCACAGAGGCCTTTGTTACATTATTGTGGATTTTTTCTATCTAAATATATGTATACATTAAAAGTAATTTAAAAGATTTTTAAAAAAATTTTAGCTAGTAGAAGACTAAGATCAGGAATCAGCAAATTTTTCTTTTTTCTTTTTTCTTTTTCTTTTTCTTTCGGAGATGGAGTCTCGCTCTGTAGCCCAGGCTGGAGTGCAGTGGCGCGATCTCGGCTCACTGCAACCTCCGCCTCCTGGGTTCAAGCAATTCTCCTGCCTCAGCCTCCTGTGTAGCTGAGATTACAGGTGCACACTACCATGCCCAGCTAATTTTTTGTATTTTTAGTACAGACGGGGTTTCACCGTGATGGCCAAGCTGGTTTTGAACTCCTGACCTCAGGTGATCCACCCACCTCGACCTCCCAAAGTGCTAGGATTACAGGTGTGAGCCACCGAGCCCAGCCACAAACTTCTTCTATAAAGGTCCAGATAATTAATATTTCCAGTTCTTTTGCAACTATGCCACTCTGCCATTGCATCATGAAAGCAGCCATAGATGATATGTAACAAATGAGTACGGCTATCTTCCAATAAAACTTTATTTACAAAAAACAAGCAATATAGCTGGGCGCAGTGGCTCACACCTATAATCCCAGCAGTTTGGGAGGCCAGGGCGGGAGGATTGCTTGAGCCCAGGAGTTCAAGACCAGTCTGGGCAATAGAGTGAAACCCCCTTCTCTACAAAAATTTGAAAAATTAGCCAGGCATGGTGGTGCGTGCCTGTGATCCTAACTACTCTGGAGGATGAGACAAGAAGGTAGCTTGAGCTCGGGTGTTCAAGGCTACAATGAGCTGTGATGGCGCCACTGCACACCAGCCTGGGCAATAGACCCTATCTCTAAATAAATTAAATAAAAAAATAAAATAAAATAAAGCAATGGTCTGGACTTGGCTCGTGGGCCAGTTTTCAGACCCCTGGACTTAAGTGAACAAATAAAACAAAAAAATGCCAACTTAAAAAAAATGAAAATGCCAACTTACTGAGCATGCTGGCTGAAGAATGCAGCTTGTTTGTTTTCTGTTTCATGTTAACATCAATTTCAGTTCAAAATGTCCATGCTGGCCAGGCGTGGTGGCTCATGCCTGTAATCCTAGCACTTTGGGAGGCCAAGACAGGCGGATTGCCTGAGCTCAGGAGTTTGAGACCAGCCTGGGCAACAAGGTGAAACCCCATCTCTACTAAAATACAAAAAAAAAAAAAAAAGCCGGGTGTGGCAGTGTGCACCTGTAGTCCCAGCTACTAGGGAGGCCGAGGCAGGAGAATCACTTGAACCTGGGAGGCGGAGGTTGCAGTGAGCCGAGATCACGCCATTGCACTCCAGTCTGGGTGACAGAGCGAGACTCCATCTCAAAACAAACAAACAAACAAACAAAACGTCCATGCTTCTGAGTGGTCACATGGTACTTCTTCCTGTTTAACATCAGTAATAATGATGCCCTTTTATATATTGAGTTCCCCACCTTCAACCTGGGTTCCACATAGCAAGTTCCACCCCTACCCACTGCTCCATATCCAGGCTAGCTGGATAAGGGTCCCACACCAACCTGCTGGGATCTGCCACCTTGGAAACACTCACTGAGTACCTGCTGTGCAAGGCACTGTGCTGCCATCACAGCCCCACAGAAATTATGAGCTCATTGTGATCAAGGCCCATGTCTTTTTCGCCTTTGCATTTCTAGTGCCAGCACACATCAATCACTAAATTAGAGTTAAATGAATGCATGAACAAGCTATATGCAAACGAAGGATCTTATTCTCAGGCTTGGTAGTGAGAAAGGCACCGGCACATAGTGTGTACTCAGTCAAGATGAGTCTCTTTAATGCCTGTACCTAATAAATTCCACAGCAGCAAATGCTGGTGCTGCAGTCACCAGTATTTTAGGTAAGTATTCCTCAGAGTTCTAGGTGGATGTGAATCATTTGGACTTCGTATAAAATGCAGATCTTGATTCAGGAGGTCTGAAGTTGGGCCCAGGACTCTGCATCTTTGACAAACTCCCAGGGGAGCCAGTGCTACTGGTTTAAGTAGCAACGTTGTAGCAGTATGAGGCAGAGGTAAGAGCTGAGCAGTGAGGACTTGGAGAAGACACTTGCCCCCACAAAAGCCTAGATAACATGGTCACTGTTCCCTGTGAAGCTTTGTTATGCTGGCTAAGAGAAGAAGCCTATTTCAAGATGGGTCTCTCAGAGAACTCCACCAGTATGGTCCTTCTTGGTCCAGGATTAGGTTCTCAGTTTTACAGACCTAGAAACTCACTTTTGTTAGTCTTCTGGCCTAACTAGAATGTCCTGATCACAAACCACCGGGAAAGAAGAAATAGACTAAAACTGGGGCAAGAGCTGGGAAAATTAACCAGGACAGATAAGACTTGTCACCACTCAAGAAAGACTCCCCATTTCAAATGACCACATCTCAAAGGGCAGAGAAAACTCTGTAAAATGCAGCATAGCATGGGTACCCTAGGGTTCTATTCTGGAGGAGTAAAGGGACCCAGTGTTCAAATCAAAAAGGCTTCTTTGGTCAGATAGATGCATGACTCAGAGCTCAGGGAGGCCCTTGGAGTTGAGAGAGACGCCAGTTACAGGTTCCAAAAGAAAAGTAAAGCAGAGACCCGGGCACAAGGCTGGCCAGTGGACTGGCTGCATGTGGGAGGCTGTTCCTGACAGGGACGGGCTCCCACACCCTTAGGACACTCAGCACAGGCATGGAGACAATTTCCAGATCCACGCATTAGTGGGAAAGGAGCTAACACACTGCCCTCCCAGCGGCTGCTGGATTCCAGCCTGGCCCCCGTCCAGCCTGTAGCAGGTAATTATTGCTGACAGCTGGGTGGAGCAATGACTGGCAGGGACTCATACAGAAGCCATCAGGTAATACCAAGCTGAATCCTTGTTAGCCCCATAGCAAGATTACTATATAAAATAAGAAAGCCAGTTTATCATGAGAACTGCATGGCCAGTTGCAACAGGCAAGTCTTCCACATACCCTCCTCCTGGCGGAGGAAACTGAACTATAATCCGTAGGTTACTTACTAGATGCACCAAGTTCTAGGGATCTGGATGGTCCCAGTCAAGTTCACCCCGGATCTGCCAAGGCCCCAGAACTCGCACCTTAGCCAGGCAATGAGCCCCTAGACCTTGGCTGGTGATCTAGGAAATCCTAATCTTCTGTCTGTTTCCTAGGCCTAAGCACAACTACATCCTCTCCATTTTCACTGCCATTAACAACCCAATTCTGGCCGGGCGTGGTGGCTCATGCCTGTAATCCCGGTACTTTGGGAGGCCGAGGCAGGTGGATCACTTGAGGTCAGGAGTTTGGGACCAGCCTGGCCAACATGGTGAAACCCGTCTTTACTAAAAATATAACAATTAGCCATATTCAGTGGTTCACATCTGTAATCTCAGCTACTCAGGAGGCTGAGGCAGGAGAATCACTTGAACCTGGGAGGCGCAGGGTGCAGTGAGCTGAGATGGCACCACTGCACTCCAGCCTGGGTGACAGAATGAGACTCCATCTCAAACAAAACAAAACAAAAACAACCCGATTCTTCTTTATTTTCCATGTTTTCATATCACATTGTGCTTTCCCAACTTCTCAGATTATTTTTCTTCGGTTACATTTTAAGTTGAATACCTCATTACCTAGCTAGAAGTTCTCTTTAATTTTGCCAGTAAGCTGCACCAAAAGGAGATGAATACCCAGGTAGGTATTCGCATGTCAACCCCACTCTGCTGTAATTTGTAGGCTGTTATCATCATGGCTTAGTCAATAAACATTTATCAAGTACTTACTTTATTCCTTACATGATACTAGGCACAGTGGAGACAAGTAGGAATAACATGTCCTTGCATGTCTCCTGAGTAGGAGTTCCTGGTCTAGGAAGAGAGACAATATGTAAACAAGTATAGATGAGGCTGATACAATGGGTGGGTTAATGAACAGGGTTCTGGCCAAAGCACCTGGGAGCTCAGAATGGTAAAAATGATGCCCCCAGAGAACTGAGTAAGGGAGTGAGTCATGAGAGATGTAGCAACTTTAGGGCTGGAGCTGGAAAGACAAATACTGAGTTCACCGGTTCTAAGACACACAGTTTTCACATTTTAACATCGGTAAATTCGTATATGTGTCATAGAATCATTGTCAGCCCGTGTAGCGGGGGAAGTAAGCCCTGGTTGTCATTGCCTGACACCATTAGCCACAGTCAGGAAAGCGTCAGCATTCAACCTTGCAGATAGGTGTCAGGAGCTTGAGAGAAAATTCCAGAGACAATAGTGGAGCACTCTTCTAAGAAAGGGTGCATCACCAATGCATCTGACGGCAAAGAGGATGATACTGTGTGGAAAATCAGAGTTCAAAAGTGATAAAAGATCTTCTGCAAGTAGATAGTGGTGATGGTTGCACAACCTTGTGAATTAACCTAAAAGCCACTGAATTGTACACTGGAAAAAGGGTGTGTTTTATGATATGTGAAATGATAGCTCAATTTTTTTTTTAAGTGGGGAAAACATTTGACAAGATTAGAAAAGTTCTAGATATGAATGGTGGTAATGGTTGCACAACAATGTGAATGCATTTAATATCATTGAACTATAGATTGATTGATTGATTGATTGATTGATTGAAACAGGGTCTTACTCTGTCACCCAGGCTGGAGTGCAGCGACACAGTCATGGCTCATTGCAGCCTTGACCTCCCAGGCTCAATCAATCCTCTGACCTCAGCTCCTGAATAGCTGAGACTACAGGTGCACACCACTGCGCCAGACTCATTTTTGTTCTTTTATTTTGTTTTGTTTTGTTTTTGGTAGAGATGGGGTTTCACCATGTTGCCCAGGCTGGTCTCAAACACCTGGGCTCAAGCCATCAGCAGGCTTCGACCTCTCAAAAGGCTGGGATTACACATGTGAGCCACTGCACCTGGCCTGAAGTATATGCTTTAAAAATGGTAAAAATCGGCCAGGTGCAGTGGTTCACACCTGTAATCCCAGCACTTTGGGAGGGCAAGGCAGGCAGATCCTGAGGTCAGGAGATCAAGACCATCCTAGCTAACACGGTGAAACCCCGTCTCTACTAAAAATACAAAAAATTAGCCGGGCGCGGTGGCAGGCGCCTGTAGTCCCAGCTACTCAGGAGGCTGAGGCAGGAGAATGGCGTGAACCCGGGAGGCAGAGCTTGCAGTGAGCCGAGATCGCGCCACTGCACTCCAGCCTGGGCGACAGAGCGAGACTCCGTCTCAAAAAAAAAAAAAAAAAAAAAAGGTACATTTTATGTCATCTATATTTTACCACAATAAAAGAAAGGGGAAAGAGTACCACTACGAGGTTTTCTCCCATCCACTAACGAAATCATGTGATGACTCAACCTTTGTTTCAATAGTTCTGTGGAAACCATCTATGTATGAAGATCCCTTGTGTACTGCAGCTACAGGTGATTTAAGAGTGAAAGTGGGAAGTTGTAAAACTAATAAAATAGAAGCAAATCATTACTAACCTCCCAAGATAGCTACAGGAGAGGCTGGCGTGAATAAAAACTACATACCTATTGCGGCAAAACCCTAAAATTCTGGTTGGCAGCAGTTGCATGGATCAATAGAACCCCTATCTTGCCAGAGGGCCCCCCAGCTGGTGCTGAAGACAGAACTTCCGGCTCTCACAAGATTCCTTTTATCTCATCTCAACCACAGCAGGAGTTGCACACCAGAGCCTAAAAGCCTGGAGGACCGGGCAGCAATAAGAACAGTGACAAAGAACGGGTTATCACCAGGCTGGTCCCAGGTCTTCCTTCCAGAAGATGAAGGAGTTATTCCCTCTCCTGAGGGTTCACACAGCCAACCAATGGACTGTTCTTACAGCCAAGTGGAGATGCGACATCTCACTCCAGCATTAAAATGGCAGAGTTCCTCTGTGCAGCCTGCACAACCCCTTACTGTGAGCTACCTACCAAACTAAGAGCTAAGGTGGGAAGGCCCTACACTCACCACAGAAACCAAATCACTTGCCCGCCCAAACATCTGAAGATAAAAACTTTTTAAACAAATAAGTTAACTAAGATCAGAGCTCTCTATTTGAAGTGATCTATGGGCAATAAATCTTCTCCGGGGGGCTTTATTTAACTTGATTTATAAAACGTGCTAAACAATAGGAAAGGATGTTGCCAGCTCCTACTGTCTGAACAGGTCCACAAACAGAGCAGGTAGCCTTCACTTACAAGCCGTGAACAGCCTCACAAGCAGCAACCAGGAGCTGAACTTCCGGCGTCTCTCCAAGGAAAATCCTACCAGGGAAACCACTCCAGAAACTCCGTATCAGCAAAGTGGATGATCAAGTTTAAAGTCTCCCTAGTTCATTTGTGGCAATGAAATGTTTGTATTGAGTTTTGTATTTCACGTGTTACTAGGTGGCCATTCATGATTTTCATTTCTCGTTTGTTGATGCCTGACTCAGGGCTTCTGTATGGACAATGAATAGAGAATGGTCTAGCACCTGGACTCTAGGGAAGTGTGATGGAGATGGAAGTCAATGTGAAGACCTTTCCAAAGTCAATGTGGAAAGAAAGCACAGCCCATTAGAACTGCCAGGATGAGTGACCAATTCAATGTGGGAAGTGAGAGCTTGACAGTTAAAGGTAAGTGAAATTTTCTAACACGGGTTAGAAACCCGGTGTGGCCTTTAGCCAAAAGAGCATCCTAACTGGAAGTCAGTGCTCTCCCTTCTGAGACTGGACTTGGTCATCTCTTGAGAGCCCGCACTTACTTTGGGGGCCTCCTGGCATCTATATAATGACCACATGGAATTGGGGCCACTGTCAAGGATCCTGGTCAACTCGTTGAAGCTTTGTTTACACTCTAAAAATTGCTCAGGTGGAAGGAGGGGGATGACCCCCTCATTTCTGACCCTGAAACGCAGCACTCTGAGCTTTGGGGAAATCTGTATGTAGGTATGACACAGTCAAGTTGGAATTTGAGTCAAATACTTTCACGATCACTTGTAGGCTTTTTGCCATTCGGCCCTAAAGATTATTTTGTGGTCATATTTTCACCGCTTCATGATGAGCACCGTTGTTCTTCGAAGACCAAAACAGCACTCGTGCTCACACACACTGACTCCAGAGGAGGGAATGGAAGAGGGAGAGGGCATGGCTACTTGCTCATCCACACATTCCATCCTTCGGAAAACTGAAGCTCCTCTCACTTCCACAGCAAGCAATATTAAGTTTGGAGTCTTTGAGAGGGTTAGAAGCAGATAGCATAATAATTAAAAGCTTGGATTTTGTAGTCTAAGAGACCCAAGCCTCTGTTCTTCCATTACTAGCTGTGTGCCCTTGGGCCATCCATTTAACCTAAGCCTCAGTGTGTCTGTAAAATGAGGATAGGAGTAATACCCACTTTGCAAGAGTTCTTGTGAAGGTTAAATAAGATAATGCATGAAAACTGCTTAGCACAGTGCATGGAACATCATAAATACAAAATTATATTATCACTATGGATGACTTGAAAGTGAGTAGAGTTTGACAAGCTTCTCTATCTCTCCAACAGCAGGTACAACTAAAAGGATATGGATGATGCAGTGCTTTTCTTTTCATTATTATTATTATTATTATTATTATTATTATACTTTAAGTTCTAGGGTACATGTGCATAATGTGCAGATTTGTTACATATGTATACTTGTGCCATGTTGGTGTGCTGCACCCATCAACTCATCAGCACCCATCAACTCGTCATTTATATCAGGTATAACTCCCAGTGCAATCCCTCCCTCCTCCCCCCTCCCCATGATAGGCCCCGGTGTGTGATGTTCCCCTTCCCGAGTCCAAGTGATCTCATTGTTCAGTTCCCACCTATGAGTGAGAACATGCGGTGTTTGGTTTTCTGTTCTTGCGATAGTTTGCTGAGAATGATGGTTTCCAGCTGCATCCATGTCCCTACAAAGGACACAAACTCATCCTTTTTTATGGCTGCATAGTATTCCATGGTGTGTATGTGCCACATTTTCTTAATCCAGTCTGTCACTGATGGACATTTGGGTTGATTCCAAGTCTTTGCTATTGTGAATAGTGCTGCAATAAACATACGTGTGCATGTGTCTTTATAGCAGCATGATTTATAATCCTTTGGGTATATACCCAGTAATGGGATGGCTGGGTCATATGGTACTTCTAGTTCTAGATCCTTGAGGAATCGCCATACTGTTTTCCATAATGGTTGAACTAGTTTACAATCCCACCAACAGTGTAAAAGTGTTCCTATTTCTCCACATCCTCTCCAGCACCTGTTGTTTCCTGACTTTTTAATGATTGCCATTCTAACTGGTGTGAGATGGTATCTCATTGTGGTTTTGATTTGATGCAGTGCTTTTTAAACATCTAGAGCACAACACCTGTAAGAAATGCTTACATATTGCAGCCCAGTTCACACACCCATAGATAAATGACTGAAACAAAATAAGTGCTACCAAATAATTATCTTTACTGTGGCAACACGTGATGTACCGAGACGGTTTTTTTTTTTTTTTTTTTTTCCCCAGACGGAGTCTCACTCTGTCACCCAGGCTGGAGTGCAGTGGTGCAATCTCGGCTCACTACAACCTCTGCCTCCAGGGTTCAAGCGATTCTCCTGCCTCAGCCTCCCGAGTACCTGGGATTACAGGTGCCCACCACAACACCCAGCTAATTTTTGTATTTTTAGTAGAGGCAGGGTTTCACTATGTTGGCCAGGATGGTCTCGAACTCCTGACTTCAAGTGAGCCAGCTGCCTCGGCCTCCCAAAGTGCTGGGATTACAGGTGTGAGCCATGGCGCCTGGCCTGGGACTTCTTTATTAGTCTATGTGTTTCATTTATTTATTTACTTTCGACATTTTTCAAACTTACAGAAATGTTGAAAGAATGATACAAAAACGTTTTTCACCTAGAGCAGAGTTTCTCAACATCAGCACTATTGACACTCTGGGCTGGATAACTCTGCTGTGGGGGGCCATCTGTGCATTGTAGGATATTTAGGGCTATGCTTGGCCTTTACCCACTAGATGCCATTAGTACCCCATACACACACCCAGATATTACAACCAAAAATGTCCTGAGACATTGCCATTGTTTTCTGAGGGTTCAAATCACCCGCAGTCCATTGAGAACCTGAGAACCATTGACCTAGGCCTACCAATAGTCAACAGTGTACCATATTACTCTACCTTCCTCTCAATACAGGCACACATACACACATGCACACACGCACATGCACACACACACACAGAGACATTTTTGGTTGAACTGTTTGAAAGTAATTACAAACTTCATGACATTCAACACCAAAATAGTTCATCGTGTATCTCCTGAGAACAATGACATTCTCTTACACAGCCACGCTGCCATTACTGTGCCTAAAAAATTAACATTAACATCTTCTCTTTCTCCTTGTTTTTCCATGTTGTGTGTAATCCACTGAATCAGTTTTTGCCCCACTCTGGGTCATGACCCATAGTTTGAAGATTCGAGAGGGAGGGTTACAGAAGCGAACATAACTCTCTTCTCCTAAAGATCTCTGAAAAGCCAGAACAGAAGCCCATGCCTGCCAGCACTGAAGGCACACAGCCAAGTGCACGTTTACAGGAGCCTCCCAACACGCCCTGCCGTTTCTCTCCCTGGCTGCTCCCACATCACAGCAGCACTGGGAGCAGATGACCCAGCCAGCCCCACCCTGCAGGGGACCCAGGAGCTCTCCCAGGCGCCAGCGGGCACCAAGTGGTGTGTGCCCTGGCCCGGCGTCTGCCCAGGGCTGGTGGGGCGCACTAGCCTGACCACATCACAGGCCCAGGCTCGGGTTCAAGTTCAGGCAGGCCGCCCACCCCTTCCCTGTTTGCTAAACTCCTTTCCTTTACCTGCACTGGCTCCAGGAAAGTGGTTACAAGTGGTTCCAGAAACTGCCAACAGGACAGGGCTGAGAAACATGAAAGTGTGTGAGTCACTGGCCATCTTTGATTCTCCTGACCTTATAAATCTGGCCTTTGAATCTAACATCAGGATCCAAACAGCAGAGAAATCTGAAAACTAACACGACCCAAAATGGATGGGGAAATTGCCTCCAGAGCCCCCTGCATAAGCCTCCCCAGGGGTCTGGAAAGATCAGTGAGGGGCAAGAGGTGAAGAAGAGCTTCTTACCTAGGCCTCAGCCAGCACCTCTGTCATCCAGGCAGGGAGACCCCTTTTGGACTTGCTCTTGCTTTTGTTTTCTTATAAAGGCTTGAAACCTGTAAAAGCCAGACTTCCTTGAAAGTCAAGAGTCTCTCCAGCTTGCAGGCTAGAGGCAGGGGAGTTAGATAAGCTCTGGCATTTGAGGAGAAAGCATTGCTTACGTCTGAAAAGCTGAGGAGAAACCTCCACTGAGGCTGACGGTTAAGGCTAGGAAGCAGTTGCTATGACAACAGCCCATCACCTCTAAGAAGAACCCAAAATACAGGTTCTGCATCCCAACTCCAAGAGTGTTGGAGCGATGTGCTGCCTGACAGGGGACAAGAGTAGGGGAGGGATTTCAGCGATGGGGCCACAAAAGGATAGAGTTGTCCCAGAAAACAAGAAGTGCCATCTCTGTGGCACGCCCTACACTGTTCCTGTGATTCAGGACAAAGGTGAAGAAGACATTTCCAAAGCTGGCAACGTAGCACGGACAGTGATCAGAAGCAGCTGTGGGTGGGAGCGCCGCAAATATTCACTGATTGCAAACTATTTTCACCTACTATTATGTCCACAGTATCTTCAAGGCTATTATCACAATCTAAAATTATCTCATTTCTTTAGTTTTCTGTCTTTCTTCCCCCACTGAACTGTAGGGATGTGAGAGCCTGGTCTATTTTGTTCATCATTGTATCCTCACTTCTGAGAACAATGCTCAGAACACAATAAGCAGTGCTCAAAAGATATGAGACCAATGAGTGAGGGAGGGAGGGAACACAATGTCTTGGTCTGCTCGGGGTGCCATAACAAATGCCATGGACTGGGTGGCTTAAACAGCAGACATTGATTTCATAGCTCTGGAGTCTAGGGGAAAGTCCAAGATCAAGGGGCTGGTAGGTTCTATTCCTGGGGAGGGCTCTTTTCCTGGCTTGCAGATGGCCGCCTTCCCATTACAGCCTCACATAAAACACACACACACACACACACACACACACACACACAGACAAAGAGATAGAAAGAAAGCAAGAGCATGTTCTATGATGCCTCTTCTGGTGAGGGCACTAATCCCATCATGAGTGTCCCACCTTCATGACTTCATCTAAACCTAATTATATCCCAAAAGATATATCCCTAACTCTATCCCATCTCCAAACACCAGCACACTAGGGGTTAGGTTTTAACGTAGGAATTTGGGGTGTGGCAGGACACAACTCAGTCCATAGCACATGATCTCCCCTCAACTACAACAAGTCAAGTACGATTTTCCCCCACTTAACAGAGGAAGAAAGTAAAGCCCAGAGATGTCAGGTCCACTGAGCTAATCAGTGGTAGGCCTGGGCCTCAAAATCAAACTCCTGGCTCCGTTTCCCACAATGCCTAAAACTAGTGGAGAGACAAAAATTGTCTTTATCACTTCTGTCATCTCCTTGTGTCCTACAATTTGTCAGGACTCATAGGACAATCCCAAGGATGATGGCTTTGCTTTAACCAACTTGAGTCTAAAATTGACAGGACACCTTCTCAAACTGTGGGAAACTCCCTTTGTACCTTTCCCTTAAAGCAAGGATGCCCAACCCATGGGCCAGAGACCTGTACTGGTTCATGGCCTGTTAGAAACTGGACCACACAGCAGGAGGTGAGCAGCGGGCAAGCGAGCATTACTGCCTGAGCTCCACCTCCTGTCACATCAGCGGTGGTATTACATTCTCTGAGGAGCAAGAACACTATTGTGAACTGTGCATGCAAGGGATCTAGGTTGCATGGTCCTTATGAGAATCTAATGCCTGATGATCTGAGGTGGAACAGTTTCATCCTGAAACCATCCCCATTTTCCCATCTACAGAAAAATTGTCTTCCACAAAACCAGTCCCTGATGCCAAAAAGGTTGGGGACTGCTGCCTTAAAGGCACCCACAGTGAGGCTGCAGCCTGCCTGAGAAGTGACTCAAGTTTGTCTTCAGCATCCCATGCAACCCTTACCCACCCACAGTTCCCTAGGATAGCTGAAGATGTCCACTCCAGAAGCCAGCTCTGTGGGTAACAATCTTTTAATTTAGAATTGTGGATCTGGTTGGTTCTGGCAGAGGTTAAATAAGTGCCTAATTTTAAGAGGCTCAGAAAGACAAAGTGACTTAAATAAGGTCATACGCAGTTGTCCAGATTTCTCCAAACTAGTCCCAGACACGGCACGGTTTCAAAAGGAGCTACCTGGGTGTGTAGTTACAGGGAGCACAAAAAGAAAGAAACAAGGATTCCAGAGAGAGGAAAAAAAAAATAACTTGTGGTGTTTCAGGTATTTCAGAGTAGTACACAGGAGAAGAAACATTTAGGAACATGGAGGGGCATGGGGACCTTCCAGACCCTCTCCCATTGTTGGCATAGGTGGTCATTCTCCTGCCTCTCCCCATTCACCTGTGACTGGCCAGTTGATCCCACTCCCTTCCTGTTAACAGCAGCCAGTGCTGGGCTGATTTATCTTCACAGAACCCAAGTTTCTTTTTTCGTTTCTTCAGCTACAGAAAATGGACACAGAACCCAAGTGTCTTTTGTTTGTTTTTGTTTGTTTTTTTGTTTTTTTTGGGGGGGTGTTTGAGATGGAGTTTTGCTCTCGTTGCCCAGGCTGGAGTACAATGGCGTCATCTTGGCTCACCACATCCTCCTCCTCCCCGGTTCAAGCGATTCTCCTGCCTCAGCCTCCCAAGTAACTGGGATTACAGGCATGCGCCACCACACCCGGCTAATTTTGTATTTTTAGTAGAGACGCAGTTTCTCCATGTTGGTCAGGCTGGTCTCGAACTCCCGACCTCAGGTGATCCACCCGCCTCAGCCTCCCAACGTGCTGGGATTACAGGTATGAGCCACCATGCCCGGCCCCAAGTTTCTAATATCACAGGGATGTTGTATAAGATCAAGCTAAAACAGCTCCTTCTCTTGAAATCCCTAAAATTAGGCAGTTTCTCTCTCTCTCTCTGATACACACACACACATGCAAACACACACACACACACACACACACACACACATTGTTCCTCCAACCCCATTTCTGCCACCACTACCAGAAACTCCCAAACTCAGCCTAGAAAGCCTATGGAGTCACCTTCAAATGGGTGTCCCTGACAATTTAGGACATCCCGGGCATCTATAGTTGATCCTCGCATTGCTCTGGGGCACACCCACTGTACAGAAAGATAAAAGATAAAGAGTATCCTCTGTTACTGTCCTCCGTCCCAGGCCCTGGCTGGTGCTTTACAAACAGTATCTAATTATCCCAACAACTGTGCAAAATTCCCCTTTCAACTAAAAGATGAAGAAATCAAGGCTCAGAAAGATAATGTGCTATATTGCAAACACCGCTGAAAATCTGACACTAGAACACGTGCTCTTTCCATTAAACAAAACTACTTCCCAACTCATCATTCTAATATGTTTCAAGCTGAAAATACATAGCTTTCTATTCTCCAAAATAAAAGACTATATTTAATTTAGACTAGAAAATGAAAAGCTTTTTAAAAAATTAATCACAAATAATATTAAAATTGCAAATTAGGGTAAAAAATCAAGGGCAAATGCTAAGATTTTTGTCTCAAAGTAAAATGAACCCATATAGAAAAAAGACTGAATACTTTAGCATACGCTCATAAAGAGCCAGAACGTTATTCTTTGCCAAATCTAGCAATATCCCTGGCTCTCAGCAGAGACAGAGAGCAAACCAGGGTAGAAGGGAGTCCCCCACTTTACAACTGCAGCCTCCCCACACTAGAATGTGACCCCATCAAGGTTAAGCATGGCAGAAGGAATATGTTGCTTTGCAAAAGTTAACCTTTCTCGTTACCGCCTAGAGAGGATCCCAGGCTTTCTCCCCTGGATAGAAAGCCTCCTTACATTCTCGTATGCTCTTTTCAGTGGAAGAAAAAGGCACGGGGTACGGGCAAGTGTCCTAGAGCTGAATGTAACTCAGGGAATAGGCACGGGGTGAACTTGTCCATCTAGTGTCTCACTCATCAAACATAAAAAACTGCCAGGCATTGGTCCAAGGGAAAACTGGTAGACAAGGGCAAGATCCCATGGTGGATTTTTAATGTATTAAGTGGTCCCAGAGGCTCCCTGAGGGGTTTATCAGGGCTGAAAAATGGTCTCATTCTACAGAAAAGGACCTAAGCCTTAGGCAGACACCAGAATGCAAATACATTATGGTACAAAGAGAAACGTAACTCCACCTGGGCCCAAATCACCTGCAGTAAGATCTGCATTGTTCACTCTTCATGCCAGCAACTTGGGAAGCCAAATCCTGACCTGCAGCTACTTTATTTATTTGCCATGAGCCATCCACATCACAAAGACCAGAAAGGCTCAAAGTCTCTATGATCAGCACTTTCATTGTAGGAGATCCATGTGTGAAACCAAATTGCAGCAGAAGAGGGCTTGGTGAATGAGACATCAGAGCAAAGGTGATTCAGTGAATCAAAGTTTAATGGCCTCAGCCTGAGAAGAGCCTGCTGCAGCTTGCTCACACAGAGCTGTCTTGACAAACCCTTTCCTTTCCATTCCTGTAGTGCTACTGAGGCCAGAAATACTCTAAGAGAGCTCAGTGAGAGTACTCCTCCTGCAAAGCAAGGATGACACCATCACCGTTTCTCTTGTTTTGCAGCCGACCAGTCTTGCTTCAAGGGCCACTCTGTCTTCAGATGCATCTGTTTCCTTGAAGGCTACACTCAAGTCCTTTCGGCTTAGGAACTCTCTTGTGTCTCTCTTTCTTTTTTTTTTTTTTTTTGAGATGGAGTCTCGCTGTGTCACCCAGGCTGGAGTGCAGTGGCATGATCTCGGCTCACTGCAAGCTCCGCCTCCCGGGTTCACGCCATTCTCCCGCCTCAGCCTCCCAAGTAGCTGAGACTACAGGCGCCCGCCACCACGCCCGGCTAGTTTTTTGTATTTTTAGTAGAGACGGGGTTTCACCATGTTAGCCAGGATAGTCTCGATCTCCTGACCTCGTGATCCACCCGCCTCGGCCTCCCAAAGTGCTGGGATTACAGGCTTGAGCCACCGCGCCCGGCCTTTGTGTCTCTCTTTCTAGTAGCTTGCTTATCCTGCTGTCATCCAGCACCTGTGACTCCCACAGAGATAGCTTAACTTCCTAAGTTCAGGGTTCAGTTCAGCACCCCCAACCCAAGCACACTGAAAAGAGTACTCCTAGGCAGAAAGAGGAGAAGAAGCATTTGGAAAAATGCACTTTGGACTTGACCTGCCTAGATAAGCAAAGCAAAATGTCTGGAGTTTACCAACTTTGCAAGGAGGTCTCTTTAATGAAATTCTCCAGGGCTGAAGAATGTAATAAAATTCTTCAGTGTCAGACACAGGCTTGGCTCCTCCAAAAGAGATCTAAAACAACTGTAGTTTAGACAAGGGAGAATGTAATTTCCCTTTTATGTAATAGTCTGGGTATATCTAGGGCTGACACAGTGGTGCCCAGGATTGAGACTCAGGTGCTTTCTATGTTGTTGATCTGCCATCCACGGGCATAGTCCTTATCTGCATGGTCTAGGATGTCTCATGATGATGTCCACATCTCTGTCATTGGCAGTAGGTGATAGGGGAAGTTCAGCAGAAGTGTCCTCCCTTAAAGGTATGACCTAGAAGCCGCACACCTCACTTCTGCTCATCCCATTGGCCAAAACTTGGTCCTAGCTGCAAGGCAGATTGGCCTTCCTGTCATCTTAGCTGGGCAGCCCAATGCTCAGCTGAAAATTCTATTTCTATATGAAAATGAAAGAACGGATATTGTCTCTGCCCAGTTACCCTTATTTCTCCTTTCTCTATTTCCATTACTTTCCTTTTAAAGTCAGGCTGTTCCACAGCTCTTTAATGAGAACAATTATAAACTGGCGTATAAAATTAGAAATATGCTGAATTACTGAGAGTAAAGATGGATTCAAATGTCCTATTAATAAATCAAAATGCAACATTCACACAATAGCATTCTAACGCTCAAGACTAGGAGTATTTCTCCATGAATACGTGAGTGGAGGTGTGGGCAAGTTTGCTTGAGAAAAGGTTTTCTGAGTGGGGAGAGTGGTAAATAGTATTGGGAAAGGAATTTGAAGTTCCACTGGGGAGGGCCTACATAAGACAGACTAGAGAAGATGCTCTTCCTTTCTTGGGGCTGGATTTTAATTTTTGTTTACACATTCAGTTTTCTAGAAATTATTGTGTTTCTCTGTAAATAACCAGGGGGTACACAGCATTGGGTTGCTTAGACAAAATCTTTAGACAATATTTGTTCCTGAATGAGGGTTGTTCTATGCTCAGCTGTCATGGACCAAAGCATATATCCCAAGTGCACACTAACAAGGTGACTCTATTACCACACTTCCACCCTCCCTCTCCCAATCATCAGTGAAACGCCCTATACTGTTTTTAGCTGAAAGAGAAAACTCTAAGCTCTTTAAAAATAAATGAAATGAAAATAAGATATAATTATGTATAGTTGCAACCATAACCATAGGGTTCCTTGGTATAAATGTTGCAATATTTTATTGGTCAGCTTCTGATCTACCACATGAAACATTTTTTTTTTTTAATTTCAAACCCTTCTCCTCACCCCCACTCATTACATACTCATTCCAACCATTGTTCCCAAAGGACAACAGGGGGTTTCTCTGCAGCATCCATAGAAGGGAGGGGTTTAGTTCACATACTGTTGTCTTTTGTTGGGGTAGAAGGGGCATTTACAGTTGACGATTTTAATATTAGTTCCAGCTTTTTCTTGCCTAGAACACCTCACTTAAGAATGAGCTCAACTCTCTCTGTGGCTTCAAACACGAACACGCCACATTTCAAAGCGCATGAAACAGGAGTAGTAAAGTGTCGACTCAGTTTGAGGAAATTGAATTCCCAAATTTTATTCCCTTGGCCCGATTAGATTCCATTAGCTGGAGATGGTCTTTCAACAAAAAAGTATGTGTTCCTCCCCATTGTAAAATCCATCCAATAAAAATGTTTAACCAGAGAACAGAGGAAACTAGCTCCAGCAGGAAAGGAGAAAAAAGAAAATAGATGAGGTTCCCCATAAAATCCCAGATTGAAGACTCTCTGTGTTAGTGCAAAGGTCAGTCTCCCTCCCATAGAAGCTTCTGAAAATATACTCCTCTCTTGCAAATGGAAACTGTGCAGCCTTTCTTTCAAAAATATCCCTCCACGAAAGAACATATGTGGAGTTAGTCAACAAAAAATTTCATCTCTGGGTTGGTCAGCCTGTATTTGAAGACTGCAGACTGGAAAGACCCCGGAGGCCTGAGAGGGAAACTTCTGCCCCCCAAGGAAAGACAGAATCCAAGCCAGGGACTCTTGGCCCTGTTTTAACAGCACGTAGAAACCTCAGAGTGTTGGGAGGAAAAAGAAAACAAACAGCTGAAAAATCAGCTTTTTCTTTCTCCCTCCTTAGACTTTTTTGAGTTAAGAAGGAAAAAAAAAAAAAAAAAAAAAAACCTCCTCCAATGTTTTACAAGGTCTGTAGCCCTCTAAATGTACCAATTAATAATTTTACAAGCAAATCAACTTGCTTGTGACACAATAATATATTCTTAAGCTAATAATGACATTTTGGAGCTATAAAGATAAATCATTGGGGTTTTTGTTTTTTATGTTGTACACATTCAGATTTTTTTTGAATTTTAATATCTAGCAATACCCCATATTGTCTAATTATGCCAAATTCATTTAATAAAAAATTATTGAATTTCTGCTATGTGTCAGGCACCATGCTAAAGCCCAGGGACAAAACAGTGAGCAAATAAAGACACAGGCTCTGCCCTCAGAAAGCTTACAGTCAAACAGAAGAGACGGACTGTCAAGCAATAATTATATGAGCAATTCATTTTTTTTAATGTTCCCATTGATCTTAAACCCGAAATAAATTTGAATCTACCTTAGCACAAACATGTCACTACCATGTGACATTTTTATTATGGAAGTGGTGCCTCACACAGATGTGCATTCAGGGAAAATTCTAAGCAAGATCTTGCAGAAGCTGTCCATGCCACACCCATTTCCCCTCTCTGTTACCATCTCAGGGCAGCTGCCCAGCTTCCAACTGCCAACCTGTCTCTCTTCGCCTAAGGGCTTTCTCTGCCTACTGGACCCACTCTGCCAGATAATGACCCAACACACCACCATCCAGCTGCCCTCAACCAGTGACTGACCGGGCTGCTGTATAAATATCCCAGCTCCCTCACCTCTTGGGTAGTATATGTGGGTGTGTTTTCTACAACCCTCCAAAGTTCCCAAGTGAGATTAAGCTCCACTTCCACATTTTGGTAACCTGCTTGATAAAGCATATTTCATTGGCTGCCTTCCCTTTCCATCTCACTTCCTCCCTCTCTTACAGTTGTTTCCTAGAATCATTTCCTAAATAATTTACTTGCAGTCAAATCCCTCCTTCAGGGTCCGCCTCTAAGCAGAATTGAAGAGCTTCTCTGATGTGTGCTGCTCCTTTATTAAATAAATCATTGTTTAACCGAAGTTTCTCAGCCCCTACTCTCATTTTTCTTATCTAATTTATTAATGTTCCATCTTTTTAAAGAAAGAAAGGTGGGAATGGGCATGGTGGCTCATGTCTGTAATCTCAGCATTTTGGGAGGCTGAGGCGGACAAATTGTTTTGAGCCCAAGAGTTCAAGACCAGCCTGGGCAACATGGAAAAACCCCATCTCTGCAAAAAAATACAAAAATTAGCTGGGAGTGGTGGCATGTACCTGTAATCCTAGCTACTCAGGAGGCTGAGATTGGGAGGATGACTTAAGCCTGGGAGGTTGCATTAAGCCAAGATAGTGCCATTGCACTCCAGCCTGGGTGACAAAGTCAGACTCTGTCTTTAAAAAAGAAAAAAAGTCAAGCTATGGACAAACAGAGATGCAGCTGAGCCTTGGGAATGACAGAAATCAGGGCTTTGGCCCCTTGGGATGGACTCTGCACCTTTTCCCTACCACTTTCTGAGAACTGAACTTACATTTCTCTTTCATTAAGAACTGGTTCTGGGCTGTAGGCAATAAAATCTACATGGCTTAAGAAGAAAAGGATTTTTGAAAGGACATTATTTGCCCTCAGACTGACAATCAGCTTGTGTACACCTGCACGGTCCTACTGGCTGTTTACAGCCACTTCCCTTCTGCCTGGTCACAGCACCCTGTCAGGTGCAGCAGGGCCCAGGCTGTGCCACTTGTGAAGTATTTTGAAAACTACCTTGGATTAGCTCACAGAATCATTGAGAGTGTGGAGAAACAGGTTTTAGGGTGGTCTTCTTAGAACAATTCCCAGAACCCTGCTAAAGAACTAACCTAGGCCGGGCGCGGTGGCTCAAGCCTGTAATCCCAGCACTTTGGGAGGCCGAGACGGGCGGATCACAAGGTCAGGAGTTCGAGACCATCCTGGCTAACACGGTGAAACCCCGTCTTTACTAAAAAATACAAAAAACTAGCCGGGCGAGGTGGTGGGCGCCTGTAGTCCCGGCTACTCGGGAGGCTGAGGCAGGAGAATGGCGTAAAAACCCGGGAGGCGGAGCTTGCAGTGAGCTGAGATCCGGCCACTGCACTCCACCCTGGGCGACATAGCGAGACTCCGTCTCAAAAAAAAAAAAAAAAAAAAAAAAAAAAAAAGAACTAACCTAATAAGGACCTGATACCAATTCCCTAGCCCCTCACCCAAACTGCTTTCTCACGTATTTGCAAATCAAAATTCCACACAGGATTATCTGGTTAGGAGAACCTAGACAATGATTCTACTCTCTTGCTGCAATGGAAGCTGGGAATTGTAGGTTGGCTAGTTGGTTTACGGTTTTTAGAACCTACCTGGAGGTGACAAGATTCATGAAACATGGCACTATTGAAATGTGGAAATATTTACAAGATTTGGGCAGCCACACATGAGAGATTTCCATTATAACTCACAAGGCGGAAAGCAATGCCACAAACTGTACAGCTTATAGCTTCAACCACTGAAGAAAGATTGACCTGACTAGCTGTACTCCAGTCTAAAAATTGTGGGGGACAGATCGTTGCCCCCAAACCCTCAGGTGCCCATCTCAGACCAGGGTGGCAGGGTCATGGAAGCACATGGCTGCTCTTGAGGGACCCATGAATATAAAGGAGAGGGAAGTGAACAAGGAACAGCATCCAGAAAAATGGGGGTTTGGGGCAATCTAACAGAGAGGAAGAAAAGAAAAAGTGAAGGACACATGATGACTCTTACAGCTTCTGCTTAGAAGAGGACATGTCACTTCCACTCACAACTGATTGGCCCAAGCAAGTCACATGGCCAAGAGTGTCAAGGGATAAGGATTTCTCATTCTTCTGCAGGAGGGCCCGGTAGGGAAAGTACAGTAAATATAGGCAGCTAACACTTTTGTAACACTGCAAGAAAGGAGGCACTATTATTTGGGTTGTCTATAGAATAACCACTCCCAGGACCATAACAACATATCTGGGGATATGTGCCTCTCTCTTTACCATTTTAAAAGTACATTTTAAAAACTCTCTTTTTATTTTTTTTATTGAGACGGAGTCTTGCTCGGTCGCCCAGGCTGGAGTGCAGTGGCACAATCTCAGCTCACAGTAACCACTGCCTCCTAGGTTCAAGAAATTCTCCTGCCTCAGCCTCCCAAGTAGCTGGGATAACAAGTATGCACCTGGCTAATTTTTGTATTTTTAGTAGAGACAGGATTTCACCATGTTGGTCAGACTGGTCTCAAACTCCTAACCTCAAGTGATCCACCCACCTCGGGCTCCCAAAGTGCTGAGATTACAGACATGAGCCACCATGCCCAGCCCATGTTTTAAACTTTCAATCATTCATTTAATCTTCACAAGCCCATGAAGTATTGTGAGACTCAGGTAAAACACGTGACTTGGCTAAGATCTCCCAGCCAGCAAGTATTCAAGGTGGAATCTGGACCAATTTCATTTCATTCCAGATATAGGACCAAATTAAATTCCTATACTTTAAATCTCAGCTTTAAAGAAAAGGAAGAACAAAGATAGATTATACTATCTGATTTCAAGACTTGTTATAAAGCTATAGTAGAAAAGGCAGTGATGGTATCAGAACAAAATAGAAAGTCAAGAAAAAATTTATATGTATATGACAAATTGATTTTTACAAAGCTGCCCAGGCATTTCAATGGAGTAAAAACTAGACATCCAACAATGTCACAATGGAGCTGGGAGAATCAAATAGGCATGGGCAAAAGAAAATCTCAATCTCTACCTCATAGTATCTACAAAAAATTAAAATAAATTGGATCATAAACCTACACATAAGAGATAAAACTATAAAACAAACAGTAGAAAACATAGGAGAAAATCTTAGTAGCCTTGCGTTGGCAAAGATTTCTTTAAAATAGGGCACACAAAAAAATCGATGAATTGAACTTCATCACAACTTAAAATTTTACTCTTGAAAAGACACAGTTCAGAAACAAAATGAATGAGAAAAGACAGTTAAGGAATCAATAAGGAAAGCCAGAGACCAGGAGAAAATATTTGCAAAACAAACATCTGGTAAAAGATCTGTGTGCACAATACATCAAAAACTCTTGCTGGGCTTGGTGACTCACGCCTGTAATCCCAGCACTTTGGGAGGCCGAGGCAGGCAGATCACCTGAGGTCAGGAGTTTGAGACCAGCCCGACCAACATGGAGAAACCCTGTCTCTACTAACAATAGAAAATTAGCCGGGCGTGGTGATGCATGCCTGTAACCCCAGCTACTCAGGAGGCTGAGGCAGAAGAATCGCTTGAATGCAGGAGGCAGAGGTTGCAGTGAGCTGAGATTGCACCATTGTACTCCAGCCTGGGCAACAAGAACAAAACTCCGTCTCAAAAAACAAAGCAAAACAAAACAAAAACAAAAACAAAAAAACTCTTATAACTCTATAAGAAAAAATGGGCAAAAAAAATGAATACATACTTTATAAAAGATATATAAATGAAAAATAAGCACATACAAAGATGTTCAACGTGATTATTCAATAGAGAAATGCAAATTAAAGCCATAGTGAAACACCACTGTGTATACACACATTGGAATGGTTAAAATTTAAAAGACTGACAATATCAAACACTGATGAGGATGTGGAGTAAGTGGAATTCTCATACTTTGCTGGTGGGAGTACAGACACTTTAAAAAAATAATATGGCTGGGCAAGGTGGCTCATGCTTGTAATCCCAGCACTTTGGGAGTCTGAGGTGGGAGGATCCCGTGAGCCCAGGAGTTTGAGACCAGCCTGGGCAACATAGTAAGACCCTGTCTCTAAAAAAAAATTTGTTTTAATTAGCTGGGCATGGTGGTGCATACCTGTAGTCCCAGTTACTTGGGAGGCAGAGATGGGAGGATTGCTTGAACACAAAAGGTCAAGGCTGTAGTGAGCTGTGATGGTGCCACTTCCATCCAGCCTGGGCAACAGAGGAAGATCCTGTCTCAATAAATAAATAAATAAACAAACAAACAATATGACTCTCTCTCTCTCTCTGTTTCTTTCTTTCTTGATAAAGTTTCACTCTTGTTGCCCAGGCTGGAGTGCAATGGTGCAATCTCGGCTCACTGCAACCCTTGCCTCCCAGGTTCAAGTGATTCTCCTGCCTGAACCTCCTGAGTAGCTGGGATTACAGGCACCCACCACCATGCCCAGTTAATGTTTTGTATTGTTAGTAGAGACGGGTTTCACCATGTTGGCCAGGCTGGTCTTGAACTTCTGACCTCAGCTGGTGAAGTGATAAATTGTGGCACATCCATACAACAGAAGACTACTCAGCAATAAAAAGGAATGAACTACTGACATATGCTGAAACACGGACAAATCTCAAATGCATTATGCCAAGTGCAAGAAGCCAGACTCAAAAGCTACAAACTGTATGATTCATTTCTGTGAAATTTTTTCTGAAAGATAAAACTAGGGTGACGGAACCACATCAGTGGTTGTCAGGGTCTAAGAGGTGGGAGTAGGAGATTGACTAAAATTAGGAAGGAAGAACGGTGTGGGAGTGATAGACATGTTCTACATCTTGATTGTGATGGTGGTTCACAAATGCCTACATTTGTCAAAGCTCATCAAATTGTGCACATGATATTGGTGAATTTTATGTTATATAAATGATACCTCAATAAAGCTCACAAAAGTAAAGGAAGGAAAATCTGACCAACTGTTTTCTGCCCTTTCTGAAGTCCTCCTGTTCTTGCTTGTACATTGTATGCTATATGGGCATCCTTGTTTGAAGTGTGGTTTTCCCCTAATTGTTCACTGATATGGTTTGGCTCTGTGTCCCCACCCAAATCTCATCTCAAACTGTAACCCCCACAACCTCCACATGTCGAGGGAGGAACTTGGTGAGAGGTGATTGGATCATGAGGGTCCTTGTGACAATGAGTGAGTTCTCACGAGATCTTATGGTTTTATAAGGCAGTTTTCCCTGCTCTTGCTCACTGTCTCTCCTGCTGCCTTGTGAAGAAGGTGCCTGCCTCCCTTTTGGCCATGATTATAAGTTTTCTAAGGCCTTTCCAGCCATGCAGAACTGTGAGTCAATTAAACCTCCTTTGTTTATCAATTACCCAATCTTGGGTAGTATCTTCAAGTTATAAATTACCCAATCTTGGGTAGCCCATCTTCAGTGTGAAAATGGACTAATAGATTCATCTTTCTAGCTAAAATGCAAATTCTCTGAATGGAAGGAGTTATTGCAAACAGACTTAAGCCAATCTGAGTATATACAATTTTGGTTCTGTTTGGTGGAAACAGTAGTCACTGAAGAAGCTGTTGGAGGTGGGTGAGGTTAGAGGTGGGTGAGGTTTATCTGCTTCCCACACCCTCCGTGTCCCATGACATTGATGGGAAATCTCAAATCAAATTCTGCCACATATATGAACATTCACTAAAAAAGAACTTATTAACTAGTAAATGAAAGACAGTTTATAAAGCCTGTTCTTTAAGGGCCGTGAAACCCAAGCTCTCTACCCTTTGAAGTGTTTTGGCCACTGTCTTATATGAAAAGTTTATCTGAGACAGATATGACAACATTCCAGAAACAAAACTCTGTTACCCTCATATGTGGCACTGGGCAACCAGACATCCTCCTAACCAGTGGCTGCATGTAGAACCAGTTAGGGATCAAGTCTCTGATGCCTTCTCTGAGGGTACAGGCCACAGGCCTTCCTAGATTTCTCTACCCTATTTATGTGAGTGGTTCTGAAGTATTTTATCCCCATCCACGCATCTCAAATATCTTCAATTTCACCCAGTTGAGAGCCCACATTCACTATGCAGGCTACTAGCTACTACTTGAATTAATAAAACCCCTTTCTGACACTCACTATGCTAAGCCAAGCATAAGGTACTGATCAAGATATGGATATCATTGGTGCTCACAGCAGCTGCCTGAACTTCCTAATTGGAATGGAGCTGGCTATGCCCTGGTTGTGTTCTTGGCAAGAGGTGCTGCCCTTGGAGCTTCTACCAAATAGCACAAACTCAATATCTTCAGTCTATGCTGAACTTTGTGAAGATAAATTTAGATATCTTACTGAGAACATAGCCTCTCTTAAACTCTTCCCAAAATGTTTGACTTCTAATAGATGCTTAGTATCTGTTAAGGAGTATAAGCCAACCACATTAAGAACAGAGGGGTTGGCCGGGCGCGGTGGCTCACGCCTGTAATCCCAGCACTTTGGGAGGCCGAGACGGGCGGATCACGAGGTCAGGAGATCGAGACCATCCTGGCTAACACGGTGAAACCCCGTCTCTACTAAAAATACAAAAAACTAGCCGGGCGTGGTGGCGGCGCCTGTAGTCCCAGCTACTCGGGAGGCTGAGGCAGGAGAATGGCGTAAACCCGGGGGGCGGAGCTTGCAGTGAGCTGAGATCCGGCCACTGCACTCCAGCCTGGGCGACAGAGTGAGACTCCGTCTCAAAAAAAAAAAAAAAAAAAAAAAAAAAGAACAGAGGGGTTTTAAGCAGAAAGAAAGGAGGTAAAGGAAGGATGGAGGGAGAAAGGAAAGAAGGGAAAGAAACAAGTGAGCATTGGCCTAAACTGCTTAAAATTGTTGCCTATGTGACTTTTAACCCCCAGACCTTCCTTGCCTCTGAAGTTGCAGATACTTGACCCCGGGCTCAGCTTCCGGCCCAGCGTTTTGGAAGGCTTTGGGGACTGGAGGTTTTTTTCAAACAGAACCAAATATAAGGAAATGATTCTGTCTGTGAAAAGGCTAAATCACTCTGTGTAAATAAAACTGGGGAATTTCTGGAGTGAAAAATAATTGCCAGAGGCTAATGAACAGCCTAAAATTAGTCCAATTAGACCACAGAAGCAAGGCTCCTCTAGGTCTCTGAGTCTGCCATTTTAAGGAGGCTCCACTCCTCCACCTCCCAATCACCTTCTGGATCCTTTCTTAAAGAAAACCAGTTCTGGGGTCCTGGAGTTGGAGCCCCTCAGGGTTGAGCTAAAAGGCAGGAAAAAGAAGGGATGGTGTGAATAGACAGAGAACCAAGCAGTCCCTGGACCCCGAAGACTACCCTGACACCTACCATTTCTGTCATTTCCAGTTTGTCTTTTTTTTTTTTTGAGATGGAGTCTCTCTCTGTCCCCCAGGCTGCAGTACAATGGTGAGATCTCAGTTCACTGCAACCTCCGCCTCCTGGGTTCATGTGATTCTCATGCCTCAGCCTCCCGAGTAGCTGGGATTACAGGGACCTGCCACGATGCCCGGCTAATTTTTATAGTTTTAGTAGAGATAGGGTTTCACCATGTTGGCCAGGCTGATCTCAAACTCCCAACCTCAGGTGATTGGCCCACCTCAGCCTCCCAAAGTGCTGGGAGTATAGGCGTGAGCCACTGTACCTGGCCAAGTTTGTCTTCTTATGACAAGACAAAAGCTTTGGGATTCAAATCCCAGCCCTGCCATGCTCTAGGCCTATAGTCCTGGGAAAATCACTTAGCATTTATGAACCCTAGGTTCCTCATTTGTGAAAAACAAAAACAAAACCAAACAAAAAAAACAAGCAAACAAACAAAACACAGTGCTTGCCTATAATGGCCATCCAGTATTTTTCCTTGCCCAATATCCACCCCCTTATTTGCTTTTTGATTTTTTGAGTGTTTTTTTTTTTTTAATGGAGTCTCACTCTGTCACCCAGGCTGGAGTGCAGTGGCATGATCTCAGCTCACTGCAACTTCCACCCCTCGGGTTCAAGCAATACTCCTACCTCAGCCTCTGGAGTAGCTAGGACTACAGGTGCCCGCTACCAAGCCTGGCTAATTTTTTTTGTATTGTTAGTAGAGACAGGGTTTCACCATATTGTTCAGGCTGGTCTTGAACTCCTGATCTCAGGTGATCTGCCCACCTTGCTCTCCCAAAGTGATGGGATTACAAGTGTGTGCCACCGTGCCTGGCCATCCTTTTACTTGTAATAGCACCCTGTTTATATTTGGTGGAACAGCTCCTCACCCACTCTTGGCCTATATGGCTCTGGTGATGCAAAATCAACACCATCCCCCAACCCATAGTTGAACAGGTTGTCACATGACCACGATCTGGCCAATCGGTATATTCTATCCTGGCCCCAGGGTGAAATGTTCAGTTATGAGTCAGGCACCCCACTGGGATCACTGAGACTCAGTCCTGAGACTTATTGGCACAAGCTTCTTTCTCTTCTAAACTCGAAGCTGAAAATGATGTGGACCCAGCGTTGCTGCGGTCACCACACACAGAGAGGCTGCCTGAGAATGAGGCTGAGATGAGAGAGAAGGGCACCAAATACTGACGGCACACTGGATAGCACCAGGCCTGAAGCAAGGTCTCCCCAGGGACTGGTCCATAATAGAAGGGAGTAAGTTCTACTTTTTACATAAACCAATTTGAGGTGGGTTTTTTATCATCTGAAAACCTTTCATTATGATTTCAGTGGACTCTGAAATCATAACGCCTGAGTTTAAATTGTGGCCCCATGCTTATTAACTGTTGGACTTTGAGTAGTTTACTTATTATCTCAATGACTCAGCTTCCTCATCTAATAAATGGATAATAATATCACCAACTTCATAAAGCTGTTGTGAGGATTAAATCAGTGAATATACATAAAGCACTTATAATAATGCCTGGCACATAGAAAATGTATATTGGTGTTAGCTGTTTTTTTTTTTTTTTTTTTGAGACCAAGTCTCGCTCTGTTGCCCAGTCTGGAGTGCAATGGCGCCATCTCGGCTCATTGCAATCTCCACCTCCCGGGTTCAAGTGCTTCTCCTGCCTCGGCCTCCCAAGTAGCTGGGATTACAGGCGCCCACCACCATGCCCAGGTAATTTTTGTATTTTTAGTAGAGATGAGGTTTCATCAGGTTGGCCAGGCCGGTCTTGAACTCCCAACCTCAGGTGATCCACCCGCCTCGGTCTCCCAAAGTGTTGGGATTATAGGCGTGAGCCACCACTCGCGGCCTGAAACAGGGTTTTAAGCAAGGAGGTGACATCTGACTTTTGTTTCTAAAGATCACTCCAGTTTTTGTGTTGGAAGTAGACTGTGGAGCAAGGGTAGAAATGGGAAGACAAGTCAGGAAGCCCTTGCAGTATCCATGAGAAAGATAATGCATCTCTCAGCATGTTGGCTTTATTCTCTCACACCATCTTTCTGCTGATGAAGGAACTATGTCTGCTGGTGGCTTCTAGGCTCACCATCTCATAGCTTATGACCAGAGGGCAACGGGCTTCTTCTGTTTAATTCAAATTTTGAAAATAAATAAGTAAAGTACAGTGGAGGGTATGTACCCACTCTACATTCCACTTGTCACCCTACCACAGATCTAGCACATACACAGCTGCCACTCGTTGAATGCATTTTGGAAAACAAATAAGTAGCACATAAACATGCAGACTTCTACCAGGTTGATAGTGTGAGATGGATTGTAGTGCATCGTTTACAGCCTCTTGCTCGTTCTACTTTATGACCAATGGCTACATGTGCAAATTTGACTAGATAAATCTCACAGGGGTGGCCAGTGACCATGAGAGAAGCATACAGTCATACCCAGAGAATTGGGTTCCTGGCCTCATTGCCATCATCTCCTTGTTGAGTTATTCTTTCCTAGACAATGAGAAGATATATATAGTTTCCATCTTAGGCAATGCATTTTGAATCATAACAGGCAATTTTATGATATCAATAAAAGGAAGAAGCTACTTTCAAATATTTTATCAATATTTTTATCCAAAAGAATAAGGGCAGAATCATCAAGTAAGGCATAGAAGAGGACAGGGAGGACATATTAAAAATAGGGAGTGTCGAAATCAGACCCTGAAAACCAGCAGCTCAATAACTGAACCTGTAGACATGTACTGTTTGGCCAGCAGAGTAGTGACCCACTTGTTGATTTTAATTTTTTAAGTTACTGGCTGATATGTACATATCAGGGTTTTTCCTAGGAACTCAGATCTCCAATTTCTAGTTAAAATGTTGTAGTGTACTCCAGATATCTGGCAGTGCTGAGCCACCTTTGCCCAGTTCCTGATCCCTGGAGCAAGATTCCCTGGAGAAGGAGCCTCTCATTGTATGGTACCTCCTTAGCCTCCATAAAAAAAAAATTAGAACTTGAACCTCTAATTTTTTTTTTTTTTTTTTTTTGAGACAAAGTCTGGCTCTGTCACCCAGGCTGGAGTGCAGTGGCATGATCTCGGCTCACTGCAAGCTCCGCCTCCTGGGTTCACACCATTCTCCTGCCTCAGCCTCTCGTTAGCTGGGATTACAGGCGCCCGCCACCACACCCGGCTAATTTTTTGTATTTTTAGTAGAAACGGGGTTTCACCATGTTCGCCAGGATGGTCTCGATCTCCTGACCTTGTGATCCGCCCGCCTCAGCCTCCCAAAGTGCTGGGATTACAGGCATGAGCCACCGCGCCCGGCCTGAACCTCTAATTTTTAAGTATATTTTCTGAGACACCATACAAAATCCAGAATAGTGTTCTAGAACTAACATGGTAAAAGAAATCTCAAACCATGGGAATGCAAAACTTATGAGTAAGAACAGACATTTTCAATTAGGTGCATTTATATCATAGAACAAGTATAAAACAGGCTAATGTGTTAATTTTGGCACATCTATCACGAGTGAGACCCTTAGTCATGCCAAATCACAGAGATAAATTTAGAGTCATTCAAATCCATTAGGATTATTAGCTCCTACATAAGAAAAGCAGTATTAATAAACTCCAGCCTCAGTGTAAACCAGTTCTATGGCCCATGTCTGTGTTTTTAAGCCATAACTACAAAATGTCTAGGGTTTGGGTAGATACATCAGAACCAGGAACTGGAGTTGACTCAAATTATGAACCAAAAATTCAAAGAGATTTCTGAAACCGAGTACTGAACTGAAATACAACATTACGTTTTTCTAAATTGTGGACTCATCCAAAAGGCTTTCCATGAAAACCAGTAAAATCCTACTGAACTACCATGAGCTAAAACAGAACCAGTTTTCTAAAATGGTTTAACCAGAACATCAGAATATTATCTGAACTAAACCAGTATTTTTTGTTTGAATATCTTCTGATAAATATCTTTAAAAGCTTACATATTTCTGTTTTGATTATTGTGCATATCAAAATTGTAGGAAACAACATTTCAATCAATAATTAACTCTTAAATTCCAGCAGATACTGCTACTTGCCTACTAAGTACCCATTCCATCCTCTTTCTTTAACAAAACCCAGATTTATTCAAGGAGACAATGTACCCAACTTCCTTTTCCTAACCTCCCTTGGAACCACATGTGGCCACTTACCTAAGTTTCAAACTATGAGTTTTAAGTGGAAGTCGAGTGGAACTTCCAGGAAAACCTTTTGCCATGGATGCATTCTACATTCTTCCATCTTGGAATTTAGTTGAGCTGTATGGCTATAGCTTCAGTATCATAAGATAAATTTAAGGATGGAAGCCATACACGAAGAATTGTAAAACAGAACCAGAGGAGATGAGAACATTGTTGTCACCCTAAAGGTCCAAATTTCTTTCACAGATAAATAAATCTTTATTGTATATGAGCTAATGTTTTGGGCATTTTCTGTTATATGTAGTCACACCATATCCTAACTGATAAAGATAGCACATGCTAATATTATAGAAAGCAACTCAATACATGTTTTTAATTCAACAAATATTCATTGAATACCTACTATGCACCAAGAATTGCATTAAGGATACTGACATATCTCTTGCTCTCATGGAACACAGAAGAAAGAAAATTTGGCTAGGCAACTAGATGCAGACTCAGCCCAACTATTAACTAATACAGTCTTTGTACTTGGAGAAGTCACTTGACTTTTCTAAGCCTTAGGTGCTTCTTGCATAACATCCTGGGGTTTGACCACATTTTTCTAAGGTCACTTCCAGCTCTCTCATTCCATGATTCAGTTGGTTTTCATAGAAAGTCTGCCATTTCCTTGCTACCCATAGAGACTCACCCACGCTCAGTCCCCAAAGGCCAGTGAATATCCACATCCCTGCATAATGGAGCAGGAAAATGCAAAAGAGAAACAGAGATGCAAATCCCGAGCTGTCATCGCATCCTTAGGTGGATTTTCATTTGGCCCTCGACATTCTTTTAAATTTGGATGAGTTGCCAAGATTTTTTTAAGAGGTGATTCTGGACTGGGTGCGGTGGCTCACACCTGTAATCCCAGAATTTTGGGATGCTGAGGAGGGTGAATCACAAGGTCAGGAGATCAAGACCATCCTGGCTAACATAGTGAAACCCTGTCTCTACTAAAAATACAAAAACTAGCTGGGTATGGTGGTGCGTGCCTGTAGTCCCAGCTACTCAGCAGGTTGAGGCAGGAGAATGGCTCGATCCAGGGAGTCGGAGGTTGCAGTGAGCCGAGATTATACCACTGTACTCTAGCTGGGTGACAGAGCAAGACTCCGTGAAAGAAAGAAAGAAAGAGAGAGAGAGAAAGAGAGAAAGAGAGAGAGAGAGAGAGAGAGAAAGGAAGGAAGGAAGGAAGGAAGGAAGGAAGGAAGGAAGGAAGGAAGGAAGGAAGGAAGGAAGGAAGGAAGGAAGGAAGGGGAAGGGAAAGGCGAAGGGAGGGAGGGAGGGAGGGAGGGAGGGAGGGAGGAAGGAAGGAAGGAAGGAAGGAAGGAAGGAAGGAAGGAAGGAAGGAAGGAAGGAAGGAAGGAAGGAAGGAAGGAAGGAAGGGGTAACTTTACGTAAAGTTATGGGTTTCCAGCTTCTCTGAAACTTTCCTAGAAGATCCAGCAGCACCAGGCCTTCTTTCTTCCATGGTCACAGGAGATGGGAGCAGAGTTGTCTAAACAAGTTGAGTTGTGTTCGTCCCCACCCCTTCCAGTTATCTTGCACCCATGTTTTCAATCATTTTCTCTCCCTAGAGAGCCCTTGTTGGTATATGAGTTTGAGGTCCTGTTTCAGCCAGCCATAACTGTCTAATTTCAGGGTCCCCTGTGTAGTGTCAGCACTGCTTTAATAACTCTGCTAGAGTATTTATTAGATTCCACAACCAGCAGTGAGAAAAGCCAAGAAACGACACAACTGACATCTAAGAACACCGAAAAGGCTCAGGAATAGTCAGTACCAGCTACTTCTGGAAGTGGAAGGTTAAGGTAGGGCTAGCAAAGGAATATTGGTTGAAAACTCAATTAAAAAGCAGTTCAAAGAGACTTCCACTTTGGCTAAGATGGAATAGCAGACCAAATTTACTCTTCTTCCACCAAATGCAACTTATAAAATAGACAAATATATGAAACAGTTGTTCTGAAGACATTGGGTATACGGCAATGAAGTATACCAATTCCTGAGAGACAGGAAATAAACAAAATGAGCTCTTTGAGTGCCCCGGCTTACTGGCTTGAGAAAGTTTCCACGTCCACCCAAGATTGGCAGAATATACATTTTTTTTTTAGTACACAAAAAAACATTTACCAAAATAGTCCAATTCTGGGCCATAAAATGAATTTCAATAATTTAAAAGGGTTCAAGTTATACAAAGTATGCTCTGTGACCAAAATGAAATCAATAGGAAAAATAGATCTCAATAACACTGTGTGCTCTCTCCCCTCCCGTCCTCTTTCCTTTATCTCTCTGCACCGCCACAATGGTGTGCATGAATGTTCAGGCTGATGCTCTCAAGAGCATCAACAATGCTGAAAAGAGAGGTCACGAACTCAGGTTCTTATTAGGCTGTGCTCCAAAGTCATCGTCCAGTTTTTCACTGTGATGATGAAGCATGGTTACATTGGCAAAACTGAAATCATTGATGATCAAAGAGCTGCCTCACAGGCAGGCTAAACAAGTGTGGCGTGATCAGCCCCAGATGTGATGTGCAAGTCAAAGATCCAGAAAAATGGCAGAGTAATCTTCTTCCATCCCACCAGTTTGGTTTCATTGTACTGACAGCCTCAGCTGGCATCATGGACCATGAAGAAGCAAGACAAAAACACACAAGAGGGAAAATTCTAGCATTCTTTTTCTAGAGATGTAATAGAGATTTACAAACAAAATGCCTCTTGGACAAAAAAATAAACAAACAAACAAATAAATAAAATCTCAAAAACACCCAAATGTTTGAAAACTAAATAACTCACTTCTTAACCCATGGGTCAAAGAAGAAATCAAAGATAAATTAGCATTGTGAACTGATGCAAAAGAAAACACAACATATCAAAATGGGTGGGGTGCAGGGAATGCAGAACTTAGAGGGAAATCCATAGCACTCAACTGTCTAAAGTAGGAGAAAAAGAGTGCTCAAATCAACAACCTCAGCTTCCTTTTTTTTTTTTTTTTGAGACGGAGTCTCGCTTTGTGGCCCAGGCTGGAGTGCAGTGGCCGGATCTCAGCTCACTGCAAGCTCCGCCTCCCGGGTTTACGCCATTCTCCTGCCTCAGCCTCCGGAGTAGCTAGGATTACAGGCGCCCGCCACCTCGCCCAGCTAGTTTTTTGTATTTTTTTATTAGAGACGGGGTTTCACCGTGTTCGCCAGGATGGTCTCGATCTCCTGACCTCGTGATCCGCCCGTCTCGGCCTCCCAAAGTGCTGGGATTACAGGCTTGAGCCACCGCGCCCGGCCCATAGCTACCTTCTTTCTTAAGAAACTACAGAAGAAGAGAAAGTGAAACTCGGAGTAAGCAGAAGAAAAAAATAATAATAATACCAAAATTTTAAAGAAGTCATACTAATTCTATATGAACTCTTCCAGAAAGCTAAAGGGAGGGGTGGGGAATCCTATGAGATCAGCATTCTATGAATCAAACCAAAGACATTGCAAGAAAAGAAAACTTACGCCGGGCACGGTGGCTCACGCCTGTAATCCCAATACTTTGAGAGGCCGAGGCAGGCGGATCACAAGGTCAAGAGATCGAGACCATCCTGGCCAACATGGCGAAACCCTGTCTCTACTAAAAACACAAAAATTAGCCGGACGTGGTGGCACACGCCTGTAATCTCAGCTACTCGGGAGCCTGAGGCAGGAGAATCGCTTGAACCCAGGAGGCAGAGCTTGCAGTGAGCTGAGATCACACCACTGTACTCCAGCCTGGGCGACAGAGCGGGACTCCGTCTCAAAAAGAAAAGAAAACTTATGAATGTAGATGCAAATTTCTTAAAACAAAATTTTAGCAAATTGATTTCAATTATATACAAAAAGAATCATGTATTTTAACCAAGAAGGCTTTATCCCAGAATTGCAAGATTAGTTTAACATTTGAAAAATTTCAGGGTGGGGCACAGTGGCTCACGCCTATAATCCCAGCACTTTGGGAGGCCAAGGCAGGCAGATCACCTGAGGTCAGGAGTTCGAGACCCGCCTGACCTACATGGTGAAACCCCGTCTCTGCTAAAAATACAAAAAAATTAGCTGGGCATGGTGGTGTGCCTGCAGTTCTAGCTACTCAGGAGGCTGAGGCACGAGAATCACTTGAACCCGGGAGGTGGAGGTTGCAGTGAGCCGAGATTGCACCACTGCCCTCCAGCCCGGGGGACGGAGCCGGACTCCGTCTCAAAAAAAAAAAAAAAAAGAAAGAAAGAAAGAAAGAAAAAGAAAAAAGAGAAGAAAAATCTTGGCTGCACATGGTGGCTCATGCCTGTAATCCCAGAACTTTGGGAGGCCGAGGTGGGAGGATTGCTGGTGCTCAGGGGTTCAAGACCAACCTGGGCAACGTAGCGAAACCCTGTCTCTACAAAAAAAGAAAAAAAAAAAATTAGCCGGGCACAGTGGCACATGCTCATAGTCCCAGCTACTTGGGGCAGGGTTAGGGGTGGCGGGAGGTTGTTGAAGCAGGAAGATCACTTGAGCCCTGGAGGTCGAGGCTGCAGTAAGCTGTGTTCGCACCACTGCTCCAGCCAGAGAGACAAAGTGAGACCCTGTCTCAAAAAAAAAGCATTTGAAGATCAATCAATTTAATTCACTATATTAACAAATTAAAGGTCAGGTGTGGTGGCAGGTGCCTGTAATCCCAGCACTTTGGGAGGCCAAGGCGGGAGGATCACTTGAGATCAGGAGTTCAAGACCAGGCTGGCCAACATGGTGAAACTCCATCTCTACTAAAAATACAAAAAAATTAGCCACGTGTGGTGGCAGGTGCCTGTAAACCCAGCTACTCTGGAGGCTGAGGCAGGAGAATCTTTTGAACCCCAGAGGTGGAGGTTACAGTGAGCCAAGATCACGCCACTGCACTCCAGCCTGGGTGACACAGTAAGACTCCGTCTCAAACAAATAAAAGAACAAACAAACAAAAATTTAAAAAGAAAAACCATGTGACCAGCTCAATACATACAAAATAAGCATTTAACCTCCATTCCTGATGAAAATTTTCAACAAACTAGGAACAGATGGGAACTTCTACAACCTGATAATGGATAACTACGAAAACCCTACAGCTAGCATCATACTTAATGGTGAAAGACTGACTGCTTTCCCCAATATCAGAACAAGGAAAGAATGTCTGCTGTTACCACTTATATCCAAGACTGAACTTGGTTAGATGTAAATTTTCCCCAATTTAATCTATAGCTATAATAAATCCAAGTCAAAATCCCAGCAGGCTTTTTATATTTTTTTATATTACACATTAAATCATACATATATGTATACATTAAACATTTACATTTTACATTATATGATTCATTTTTACATTAACAATGTGTTTTTTAAAATTGACAAGCTGATCATATAATTCATTTAGGGACAGGCGCGGTGGCTCATGCCTTGGGGCAGGGTTAGGGGTGGAGGGAGGTTGCTGAAGCAGGAAGATCACTTGAGCCCAGGAGGTGGAGGCTGCAGTGAGCCGTGTTCGCACCACTGCTACTTGGGGCGGGGTTAGGGGTGGAGGGAGGCGTGGTGGCTCATGCCTATAATCCCAGCACTTTGGGAGGCTGAGGTGGGCAGATCACTTGAGATCAGGAGTTCAAGACCAGCCTGTCCAAGAAGGTGAAACCCCGTCTCCACTGAAAAGAAAAAAATTAGCCGGGTGTGGTGGCGCATGCCTGTAGTCCCAGCTACTTGGGAGGCTGAGGCAGGAGAATGGCTTGAACCCGGGAGGTAGAGGTTGCAGTGAGCTGAGACCGTGCCATTGCACTCCAGCCTGCATGACAGAACAAGACTCTGTTCAAAAAAAAAAGATAATAAAAAATAAAAATATAATTCATTTAGAAATGCAAAAGATTTGGAATAACCAATTCAACTTTGAAAAAGAAGAATAAATATGGAGAATTTACCCTATGTAACTTTAAGACTTAATATAAGCTACAATAATCAACATAGTGTGGTACTGAATTCAAAAGAGACAAATAGAAAAATAGATTAGAGACTAAGAAACAGTAACTTGCGTAAGTGCAAAGGCAATTTGATGGGGAAAACAGTCTTTTTTGACAAATAGTGTTGAAATAATTGGATATCCATGTACAAAAAAGAAAAAGAAAAACCCAGAACTTTGACCCATCTCACACTATACAGAAAAAATTAACTGAAAATGGTTCAGGAACATGGCACTCCCTTGTAGTCCCAGCTACTCCAAAGGCTGAGGTAAAAGGACCATTTCAGCCCTGGCTTCAAGGCTGCAGTGAGCTATGATCGTGCCACTGAATTCCAGCCTGGACATCAGAGTGAGATTTTGTCTCCTTTTTTTTTTTTTTTTTTTTTTTGGAGACAGAATCTCGCTCTATCGCCCAGGCTAGAGTAGTGCAGCGGTGCAATCTCGGCTCACTGCAACCTCTGCCTCTCGGGTTCAAGCAATTCTCCTGCCTCAGCCTCCCAAGTAGCTGGGACTACAGGCACATGCTGCCACGCTCAGCTAATTTTTTTATATTTTAGTAGAGACCAGGTTTCACCGTGTTGCCCAGGCTGGTCATGAACTCCTGAGCTCAGGCAATCCGCCCACCTCGGCCTCCCAAAGTGGTAGGATTACAGATGTGAGCCAGGGCGCCCGGCCGAGACTCTGTCTCTTTAAAAAAAAAAAAAAAAAGAAAGAAAATTAATTAAAAATAATTTACTCAAAATGGATCACAGACCTAAACCTAAAACCATTAATATCTAAGGAAACACACACACACACACACAAAAGAAACTCTTTGTGACCTTGGGTTAAGCAAATATTTCTTAGAAACAGCACCAAAAGCAAAATCAATAAAAGAAAATCAATACATTGGACTTCATCAAAATTAAGAACATTTATGGAAGATTCTAAAATCTCTTATGGAGAAAAAAAGAAATAAAACTGAGAACATTTGCTCTTTGAAAGACATTGTTAGGAGAATGAAAAGGCAAGCTGCAGACTAGGAGCAAATATATGCAAGTCACACATTTGATAACAGATTTGTATCCAAAATATGTAAAGAAATCTCAAAACTCAATAAAAAAACAAAACAACCAAATTTTATAAATGGGCAAGAGATTTGAACGATTTACCAAAGAGGATATACAGATGGCAAATAAGCACATGCAAAGATGCTCAACATCATTAGTCATTAGGAAATGCAAATTAAAACCATGAGATACCACTACATACTCATTAGAATATCTAAAATTTAAACGACTGACCAAATCACATGTTGGCAAGATGTTGAGCAACCTAGAACTTTCTGGTTCACTGCTGGTGGAAATATGAAATGGTACAACCAGTTTGGAGAACAGTGTGGCAGTTTCACTAAAGGTTAAACATGTTGTTCAAAGTTCAACTAAAAAAAAAAGTTAAACATGCACCTGCCATATGGCTCAGCCATTCCATTCCTAGGTGTTAACCCAAGAAAAATGAAAAACCATGTCCACACGAAGACCTGAACATGAATGTTCATAGCAGCATTATTTGTAATAACCAAAAACTGGAAACAATCCAGATATCCTTCAACAACTAAATGAATAAACGAATTCTGGTGTATGAATCCAACGAGATACCACTTAACAATAAAAAGGAATGAACTACTGATGTACTCAACGACATGAATGAATCTCAAAGTAATTATGCTGAGTGAAAAAAGGCAGAATCCCTCCCCACTAAAAAGAGCAAGTACTATATGATTACATTTACATAAAATCTTAGAAAATGCAAACCAATCTAGTGGCAGAAAGCAGATCAGCAGTTGCCTGAGTAGGCAGCGGAATCTTGAGGGGCAACTAATATGCTCACTGTCTTTTTTTTTTTTTTTTTTTTTTTAGGTGGGGGACAGGGTCTCACTCTGTCACTCAGGCTGGAGGGCTGTGGGGTGATCACAGCTCACTGACTGCAGCCTCGACCTCCCAGGCTCAGGTGATCCTCCCACCTCAGCCTCCTGAGTAGCTGGGACTACAGGCATGCACCACCATGCCCAGCTAATTTTTTTTTTTTTTTTTTTTGAGATGGAGTCTCGCTCTGTCACCTAGGCTGGAGTGCAGTGGCACGATCTTGGCTCACTCCCAGCTGCTCCCCCTGGGTTCACGCCATTCTCCTGCCTCAGCCTCCCGAGTAGCTGGGATTACAGGCGCCCACCACCAAGCCCAGCTAATTTTTTGTATTTTTTTTTTTAGTAGAGACGGGGTTTCACCATGTTAGCCAGGATGGTCGCGATCTCCTGACCTCGTGATCCACCTGCCTCGGCCTCCCAAAGTGCTGGGATTACAGGCGTGAGCCACCGCGCCCAGCTATGCCCGGCTAATTTTTAAATTTTTTGTAGAGACGGAGGTCTCACTTTGTTGCCCAGGCTGTTCTCAAACTCCTGGACTCAAGTCATCCTCCTCCCTTGGACTCCCAAAATGCTGGGATTACAGGCATGAGCCACCATGCCCAGGTGCTCATTATCTTGACTGTTTATAATTTCATGGGTGTATACATATGTCAAAACTTATCAAATTGTACATTTTAAATAAGTGACATTTATTTTATGTCAATTATATCTCAATAAAACTGTTTTTTTTAAAAAAAATAACAATTTGATCCTTAGCTGCCTTCCCCAACTCTGTGCAACTGGGCAACTGCCCTCCCACAATCCTGCCACTAGGCTTAAGGTTTATTCTCTGGAGGAAGTTAATGGAGCCTCTAAGGATTGACTGGAGGACAGCGGGCACCATTGATGGCAAAGAATTACAACAAAAAAAGGAAAGTCCACAGAACGAATGCTGAGACTCACTGCTCTTTAGCCCTACCTGGGTCCCAGGACCCTGGCAGCCAGGTCTATCTCCTTGAGCAGAAGACTGGAAGACTTACTGGCCCAAGAAGAAATACTCAAACATCCTGACATTGGAGGTAGCAGAGCCAGATAACCCTATGGGGAAGATAGCAGTCAACAAGCTCCACTCACAAGATCAGTGCCTCTATTTGGCTTTTTAATACCCTACTCTTAAATATAAGCAGACAGCTAAAATTAGAATTTCACTGTTCTGAGAACATGAAAGGTCAAGAAAGGCTTGTACAGGGGGCTGGAGAGCACTGTCAGAAAGATACATTATATTCTTTAGAAAGAAGTCCTTTTAAAATGCCAAACCCAGAAAAACCATGAAGTAGCAATTTAAGCAAATTAGGATGTGTGAGGATAAATATTACAAGAATCAGCTGAAAGAACTGAAAGTGGTTGCCTCTTAGGAAAGGAAAATAGGGAGGAATGAGGAAATTACTGCAGCAACAAGTGTAGGAGAATTATGTGGCTCTTTAAATTATGTGCCCGTGGGCCGAGCATGGCGGCTTATGCCTGTAATCCTAGCACTTTGGGAGGCCAAGGTGAGAGAATCACTTGAGGCCAGGAGTTCCAGACCACGCTGGGTAATGTAGCAAGACTCTGTTTCTACAAAAGAAAAAAAAAAAATTATCCAGGCATGTGACACGCATCTATCTAGCTATTTGGGAAGCTGAGGTGGGAAGATCACTTGAAGTCAGGAGTTTGATGCTACAGTGAGCTATGATCAAGCACTGCACTCCAACCTGGGTAACAGAGTGAGACCTTGTCTCTTAAAAATATATTAATTTAAAAATAAAAAAATTATGTGCCCATGTAACTTTGATTAAAACTGGGGAAAAAGTGAAAGAAAATTCATTAGAGATGAATAAAGTTCTTGAAAAATCAATGGGTAGGATAATCACGTCTGTGTTTGCCAGAAACATTCCCAGTTTTCATCTATTAATAGCACTCCCTTTTACTCTCAAAACATGCCCATTTGGCTAATTTTATGATGTGTGAGGTTGACACCTCCTGAATCCACTGATCAACCTTAACATCACCTTAACATCAGACACAGTGTCCTCCTGATACGATGCAGCAGGAAGTACACGATTCCACCTATGAAATATCCTTGCCAAAAAAAAAAGCAAAACTTGAATCTCAAGTCTCCCGGTCAGGGTTTCCCAACCTCAGCACTACTGACATTTGGGGACACACAATTCTTTCTTGTGGGCAGCTGTCCTGTGCACTGCAGGATGTTTAGCAGCATCCCTGGCCTCTACTCACTAGATGCCTGTAGCACCCCCACCCCCAGGTGTGACAACCAAAAGTCTCCAGACATTGCCAATGTCCCCTGGGAGGTGAGGGAAGCAGAGTCTCCCCCAGCTGAGAATCACTGTTGTCTACATCTTCAGCACCAATGTACAGGAAACAGGATGGAAAAATAGGTTGAAGGACACCAGCAGAATATACCAGCCACGTTCAGAACGTGGGAAGTTCTGAAGGACAGATGACCCAACTATGTCAACAAACAAATGGCATGGGGAAGGTATAGGGGAGGGACCATGACAGTATAAAAGCCCTTAAAAAATGTCAACGAACACAATGTGTGGACTTGTTTGGATTCTCATTTAAACAAACTGCAAAAAGACATTTTTGACACAACCGGAGAAAACTGAGTTCGAAGGTATTATGACACTAAGAAATAACGCTAATTTTGTGGATGTGATAATGGTAACTATGGTTACAGTATTTTTTAAAGCTTTCTGTTAGAGACACATATTGCTGTACTCGTGGATAAAGTGTTACGATGTCTGTCTGGTTGCAGTGGGGGAAAATGGGGACTAGATAAGACAACATCGAATCGGCGACCGGTACTGACATCGAGTGACGGGTACATAGATGTTCATTATACTCTTCTCTCAACTTTTGTGTATGTTTGAAAGGTTTTGTGATAAAAACTGAAATGTAATAAATCAAATCCATGAAATTAACAAAGCATGGCTCAATGGGAAGTTTCCAGAGTTTGCGGCTGTATCCCTGGCTCCTCCACTAATAGTTCTGTTCATTTTAAGCAGGGAAGTCACTTCTCTGGCCTACAGAAAAAGGATCTTGAATTGAGAGATGTTCATAGTTTCTTCCAAGTGAGATTTTTGATGACTCTGTGACATTTCTTGAATAAGTGTGCTGAGTAACAGCCCTGAGGACCCAGCAGTCTCAAAAGCTTGACTTTGTGGTAGAGATGCTGGTGGACTCGCTGGTGGTGAGTGCTGGCCCAGGGCTCCCAGGTTCAGCAATGTGCCCCCTCCTCAGTCCCTTCACTAGTTTAGAAGTAGCAAGATCAACTGCCTCGGAACATTCTGAATTAGAAAGTGCCTGCTGAATAAGGCTTGCGTCAAGCTTCTCTTTAAGCGGCTGTGGCTGCAGTTTGAGTAACTTGTCAGGAAAGTGTGAACTACAAGTCAGTATTACAAAAGTGTTTATTTTCAGCCTTTCCAAAAAACAGTGAGAAAGAGGAAAGCATGCATAATAAAGCAGCCGGGCATCTGAGGCAAAAGTTGGCTTTTCCTTAATCCTCTCCTCCCATCCTCCTACCCTTTTTGACTACAGGTACCCCTTTTCTGTGAACTTGAATGCAGCCTCCCACAGGTTTGGACAAAAGAACGAGCAGGAAGAGGACAGTTGGAACGGGATGGAGGAAAGAGGTAGCCCTCATAGGTAGGGGTGCAGAGCTCAGAGTGGAAAACGAACAGCAGAAGTCCTGTTCTCCCATGCCCTTGCCAAGTCCTGCTGCAACAAAATGATGAGCTTGGAACTGACTGCCAACTGCCACAAAGGGAACCCTTATTACAGAGAGCTCCCCGAAACACCCGTGGAAACAGCGTCCAAAAGATCTCTCCTCGTGCTTTGAAGAATGCAGAAAACTTTCCTTGCCGCCATATGTGGAGCATTGCCCACAGAGAAGGGAAGGGGGAAACACACCCATCTCCTCCCCTCCATCCCCAACTTGGGCCCCAACTAAAACCTCAGCCTGTCTCCCTCAGCCTATCACAAGGGCCTCCCACCAGTCTTCCATCCATGAGGGTGGCCTTCCGCAAATGCAAGCCTGCCCGAGCTACTTACTCTACTCTTTAAGATATTTTCACAAGCCCTCATAGCTGGGAGGAATAAAATCCAGTGTACAGAAGTTCCAGTAGAGGCAGTGAATACTAGTGATTTAAAAGCATCCTCAGAAATCACAGGTGATGCAAGAACCCCTGGATAAACCTAGAATGAGTTTCTCTATAATATTCAGATGCCAGGCCCAGGGCCAGAGCCAAAGGAATCCCACCTAGACTCTGGGGCCCTTGGCTTTGGGCCTGTTCCCCAGCTTCTCCTATGCTGCAGCTCTTCCATCTCCCCAGAAGAGAAGTGGTGAGGGCAAGGGGGGGTCAGTTACCAAACGGCAAGTCCCTCCCTGAAGAAAGTGCCGTGGAAAGGGCAGCCCCAAACAGTAGGTCCCCCAGCCTGAGGGAGTACGAAGGATGGAGCAGCCCCAGGAAGGCTAAAGTGTGTATTCCAAAAGTCTTGTACACCTGAGTTGTCAATCAAAGCAGTTCAGCTGGCAGCCCAGAGACCAGCAGCAGAGGCAAACAAGAGCCCCGAAGGGTAGAGGGAGTCAGAGAGTCAGCAGAAGGTGGATCAGGTCAACTCTGAAGATGAAGTACAAATGCCTAAGGGGTTTTATCCTCCTTCAAAAAATGTGTAATTACCCAAGTAATGCATGAATAAATTCTACTGAGAAAATACATCACTTCAGGGCTGGGCTTGGTGGCTCACACTTGTAATCTCAGCACTTTGGGAGGCCGAGGTGGGCGGACCACCTGAGATTGGGAGTTCGAGACCAGCCTGACCAACATGGAGAAATCACATCTCTACTAAAAATACAAAATTAGCCAGGCATGGTGGCATGCACCTGTAATCCCAGCTACTCGGGAGGCTGAGGCAGGAGAATCACTTAAACCTGGGAGGCAGAGGTTGTGGTGAGCTGAGATAGCGCCATTGCACTCCAGCCTGGGCAACAAGAGCGAAACTCCGTCTCAAAATAAATAAATAAATAAATAAATAAATAAATAAATAAATAAATAAAATACATCACTTCAGATTAAACTGCTATGTTGGTTAGGATGTGTTTTATTGTAACAGAACACCTGGCTAACAGTAGTTTAAGAAACAAAGGCTTTTAAATATCTCAGGTAACAATAAGTTTGGAGAAAAACAGTTTCTTTTTTTTTTTTTTTTTTTTTTTTGAGACGGAGTCTCGCTCTGTCACCCAGGCTGGAGTGCTGTGGCCGGATCTCAGCTCACTGCAAGCTCCGCCTCCCGGGTTCCCGCCATTCTCCTGCCTCAGCCTCCCGAGTAGCCGGGACTACAGGCGCCCGCCACCTCGCCCGGCTAGTTTTTTTTGTATTTTTTAGTAGAGACGGCGTTTCACCGTGTTAGCCAGGATGGTCTCGATCTCCTGACCTCGTGATCCGCCCGTCTCGGCCTCCCAAAGTGCTGGGATTACAGGCTTGAGCCACCGCGCCCGGCGAGAAAAACAGTTTCTGCTTTGGAAAAGAAAGAAGGTATCAAGATGCTGGGGTGGGCCAGGATTATGCCTATAATCCCAGCAGGTTGGGAGGATGAGGCAGGAGGATTGCTTGAGCCCAGGAATTCGAGACCAGCCTGGGCAATATAGTCAGACCCCCATCTCTATAAAAAATAAAAAATTAGCCAGGTGTGGTGGCACATACTTGTGGTTTCCACCACAGGAAGCTGAGGCAGGAGGATGGGTTGAGCCCAGGAGCTTGAGGCTGCAGTGAGTTATGATGGTGCCACTGAACTCCAGCCTGAGTGATAGAGCAAGAGATCTTGTCTCAAAAAAAAAAAAAAAAGGCAGAGTGCAGTGGCTCATGCCTATAATCCCAGCACTTTGGGAGGCATAGGCCGGTGGATCACCTGAGGTCAGGAGTTCAAAACCAGCTTGACCAACATGGAGAAACCCCCCCTACTAAAAAAAAAAAAAAAATACAAAATTAGCCAGGCATGGTGGCACATCCCTGTAATCCCAGCTACTCAGGAGGCTGAGGCAGGAGAATTGCTTGAACCAGGGAGGTGGAGGTTGTAGTGAGCTGAGGTCATGCCACTGCACTCCAGCCTGGGCAACAAGAGTGAAACTCCGTCTCAAAAAAAAAGAAAACAAAACAAACAAAAACAAAAAAATTAAGATGCTAAGCTGATGTCTCTACATTTCTCCATTTCTCCTGGCTTTTTTTTTTTTTTTTTTTTTTGAGAGGGAGTCTTGCTCTGTTGCCCAGGCTGGAGTGTAGGAGTGCAATCTTGGCTCACCACAACCTCTGCCTCCCAGGTTCAAGGATTTCTCCTGCCTCAGCCTCCCGAGCAGCTGGGACTACAGGTGCTCGGACCACATCCAGCTAATTTTTTATTTTTAGTAGAGACAGAGTTTCACCATGTTTGTCAGGCTGGTCTTGAACTCCTGACCTTGTGATCTGCCCGCCTCAGCCTCCCAAAGTCATGGGATTACAGGCGTGAGCCACCATGCCCGGCCTCTCCTGGCCTTTTCCCCTGGGTCAAAAGATGGTTGCTGTAACTCCAAGCATCACATTTTCAAAAACTCCATCCCAAGGCAGAAAGGAAAGGGAGAAGCAGAACTCTTCATCTTCATCTACTTACTTCATCTACTATATACCCTGTCTGTTATTAGAACAACAACAACAAAAATACTTCTTAAAAGTCACCAGCAGGTTCCATACTCTGGTTCTGCCATGTAATCCAACAAGGATGAAGCCGAGCTCTGTATCAGCATTGCCCTCAAGGCCATCCAGCGCAACCAGCCCGACCAGGCGCTCCTCTTCCTGCAGAAGGCACAGTGGCTGTACCCAATGCCGCGAGTTTGCATCTCGTTGGAGTCCCTCAACTAGAAACCACAAACTGCTGGTGACTAGCCCCAACCCACAGATGCAACCCATGCCACCCACAGGAAAGCAGGTGGGACCGATACTCCCTAGGCCAATGGTGAAGCTGGAGGAGAAGAGAGCACCAAAGGCTACACTGAAGAAGGAGTTGCAGCTGTGGAAAGGGTCAAGCAATGTAAGGATTACTATGAGATCCTGGGGGCGAGTAGAGGGGTCTCAGATGAGGAACTGAAGAAGGCCTACCACAAACTGGCCCTCAAATTCCACCCAGACAAGAACCATGCACCTGGCGCCACTGAAGCAGCATATGCAGTACTCAGCAACCCGGAGAAGAGGAAGCAGTATGGCCCGGCGCAGTGGCTCATGCCGGTAATCCCAGCACTTTAGGAGGCCGAGGTGGGCAGATCATGAGGTCAGGAGTTTGAGACCAGCCTAGCCAACATGGTGAAACCCTGCCTCTACTAAAAATACAAAAATGAGCCGGCCGTGGTGGCCCATGTCTGTAATCCCAGCTACTCGGGAGGCTGAGGCAGGAGAATTGCTTGAACCCAGGAAGCAGAGGTTGCAGTGTACTGAGATCGAGCACTGCACTCCAGCCTAGGCGACAGAGCAAGACTGTCTCAGAAAAGAAAGAAGGAAAGAAGGAAAGAAGGAAGGGAGGGAGGGAAGGAGGGAAGAAGAGAGAGAGAGAGAGAGAGAGAGAGAGAGAAAGAAGGAGGAAGCAGTATGACCACTTCGGCTATAACAGGAGCTGGGCAGCCAGGCCCGGCATCGGCAGGGGACTTCCACCGTGGCTTTGAGGTTGACATCTCCCCCGAAGACCTTTTCAACATGTTCTTTGGCAGTGGCTTCCCTTCTAGTAAAGTCCACATCTACAGCAATGGCCGCATGCGCTATACCTCCCAACAAAGGCAGGGCCCCAGGGAGAAGCAGAGTGGCGGCGGGCTAGGGGTGTTTGTGCAGCTGATGCCCACCCTCATCCTCATGTCAGCTCTCAGCCAGCTCATGGTCTGCAGTCCACCCTACAGTCTGAGCCCAAGACTGTCTGTGGGCCACATCACAGGCGAGTCACTGATCACCTGAGCACTTTCTCCGAGGAGTACACAGGCTCCAGCCTCCAAACAGTCAAACCGAATGTGGAAGATGATTATATCGCCAACCTCTGGAACAACTGCTGGAAGGAGCAAAAGAAGGAAGGCTTGCTGTACTGGGGCCGCTGCTTTGGCGACACAGATATGTACCACAAAGCACAGAAGATGGGCGGCCCCCTGCTGCAGCTGACTGTCACAGGTGCAGGCCTCCCTGCATAGATAATCTGGGGCCAGCCACGCCACTGAGGTCCAAACTCTGAAATTCTTGGAGAATTGTTGGTGACATGCACTGAGCCAAGGTGATGGACTATATTTAAGGAAAGACATACAAAGAAACAAAATTAAAACAGAATTGGAAGCCAAAAAAAAAAATAGTCAATAGCAGACTAGGTCACATGCCTACCCCTAGACAAATCACAGGCAAAGGGCAGTGGTATAAGCATACTTGGCTTAGATCAATCATGATTTGACACCTGGACCTACCTTCCCTGAGCACAATGCTGCCCTTTGATACCTGAACAAGATTTGAGTTGTTAGCATTAAAGAAGGGGGTGAGTGGGAAATGGCTGTTACTAAGCAGCCAGTACTATCTACCACAACTGAAGTCCCCTTTGACCAACCCCCGAATCTTGAACCGCCTCCCACCTCTCCAGAGCAAACCACTCTTACCAGTTTGATGTATATTATTCCAAACTTTTGCATATGGACATATACATATAACAAAATACCATAAAAGACATGGGGCATTTAATAGACTTTTTTTTTTTTTTGAGGCAAAGTTTCGCTGTTACCACCCAGGCTAGAGTGCAATGGTGTGATCTTGGGTCACTGCAACCTCCACCTCCCAGGTTCAAGCGTTTCTCCTGCCTCATCCTCCCAGAGTAGCTGAGATTACGGGCATGCGCCATCATGCGCGGCTAATTTTTGTATTTTCAGTAGAGATGGGGTTTCACCACGTTGGCCAGACTGGTCTGGAACTCCTGACCTCAGGTGATCTGCCCGCCTCGGCCTCCCAAAGTGTCGGGATTACAGGCGTGAGCCACCGCACAAGTGTTGGGATTATAGGCGTGAGCCACTGCGCTGCACCTTAATAGACTTATGATAGTGTATGTGGTTGGGGGGTTGGTGAGTATTGCAAACATGCCATCCTACTCTAGGCATTTTTCTGCAGTTTACTTCACTACTCAACAACAGGTCTCAGCAATCTCTCCACACCATAACTATTGACCTGTTCTGTCTTTTCAACTCCTGCCTAGGATTTCCTAGCACGGACACATCACAGTTTATTTAGATATTTCTCTATGGATAGCATCGTGGATTGTGTTCCTAGCAGTTTCTAAGTACATCTGTGGATAAAGGCAGAGGATGCTCTCTTTGCCCCTCAGATTCATCCTTGTCTGCTCTGCGTCCAGGCTGCTGATAGCATGAGCTGACTCCCTCACCTTTTGGCATCTGGTTGGATGAAACCGATGTGAGTGGCAGGAAATCAAAGGGTGAAAGAGAGAGAACTTGGAGTGTTTATCCACCGGCTCACTTCCTACCACGCTGCAGGTTGGGCAGTGGCCGCGTTTCACTTGCAAAGGTCACAGGTCCTGTTAGGGGCCTGTCCTAGAGCTAAAGCTCTCAGGGCGTTCCTGTATCTGCTCTTGTCCTCTTGTCCCCCAGAAACATGGTAAGAGCCCAAAACCTCCCTGTCACCCCTCAGAGCTCTCTAATACCTTACCTCATACCTCCTCTTAAGCTCAGCACTAAGTACTCCAGGCTGCGAGATTAGTTTAGCAACCAGTCAACAAATTTCCAAAACTCTCAGCCTAGTCATTAAGAATATGGGCTTTTCAGCAATTTCTCATCTGGGTGAATACCCCAAGGAGATGAAATCACCACCTCATAAACACATCTGCATTCCCATGCTCCTTGAAGCATTATTCACAATAGCCAAGATATAGAAACAACCTAAATGTCCATCTATGGACAAATGGATAAAGAAAATATGATGTGTACACACACAGACACACACACACAGGAATATTATTCAGCCTTAAAAAAGGAGATCCTGTCATTTGCGCCAGAACTTGGATGAACCTAGAAGACATGTGCTGAGTGAATTAAGCCAGACACAGAAATAAAAATATTGCATGATCTCACCTATACGTGGATTTAAAAAAAAAAAAATCTCAATTACACAGAGACAGAGAATAAAACAGTGGTTACCATGGCAAGGGGGAGGGGGAGAGGAAATGGGGACATGTAGGTCAAAGGACACAAAATAGCAGATGTGCAGGATGAATACATTTAGAAATCTAATGCACAACATTAGGGCTAAGTTCATAAAATCGCATTGCTCTGAAATTTGTGTTAAGTAAGTAGATTTTAGCTGCTCTTGTCACAAAAAAAGTAACTGTGAGATGATAGATATGTTAATCAGCTTCACTATAGTAACCATTTTACTATCTATATCTATATCCTATAACAGCATGTTGTAAACCTCAAAGATACACAATAAAAATTATTTTTAAAGAAGAATATAGGTTGAAAAGATAAATCAAGGTTCAAATTTTGATTCCACCACTCAGCAGCTGAGAGGCCTCATGAAAGCTATTCCACTCTGTGCCTCAGTTTCTTCATTTGTAAAACTGAAATTATAAAATTACCTCATAAAGCCCAGGCATGGTGGCTCATGCCTGTAATCCCAGCACTTTGAGAGGCCGAGGCAGGTGGATCACCTGAGGTCAGGAGTTCAAGACCAGCCTGGACAACATGGTGAAACCCCATCTCTACTAAAAATACAAAATACAAAAATTAGCTGGGTGTGGTGGTGGGCACCTATAATCCTAGCTACTCGAGAGGCTGAGGCAGGAGAATCGCTTGAGTCCAGGAGGCAGAAGTTGTGGTGAGCCGAGATAGCGCCACTGCACTCCAGCCTAGGCAACAGAGCAAGACTCTGTCTCAAATAAAGTAAAATAAATAAATAAAATAAAATTACCTCATAGGATAGTTTCAAAGATTCCATAATATAATATATCTGAAAGATCTCGGCCAGGCACAGTAGCTCATACCTGTAATCCCAGCACTTTGGGAGGCCGAGGCGGGCAGATCATGAGGTCCGGAGATCGAGACTATTCTGGCTAAAACAGTGAAACCCCCTCTCTACTAAAAATACAAAAAATTAGCCAGGCGTGGTGACACACACCTGTAGTACCAGCTACTCGGGAGGCTGAGGCAGGAGAATCGCTTGAACCCGGGAGGCAAAGGTTGCAGTGAGCCAAGATCACGCCACTGCACTCCAGCCTGGGCACCAGAGTGAGACTCCATCTCAAAAAAAAAAAAAAAAAAGATCTTAACAAAGTGCCTAGTCGACAGAGAGCCCTCCATAAATGGTAACAGACAAGGTTTTTCTGAACTCCATATAAGCTGCTGTGGGACGAAAAAGAAGACATGGGCCTTACCCGCAAGGAGCCTGCAATCTACTTTGGAAGATGAGACAAACATTATTATAATAATGAACAGCACAGATGACCCTATTTTTTGTTTGTTTGTTTTGTTATTTTGTTTGAGACGGAGTCTTGCTCTGTCCCCCAGGCTGGGGTGCAGTGGTGCAATCTCAGCTCACTGCAAGCTCTGCCTCCCGGGTTCACACCATTCTGCTGCCTCAGCCTCCCGAGTAGCTGGGACTACAGGCGCCCGCCACCACGCCCAGCTACTTTTTTGTATTTTTAGTAGAGATGGGGTTTCACCGTGTTAGCCAGGATGGTCTCAATCTCCTGACCTCGTGATGTGCCCGCCTCAGCCTCCCAAAGTGCTGGGATTACAGGCATGAGCCACTGCGCCCGGCCCATGATCCTATATTTTTAAGTGGTAAATTATCTGATATGAGCTACAGTGAAACAGTATTGGAACAGTATTGGAACTATCTTTTCCACATACCTGTCCATTCTTTTTTTTTTTTTTTGGCAGGGTCTTGCTCTGTCACCTAGGCTGGCATGCAGTGGCACAATCACGGCTCACTGTAGCCTCAACCTCCTGGGCTCAAGTGATTCTCCTGCCTCAGTCTCCCAGGTAGCTGGGAGTACAGATGTGCACCACCATGCCTGACTAATGTTTTTAAATTTTTGTAGAGATGGGGCCTCACTGGGTTGCCCAGGCTGGTCTTGAACTCCTGGGCTCAGGTGATCCTCCTGCCTCAGTCTCCCAAAGTGCTGGGATTACAGGCATTAGCCACCACACCCAGCCTTTCTTTTTATATTGTCTGTAAATTTATTTATTTTATTTTATTTATTTTATTTTATTTTATTTTTGAGACAGAGCCTCACTCTGTCGCCCAGGCTGGAGTGCAGTGGCGCAATCTCGGCTCACTGCATCCTCTGCCTCCCGGATTCAAGCGATTCTTCTGCCTCAGCCTTCTTGAGTAGCTGGAACTACAGGCACGCCACCACACTCAGCTAATTTTTTGTATTTTTAGTAGAGATGGGGTTTTACCATGTTAGCCAGGATGGCCTCAATCTCCCGAACTTGTGATCCGTCTGCCTCAGCCTTCCAAAGTGCTGGGATTACAGGCGTGAGCCACTGTGCCTGGTCTGTCCGTAAGTTTCTTGAGGGTAAGCACCAAGCATTATCTTGTATAATAATAATGTTATGATTTGTGTAATATATCCATTTTGTACACCCATTACTCTCTGTGTAGCCATCGCTCTGCACACAGCAGGCATGCAAACGCAGTTTGTCCATATAGCCAGAAAGTATTTGCATAGCACATTAGAACAAGCATTTAGTTCTTTACAAAGCACTCTGAAAGGGAAGATCATTTATTTTCATAACAACCCTGTGAGATAGTTACTATTATTATTAGAATCTGCATTTTCCAAATTAAACTGTGGCTCAAAACAACTAAGTATCTTGTTCAAGTCACACAATCAGTTTATGATGCAATTGGTCTGGGATCCAAGGCCTTTGACTAGAATAAATGTGGAGCTTCTTCCTATAAGAGCCACAGAAGTCCACAAGCTGAAGAAGTGTATCCTCTGCCAAATGTCTTTTTTCCAGCCTCAAGTATGTTCCCTTTTTTCTAACCTTTCTCTTTGCTCTCTCCAACTGAGACAGCTGGCTCCAGTTTTTTCTTTTAGCCAAAGGGAATCCAATTCATTAGGATTTCTTCTGAGGGAGGCAGAGACTCTCCTGTTTATCCAAGCCCGTATCAGACTTATAAATGTATAATATAGTCATTAAACTCTGAAATACATGACACAGTCATAACCACACACAAGCTATTAAAAAGTTCCTTACCTCCAGTGGGAGTTATTCACTATGCTTACTGTTCTCTCCTCTTGGCAGGGCCAAGAGAGAACATGGGCTCTGTTTGGGGGAAATCTTTTCTTTTCACCAGGAATCCTTCTAAAAGCAGTTATACTGCTGATAAAAACCTTATTTATTTGTATGCTTCTGAATGCATTGGAAGGCACTCACAAACAGCACAGTATGCCCTTTGCAAGGAAAAAAAATCAAACAATACTGAAATATGTAAAGTAAAAACAGAAAGTTCTAAAGAGAATGAGAAGAAGTCACAAAGTGGGAGAAATTATTTTTAAAAGATATATCTGATAAAGGACTGTTATCCAAAATATACAAAGAACTCTTAAAACTCAACAATAAGAAAATGAACAATCCAATTTTTTAACATAACCAAATGACCTAAATAGACACCTCAACAAAGAAGATATCAGATGGAACACAGACGCATGAAAAGATGCTCAACATCATGTGTATCAGGGAATTTCAAATTAAAACACAGTAAGATGCTACTACCTACTTATTAGAATAGTTAAAAACCAAAACAGTAACACCACCAAATGCTGGCAAGGATGAACAGCAACAGGAACTTTCATTCATTGCATGTGGAAATGCAAAATGGTACCGCCACTTTGAAAGACAGTTTGGCAGTTTCCTACAAAACTAAACATACTCTTACCATATGATCCAGCAATCGTGCTCCTCGGTATTTACCCAAATGAGTTGAAAACATGTCCGCACAAAAACCTGCACATGAATGTTTATAACAACTTTATTCATAACTGCCAAAACTCGGAAGCAACCAAGATGACTTCCAGTCGGTGAATGGATAAACTGTGGTACATCCAGACAATGGAGTATTATTCAATGCTAAAAAGAAATGGGCTATCAAGCCATGAAAAGACACGAAGGAATCTTAAATGCATATTACTGAATGAACAAAGCCCATCTGAAAAGTCTACATACTGTATGACTCCAACTATATGACATTCTAGAAAAGGCAAAACTATGGAGACAGTAAAGATCAATGGTTGCCAGGAGCTGGCAGGGGCAGGGGTTGCCTGGATGAATAGGCAGAGTACATAGGATTTTTAGGGCAGTGAGGCTACTCTGTATGATTCTGTAACAGTGGATTCATGTCATTACACATTTGTTCCAATGCACAGACTGTACAGCACCAAGAGTGAACCCTAGGGTGAACTATGGACTTTGGGTGATAATGTGCAATGTAGGTTCACCATTTGTAACAAATATATACTTTGGTGCAGATTTTGATAGTGGGGAAGGCTGGGCATACGTGGGGACAGGAGGTATATGGAAAATCTCTGTAGCTTCTTACTATAGTTTGCTGTGAACCTAAAACTGCTCTTAAAAAATTGTCTATTTTTTTCAAGTAAAAGTTTTTTTCTCATGTCTCCCATGCCCAATCTACTCCCCTTGTTGTAACTGTTAATGTTTAGTGTATTTTCTTTGTCTTTTTTTCTCACACACGCATGATGTCTATGTATCTGTAAGTTTTTTGTTTGTTTGTTTTTGTTTGTTTGTTTTTTAAGACAGAGTTTCACTCTTGTCACCCAGGCTGGAGTGCAATGGCGTGATCTCCGCTCACTGCAACCTCTGCCTCCCGGGTTCAAGCAATTCTCCTGCCTCAGCCTCCTGAGTAGCTGGGATTACAGGCGCCCACCACGATGCCTGGCTAATTTTTGTATTTTTAGTAGAGACGGGGTTTCATCATGTTGGCCAGGCTGCTCTCAGACTCAGAAATACTTAAAAATAGCCAGCTGTTCCAAGCAAGGAATAGTTAAGCAAATTATTATTTATTGCTAACTGAGCACTGTGTAAAGGAAACAACTTTGGGCTCTAAGTTAGTTAGAGTAGAGTGGTAGTATGAATAGCAGTGGTAGAGTCAGACAGAACTGGGTTTAAAATCCCCCATCACTATTTAAACAAGTAGTGAGTCCTCTCTAATCCTCATTTTTCATCTGTACCATAAAAATACTAGTGCTCACTCAGAGGATTGCTGTATGGATTAAATTAAAAGTGAGAATGTATACAGGGTCCTCAGCAAAGGCTTGGCACCTAATAGATGCTCCATTAGCTCCAATCCCTTCCTGGCCATAGACCCTTGTCCTGGTGATCATTATTACCCAACAGCTTGCCTCAGTGCCTGGCACAAAATAAGCAGTAAAATAAATGTTGGCTGAGTTGAACTGCAGTGGAACAACATAGCTTTTAAAAATCAATATTTGGAGACATGGGATATGGTTTAGTATTTCAAGCAAGATGAGACTGAATAGAGAGAATGCGAAGTGGACTCAAAGCTGGAAGGTCAGAGTTGGTGGAGGTCAGGTAAGTCCCAGCCACCCTGCACAGCAGAAAGGGCAGAGAAGGAAGGAAACGATCACAGGTGAGCTCAGCCGCTCTCAGCACCAAAGAGGTGGTGCCCAAGGGGCTGGAAAAGCTTCTGGTAAACTTTACATCTGCCCTGGTAACAAGGTTTTCTCTGCATTGCTGCCATGACTCTCTGTTGACACATTAAGAAAGAGAGCCCAATACTATGAAAAAAATGCAGAGAAGTGAGTTCTCATAAGAGAAAAGGAAGGAGGACGCTCATGGCACAACCTATAGAATACTGCAGGAGTATTTCTTGTTTTCTTTTTTTTGAGATGGAGTTTCACTCTGTTGCCCAGGATGGAGTGCAGTGGTGCGATCACAGTTGTTCACTGCAACCTCTGCCTCCCGGGTTCAAGCAATACTCCTGTCTCAGCCTCCCAAGTAGCTGGAACTACAGGCACCTGCCACATGCGTGGCTAATTTTTGTATTTTTAGTGGAGAGGGGGCTTCATCTTGTTGGTCAGGCTGGTCTCGACCTCCTGACCTCAGGTGATCCACCTGCCTCGGCCTCCCAAAGTGCTGGGATTACAGGCATGAGCTACTGCACCTGGCCTGCAGGAGCATTTCTTTTTTTTTTTTTTCTTTTTTTGAGACAGAGTTTCACTCTTGTTGCTCAGGCTGGAGTACAGTGGCATGATCTCGGCTCACCGTAACTTCTGCCTCCTGGGTTCAAGCGATTCTCCTGCCTCAGCCTCCCGACTAGCTGGGATTATAGGCACGCGCTACCACACCCGGCTAATTTTGTATTTTTAGTAGAGACGGGGTTTCTCCATGTTGATTAGGCTGGTCTTGAACTCCTGACCTCAGGTGATCTGCCCGCCTTGGCCTCCCAAAGTTCTGGAATTACAGGGGTGAGCCACCGCGCCCGGCCCGGAGAATTTCTTACAACAAAAATAACTTTGTTTTATATTACAAAAATATATCCCCCAACTGTAAGAGGAAAAAATCATCCATTATCTAACCAGAGAAAATCCTTGCTAAGACCTTGCTCTTATGCCCTTGTAGATTTATTCCTATGCCTGCATATATATATCTTGCACATATCATAAGTATAAAGTATTATATGTGTTTTCCATAGAGGATATCCTCCTATCATGTCAATAAACAATCATCTATGACATCATTTTTAATGGCTGAATAAAATTCCAATGTCTGGCTAACCCATACCTTATCTAACCAATCATCTATTGTCAGACACTTGGGTCATTTCCAAAATCTTGCTACTATCAACAGAGCTGCCAGGAACTTCCTTAGAGCCATGCCCTGAACTTCTGATCCTCTTTCACAGAAGGGTGAAAGAGAACAATGAGCTATTTGCTAAAGTTGACTTCAACCCCAACCCACCACCCTCTTGTCCCCACCCATGGCGATACTCAGAAGTCCTCTGGAGACCAGCTGGGGCAATCCACGGTCAGGACCTTGGATGCCCGAGGATCTGCCCCCGCTCATAGAAGGAGCGTCTGAGTCTCTTTGAATCCACAGAATAATCATTATTATTTCTTTGAGACAGGCTCTTGCTCTGTCACCCGGGCAGGAATGCAGTGGCATTATCAGGGTTCACGGCAGCCTCGACCTCCTGGGCTCAAGCAATCGTCCCACCTCAGCCTCCTGGGAAGCTGGGACTACAGGTACGCATCAGCATACCCAGCTAATTTTTGTAATTTTTTGTAGAGATGGGGTTTCACCATGTTGCCCAGGCTGGTCTCAAACTCCTGAGCTCAAGCGATCCACCCACCTCAGCCTCACAGAGTTCTGAGATTACAGGCAGGAGCCACCATGGAATCCACAAAATTAGATGTGGGGGCCCAGAAACCAGGCCAGCTCTAGCCACAACTGGGAGACAGATTCAGGAGGTCTTGGGTCACCATCAGCTCCCTCCTGAGTGTTTCCCTTCCCCAATACTATCCTGTCCTCCCAAGAGGAAACCACCTAGTCCACAAACCCCAGAGTCCTGCTCTCAGATTGACAACCTCATTTCTACAGCTGTGACAGTAGTCAGGCTAGAAAGAGCCACATCTTCCAGCAACATCTTTTTATGAAGCTCCCTTTAACGTCTTGAGTCAGCCATGTTTGGAACTAAACAATGCAGAAAGGCATAAGATGAATAAACCATCATCCCTGCCCTCAGGTGGCTTCCACTCTGGATTACTCTCCAGAGCTGTCAAAACAAAGTACCACAAACTGGGTGACTTCAAACAACAGAAATGTGTTGTCTCGCAGTTCTAGAGGCTACAAGTCAGAAAGCAAGCTGTTGGCAAGCCCACACTCCCTCCCAAGGGTCTAGGGAAGAATCTTTCCTTGCTTCTTCCTAGCTTCTAAGGGTGGCTGGCAAACCTTGGCATTGCTTGGCTTGCAGCTACACTACTCCAATCTCTGCCTCCAACTTCACATGGCCTCCTTCCTGTGTATCTGTGTCTCTGTGTCCAAATTTCCCTTTTCTTATCAGACACTAACCGTACTGGATTGAGGGCCTCTCTAATCCAGCACGATTTCATCTTGACTAATTATTAGGTTGGTGCGAAAGTAATTGCAGTTTTTGCTATTGAAAGTAATTGCAAAAACCGCAATTACTTTTGCACCGACCTAACAAATTTGCAAAGACCTTATCTTCAAATAAGATCACGTTCTGGGGTTCTGTGTAGACATGAATTTTGGGGAGACACTACTCAACCCAGTACACTCACAGATAGAGGCAAAGATGAATGTAAAACATCAGGCCTGGCACAGTGGTACACACCAGTAATCCCAACACTTTGGGAGGCCAAGGTGGGAGGATCACTTGAGGCCAGGAGTTCAAGAGCAGCCTGGGCAACAAAATGAGACTCTGTCTCTAAGAAACAACACGTAAATAAAAATAAATAAAAATCAAAACTGCAGGTATGAAAAATTACCTAAAGCTAAAAGCTAAAATAAGCTTTAAATGAACCAGGAGGGAAAAGATGTAAGTGTGAGTATGAGGTGTGAGGAATTGTGAGCCTGGGGGTTTCTTACAAGCACCTTTAAGTCACTTTGTCTTGTACCTCCTGGTCTGGCTATGCCTAGGAGTCAGACTTGCTGTGAGACCCCCGTGGGCCCTCTAAAACTCCCTGTGGAATAAGGAAGAGTTCTTGACTTCATCTTTTTTTTTTTTTTTTTTTTTTTTGCCACGACTATTTCAGTATAACTTCTTGATTTCTCTCCAGCTCTACTCACAAGCCCGTTTCCTTTCAACCATAAGTTCTGGAGACAATCATGGCAGGAAAAAGGCAAACCTTAATGAGGAACATACAAAGGCAAAACTGCAACAGCTTTTCCCCCAATTTGCTGTGCTTTCTGCACATTTTTTTCCCCTTGCCTCTGCTATTTCCAGTTTTGAAAAGTGGGGAAGGTGAGGGAAGCAGCATTATCCTTTTTGAATCTGTGAGGTTGCTCTTTCCTGCCCCAGCTGTGCACTGCTGCTCACATAGCAGGGTCGTAAAATCTCAGTGAGATAAGGAGGGTGGGGCCGTCCTCCAGCGAGCGCAGGCAAGAGTCTCTGCACTTCCAGAGCTGAACCTCTGTGGAGAAAGGGCTTGGTGGGTGCTGAGATTTCAGAGATACCACTTGACAATCAAGTCATTAAAGAGGCAGCAGGGTTTTCTTCAGAAGCACATGCCCCCACACCTAACCCTCCCCTTGAACAATCTCAAAAAAGTTATAATTTTTCTCTACCAACTCTTATGGATAACAGCAGAACTCAGAACAAGGGCTGCCACAGTCGATGCCCCATCCAGAGATTCCCCCCAGCACAGGGTCCAGTGGGACCATGACCCTGACCCCAGGCTTTCTTCTGCAAGCATCTTTGACTCTTGGCCTAAGAACTGTCTTTGGCTGCCTGGGGAGAGTGTCCTGAAAGTACAGGGGAGGAAACCTTTTGGGAGCAACCCTCAAGCAATGAGTAACAGGAGGTGATGAAAAAGACCCCAACTTTCTTGCCCTTGGCAAGAGGAGAGACAACTCTGAGGTTTGCTCTCTGCAGTCTCCCAGAGGTCCCCAGCAGGATTGAACCTGAGTGTCCACAGTGGGAACCTGCTCATTAATGTATCCTGTACTGTCTCACTTCCCCTCTTCCTTACCTGTGCCTCCTGGGGTCGCCTCTCAAATACACGACTTGCACTCAAATCTGTATCATCAGGCCAGTTTCTGAGGGCACCCAACTTAAAACACATAGTTGCATTAATGTATATTTTCCTTTTGGATGGTGAGCTCCCCACAGACAGCCAAAAACCATATTTCTCTGAGAACTCACCCTGCCAAATGCTTTCTGTGAATTACCTCATCTCATCTGCATGACAACCCTAAGAGGCCACCACTATTATTATTATCCTCATTTTACAAATGAGAAAAATGAAGCTCAGAGAGTTTAAGTCACTCGTCCAAGGTCACACAGAAGAGCTGGGATTTGAACCAAGGTGGTCTCTCTCTGAAGTTCACACTCTTAATGACTGCATATTACATATGGTATTCAATCATGGTGTGAAAGGAAGGAAGACGGTAGCAAGCAAACTTGACAAGCACTGGTACAATGTTCATTATTTGACGCTAGAGATCAGCCAATTTCTCAAACATGTTTAAGACCCAATGGAGACAGAGGCCATCACAGTGTCCCTCCCTACACTGTCATGTAACTTTTTTCTGTTCATTTATTGATTCTTAATTGTGTCTAAGACACTGAATTAGGACCTGTGGAGGTCACAAATTAAAGCAAATTTGAGGAGCTTACCGTCTACTAGAGGGTGTGGGAGAGGGACAAAGATAAGGTAGAAGTGCCTGGAAAGATAAATGACAAGACCAGAGCTTCCATCAGGCTCAGCTGATTCATGGCCAAGTGCACTGAGCAGAGAAGTGCCATGTTTTCAGAGAAGGTGGCCCCTGGGAACTGGAGTGGACAGTTGCCCTGGAAAAACAAGGCTTAGAGAATGAGGGGAGTTTGCTGGCTGGGAGCAGGGCTGGAGAGGGAGAATGAAAGGGGAGAGGCACATGAGCAAAGCTATAAAGCCAGGAGATACCAGGTGATCCTCTTCATCACTCTGCCTCCCCCACCTTTCCTCAGGTCAGAACAACTGGGGAGTCGAAGGGGGTGATTGAAAAAGATGTTTACCAGGAGGGAAACCAAGTTTCAAGAGACAATGGCTGAGGATTGTAGATACATGGTAATTCACGACTACTTTTCAAGCCAAGACATGGATAAAGTACACAAACCACATACTGAACAAGTCACCCTTCCTGCAGGTCTAAGAGGGCTGATTGATTAAGATGACGCCTGTGACCGCTGTGGCTCCCCAGTCTGAAAACTTGGCACCAGAAGACACTGTGTAACTGCCAGTCTTACTGTTGTGCTTGGATCGCACTGCTTGGAATTCAGGAGTGTCACAAACTTTGGGGGCTGAAGACATTTCCCTGAAGCCTTGGCAACTGAGACCTCATTTACAGCTCCTGTGCTGGGAGAGGATTTCTTCAGTGCTTACCTTCACCCTTCACCCCAGTGAGGGCGTGGGCAGGAGAGATTGGCACTCTGGGTAAGAAAGAGAGACAGCCTAGCCAAATACTCTGCACCATTTTGTAAGGAGAAATCAGGCATGGAAAGCCTTGAAGACTCTGGGCTACCTCAGGCAGAATTTGCTCAAGAATAATCTTACTCTTTTTGTTTTTAATTTATTTTCTCAAAAATTGAGATGGGCCAGGCATGATGGCTTATGCCTATTATCCTGGCACTTTGGGAGGCTGAGATGGGAGGATGGCTTGAGCCCAGGAGTTCGAGACCAGACTGGGCAACATAGTGAGATGCTGTCTCTATAAAAAAAAAATACAAAAATTAGCCGAGTGTGGTGGCACATGCCTGTAGTCCCAGCTACTTGGGAGGCTCAGGTGGGAGGATTGCCTGAGCCCAGGAGGTTGGGGCTGCGGTGAGCCAAGATCGCACGACCACATTCCAGCCTAGGCGACAGAGTGAGACCCCATCTCAAAATAAGAAGTGAAAAAAAAAAACAGGGATGGAGTCTGTGTTGCCCAGGCTGATCTCAAACTCCTGGGCTGAAGTTATCCATCCACCTCAGCCTCCCAAAGTGCTGGGATTACAGGCATGAGCCACTGTGCCCACAGGTCTTGCTCTTGGTGGCTGTGTTCAGAGCTAACAGCCCCTCATATTCCTTCAGCGTGCCCCAAATACATATACAATCTAAGTAAACACAATGTCTGTTCTTCACAACCTACCCCAAGTCCCAAACAGATGGCTGCCCCCAGGCTCCTTTCAGATAGATATTCCACAACCACCATTCTTACCAGCTTTACATTGCGGCACCTATAGAGTTTTATAGCCAGGGCTATAGGAAGGCAAGTCCCAGGATCCAAGTCCCAGGAGGTTAAAAATAGTTTGCCATTTCTTCAGCAAGATACCAGGCGCTGTTGAAGTGACACTGTGTAACCAACAAGTTTATGTAAGGATCATGCCCCTGGCTTTCCCCACACCCTGCCCTAGATGAGGCAAATACAAGTGTATTGATGCCTATGGGGCAATCTTTGCCCACTGGGGCCCGGGAGCAGAAGGGTAAATGCTTCCCCATTTCCTCTCCCCTGACCCTAGGATGTTCCTGAGATGCATTTCATAAATCTTCTCAGAAGGTTCTGCGTAGGGGTAGCCAACTCAATACCTCATTATTTTATTGTGATGGGGTTCAGAACACACTACCCCAAAATATGGCACCTTGGCATTTAAGGAAACAGCAGAAGCGGGAAAGTCTCTCTGACCTTTTCTTGACCTTCTCCCCTGAAACAGACCAGAAAAGAATGTTCTTACATTCTCCTAAAGTAGGTCATAAGGGCCAGGTGCAGTGGCTCATGCCTATAATCCCAGCATTTTGGGAGGCCAAGACAGAAGGACTGCTTGAGGCCAGGAATTCAAGACCAGCCTGGGCAACATAGTGAGACCCTGACTCTGCAAAAAAATAAAAAAATTAGCCAGGCACGGTGATGCACGTCTATGGTCCCAGCTACTCAGGAAGCTGAGGATGGAGGATTGTTGGAACCCATAAGGTCAAGGCTGCACACTGCAGCTTTGATGGTGCAGCTCCACTCCAGCCTAGACACCAAAGCAAAATCTTGTCTTAAAAAAAAAAGTAGTTGATAGGTCATAAAACCCTCATTCAGACCAGACGAGGCAGCTCACACCTGTAATCCTAGCACTATGGGAAGTGGAGGTGGGAGGATCACTTGAGTCCAGGAGTTCAAGACCAGCCTCAGCAACATCGTGAGACCTCATCTCTATAAAAATGTTAAACCATTAGCTGAGCATGGTGGCAAGGTGGGAGGATCACTTGAGCCTGGTAGGCAGAGTTGCAGTGAGCACTATACTCCAGCCTGGGCAACAGAGTGAGACTCTGTCACAAAATAAATAAATAAATACCCTAATTCCAGAGGTGCCCTCCCTATGCCTGAAGGAAAGAAATGTCCTTATCGCTGAAGACACAGAGACCCAGAGAATAATTTGAACAAATGAGCCTTGCTAAATTCCCCCCAGTGGATTACTGTTAGGTCCTACCTCCTTTGTCCAATCATACCTCTCCATGACTGGCCACTCTTCATCAAACCTAAACATTAAAAAAAAAAAAAAAAAACACAAGCTTGACTGGGCACAGTGGCTCACGCCTGTAATCCCAGCACTTTGTAGGCCAAGGTGGGCAGATCTCCTGAGGTCAGGAGTTCAAGACCAGCCTGGCCAACACGGTGAAACCCTGTCTCTACTAAAAATACAAAAAAATTAGCCAGGTGTGGTGGCGCTCACCTGTAGTCCCAGCTACTCAGGAGGCTGAGGCAGAAGAATTGCTTGAACCTGGGAGGCAGAGGTTGCAGTGAGTTGAGATCATGCCACTGCACTCCAGCCTGGGTGATAGAGTGAGACTTCATCTCAAAAAAAAAAGAAAAAAAAAAAAACACACAAGCTTCCCTCTTTCATGGTTCTTCATTTGTTTTTTTGCTTGTTTGTTTTGAGACAGAGTCTCACTCTGTTGCCCAGGCTGGAGTAAAGTGGTGTGATCTCGGTTCATTGCAACCTCTACCTCCCGGGTTCAAGCAATTCTCCTGCCTCAGCCTCCCAAGTAGCTGGGACAACAGGCGTGTGCCACCACACCCAGCTAATTTTGTATTTTTAGTAGAGTCAGGGTTTCACCATGTTGGCCAGGCTGGTCTCAAACTCCTGACATCAGGTGATCTGCCTGCCTCGGTCTCCTAAAGTGCTGGGATTATAGGGATAAGCCACCATGCTCAGCCGGTTCTTCATTTCTGAAGGCCCCATGTTACATCAAATGCATTAAATAAATTAATATGCTTCTTTTTATTTATTTGTTTGAGATGGAGTCTCACTGTGTCGCCCAGGCTGGAGTGCAGTGGTGTGATCTCAGCTCAGTGCAACCTCTGCCTCCAGGGTTCAAGTGATTCTCCTGCCTCAGCCTCCCAAGTAGCTGAAGCTACAGACGCCCACCACCACACCCAGCTAATTTTTTTGTATTTTTAGTAGAGATGGGATTTCACTATGTTGGCCAGGGTGGTCTCGAACTCCTGACCTCAGGTGATCCACATGCCACAGCCTCCCAAAGTGCTGGGATTACAGGCGCAAGCCACTGCGCCCAGCCTGAATATGCTTCTTTCTTGTTAACTTGTCTTTTATTATAGGTGCCTCAGCTAAGGTACTCAGGAATCTCAAAAGATATCACTTGGCTTCTGAAAGTGACCCAGTAGGGCACAGTGGTGTGGGTCTCCTTAGATCCCATCTTCTGTTGGTGCTGCACGTGAACCTTTTCTGTTGTAACCAGTCAGGCATTGAGTCTGAGAAGTCCTCATGCAACCCATAGAAGGAGGAGAAGATGATCCCTCTATCTACAGTGGATAGGCATAGCAGGTGAATTCTTTTCACTAAATCCTGTTTCATTTTGTTGATTCACTAGAACTCATCTTGTGGGAGGACCACTGACTCACCATGCAAAAATGGGAAGATCAGTTTCATTAGAAGTGGGATGTTTCACACGCTTCTTATATACACACTTCAGGACACAAAGTGGGGTGACGTGGTTTGGCTGATGTCTAAGTGCCCTCAACCCAACATCAAGATTTTAACCAAATATAGCAAGGAGTCTTCAATTTGAGAATCCAGCTCCTTCTTCCAAAGCAGATGATAGGTGAGAAGAAGGGAGGGGGGTGGGGAAGTGGGAGAAAGATGGGATTCCAGTTAAAATAAACCCAAGAGGAAAGAGCAGAATTCTAAAGAGAAGGAAAGAAAAACCTCATCTATACCTTCTTCTGTTTGAGTACCTAGGTCTGACCATAATCGTTTTCAAAGCGACAGAAAACATCCAGAAATATATGTGTCACGCATGGTAATGGTTGAGTTTTATCTTGAGTGGGAAACTAAGATGGCAAGTAGTTAAAAAAAAAAAAAAAAGTAGTGTTTCAGTTTTTAGCACTCATCACAGATCAAAATTCACATTTTAAGCTCAAAACTAACTGTTTTATAAATTATAAACTTATTTTGATATATTAAAAATCTGAGTACTGGAACAAAAACTTATTTCTGAGTTTTTCAAAAGTGTGTGAAAAAAAAAACAAAAACAAAAAACAAAAAAACTCCTGTTTTCCATGTCCTTCTCTGGCAGCAGGGGGCTGTTGACATCTACCAAAGTCCTGAGTATCTAGTTATACAACATCCTGAAGGCTAGCTAGAAGCACGAGCTGTGCAATCCCACTCCTAGGTATTTACTCAAGAGAAATGAAAAGTCACATTTGCATGAAAACCTGCACAAATGTTGGCTGGCCGCGGTGGCTCACACCTGTAATCCCAGCACTTTGGAGCCCGAGGCGGGCGGATCACGAGGTCAGGAGATCGAGACCATTCTGGCTAATACGGTGAAACCCCGTCTCTATTAAAAATACAAAAATTAGCTGGGAGTGGTGGCAGGCGCCTGCAGTGCCAGCTACTGGGGAGGCTGAGGCAGGAGAATGGCATGAACCTAGGAGGCGGAGCTTGCAGTGAGTCGAGATCGCGCCACTGCACTCCCACCTGGGCGACAGAGCGAGATTCTGTCTCAAAAAAAAAAAAAAAAAGAAAAAAGAAAAGAAAACCGCACAAATGTTTATGTACCTTTATTCATTCCACACTGAGCACAACCCACATGTTCTTCACCCGAAGAATGGATAAACGAACAGAGGCACATCCATACAATGTAATATTTCTCTGCAACAAAAAAGAACAAAAGATGGATGTATGCAGATTATGCTAAATGAAAGAAACTAGTCTCAAAGGGCTGTATGATTCCATTTGTATAACTAAAAAGCAAACAGAAAACTGACCACTGGGCATACAGGGGGTAGGGGCAAATAGAAGGAAGGGATCGAGGCTGGGCGCAGTGGCTCATGCCTGTAATCGTAGCACTTTAGGTGGTCGAGGCAGGAGGATCATGTGAGGTCAGGAGTTTGAGATCAGCCTGGCCAACATGGTGAAACCCTGTCTCTACCAAAAGTACAAAAATTACCCAGGTGTAGTGGTGCACGCTGCAGTCCCATGTACTTGGGAGGCTGAGGCAGGAGAATCGCTTGAACCTGGGAGGCGGAGGTTGCAGTCAGTGAGCCGAGATTGCACCACTGACCTCCAGCCTGGGTGACAGAGGGAAACTCCGTTTCAAAAAAAAAAAAAAAAATTGGAAGGGATTGATTACAAAAGGACGCAAGGGAATTTTTGAGGGTGATGGAGCTGTTCTATATCTTTATTACGGTGGTGAGGGTTACAAAGTTGTATTTCATTTGTCAATCCTCATAGAATTGTACACTGCCAAAACAAAGTGAATTTTACTTTATGTAGATTATACCTCCATTTAAATTATTTATTTATTTTTAAAGACAGAGGTCTCCTTATATTGCCCAATCATGCCTCAGCCTCCAGAGTAGCTGGGACTATAGGCGCACACCCTATAGGTTATATACATTAAAAAAAAAAAAAAAAAAAGACATGGGCCTTGGGGTCACCAGCCTTACAGAACCTCAGCCCCACCATTTCTTTAGCTGTGTGACCTTGAACAAGTTCCTTAAGCCTTCTGGGCCTTGGTATCCTCATCTGTACATGGTGATGTAATAGTTCCTGGTTCACAGGTTTGTTAGGAGGATGCAGTGAATGTGTATATGTAATGCAGTGCCCAACACCCATTCTGCATTAGGTCTCACTGTGACTAGCCGGCCAAGAGTCATAGCATGAAGTCCCTTCTCAGCTGGGCCTAATATCTGTCTGCTCTGTGCTCTATTCCCCACCTCCCTCCAAGTGGCCCTTTGCCCAGCCTGGATTCCTGGGAGGTACCACCCCAGGGCAGCTAGCTTCTTGGCATTTTATCAGACTACACTAAACATTGTTTGATTATAGGTTCTAATACTCTTTTTTCTTTAGTTTTGGGGGGCAAGTGTGTGTGTCATATCGCCTAGCTAACACTTTCTCTTGAAAACTTTCTGTCCAACTTCACCGTTTTAAAGATCCCAAGCAGACTTTTTCATAGTTAGTACGTTATGTGAAATGTCCCATTCATTATATTAAGTAACAAGATGAACCCTTCCTGATAGATTTTCATGGGTTAGGATGAAGTTCGGGGCACTAACCACATGTGTACTGTGGGCAGGATTTGACAGGGACCATCACACTGTGAGAGTTTATGGAGCACCCTGTCTGTGCCAGGAGTGCTGGGCCTCTAGGCAGTCACACAGCTCCTTCCCAGCTTCTGAACCTGAGTATACATGCTGTCAATATGCAGACACCTCACCTCTTGGGGTCTCTGTTTCTTCACTGTGATTTTTTTTTTTTAAAGATGGACTCTTGCCCGGTTGCCAGACTGGAGTGAAGTGGTGCAATCTCGGCTCAGCGCAACCTCCACCTCCCAGGTTCAAGCGATTCTCCTACCTCAGCCTCCCAAGTAGCTGGGATTACAGGCGCCCACCACCACACCTGGCTCATTTTTGTGCTTTTAGTAGAGACAGGGTTTTGCCATGTTGGCCAGGCTGGTCTCGACTCGGCCTCCCAAAGTGCTAGAATTACAGGTGTGAACCACCATGCCCGGCTTTTGTGTTTTTTGGAATTTTTATATTTTTAGTAGAGACAGGGTTTCACCATGTTGGCCAGGCTGGTCTCAAACTACTGACCTCAAGTGATCCACCCACCTCAGCCTCCCAAAGTGCGGGGATTACAGGCGTGAGCCACCGCGACTGGTCTCTCCACTCTGATTTTAAAGGCCCATTCTGGACCCATTCCAGGGGTCTATGACTTGGAAACGTCATTGTGATCAGTGGTGGCTATGGGAACTGATAATGGTGGTGACAGTGGTGGTGAAGATGAGGATGCTTCCAACCTGGAGAAGAGGAAGAAGTTAAAGGAGGGCAGGCACGATGGCTCATGCCACAGTCCCAGCACTTTGGGAGGCCAAGGTGGAAAAATCACTTGAGCCCAGGAGTTAAGGACCAGCCTGGGCAACAGAGCAAGGCCCGTTTCTATAATAATTGTTCTTAATTGAAAAAAAAAAGAAGTTAAAGGAGTGTTTTTAATGGAAGTAGCTAATTTACAAGTTTCCATTCCTTTTGCTGCTTTGAGACTACTTGTGAAGGACTAGAAAAATATATAGCCCCTCGAATGCAGTAGGAGAATGGGAAGAGAGCACAGGGCGGCTTCGACTGATATTTTTAAAGTTTTATTCCTTAAAAACATGTGTAAGTCAATTCATTAAAACCAAAAGTTCAATAGGGGTGTTCAGAGTCCATATCCATGAGTTATAATGCACTCTGCACTTTTTCACATGTTTGAAATATTTCTCAATCATTTTTTTTTAAACAGACACCATCCGTTCTTAAGTAGTCATGAAAACTGTGGTGCAGGGCATTTTTCATCACAGAAAGGGTATTTCTGTGTCTAGCTAAGCAATCAGTTATTCCTCGGAAACAACACCCCGCTGATTTGTTCTCCTTCTCCCCTCCGAATGTTGCACAGGATCCTGCCTATACCGATGCTTGGATAAACGAATAAACTAGCGGATACTTAAGTTCCTTTAATTTTCTTACTTTTTGATTTTTTTAATTTTTGAGAAGGATTCTTGCTCTGTCACCCAGGCTGCAGTGCAGTTGCACAATCTCGGCTCACTGCAACCTCTGCCTTCCAGGTTCGAGCAATTCTCCTGCCTCAGCCTCCCTAGTAGCTGGGATTACAGGCATGTGCCATCACACCCAGCTACTTTTTGTATTTTTAGTAGAGATAAGGTTTTACCATGTTGGCCAGACTGGTCTCAAACTCCTGACCTCCGGTGATCAGCCTGCCTTGGCCTCCCAAAGTGCTGGGATTACAGGCATCAGCCACCACGCCCGGCCTTAAATTCCTTTAAACCCTTCGTACTAGCAGGTCAGCTCCGCCTCCATACTCCTTGCCCCACCCGAGGCCGACATCCTGCTGATGGAGCAGCTTTGAGCAAGCTTTGCTCAAGGGCAGCTCCCGAGAGAACTCGGGTGCCCTGGCTGGGCCAGGAATAAATAGGACTGTGCGTTTCAAAGAAAGGGGCGAAGGGAGGGGTGAATCAGCCTCGCCTCAAAGGCTAAAAATAATCTGGCTTTGTAGACTCTTCCTCCAACTACTCAGGGCCCGGAAAACGGGAGGTGGGGAGAAAAGGGTGGGATCTTTGCATCAGTCCTAACTATTAAGCGTGTGTTTGTCAGAAAAGAGTTAAAAGGGAACCTTCATCCTAGGCTGTCTTCCAAGTCTACTTCTTATAACTTGAACTCGTCACTCATCTTGTTTGTAATAAATGCAATTAGAAGGAGCCAGGTGGGTTCCCTCTGTTGTCTTGTCCCACTGTTGTCTCTTGTCTCACAGTTTAGAGAAAAGCCCAGAGAGGCACCGGACGCAAGTCAGCCTCCCTGGAGCCTGAATCCCCACATGCACCTGAGCCTGGACATGTGGCCTATCTGGGTATAGAATCCTATCTCTTTTCAGGTGGTTTGGGCTGATCCCCTACATACTTTCATAACAAAGGAGACAATGAGCAGGAGATGCTTGTACCCTCCTTGAGAAATCCAAGTGGCATTCCAGCCTTCCTGTGGTCAGATGCAAGCTTCCTGTGTGTGCCAGGGATGCATTTCTCTTTACTGGGTTTCCTTTCCTCCTGGTCTGCAAATTCGCTCAGTAAGACAAGGACTCCTTGCTGCCCAGCATGCTTCTCTACCCTACCTGAACCTGGGTGTTTGTAAACCTGTCAGAAATTCCAGAGGGCTGACTTCCTTTATAAACCAGGTTAGAGACAGTCAGGGAAACCTACTTACTGGCCAGCACCTGGGGATGTCAGAGCTACAGCCTTGTAATGGGTTCCAGGACTACACAATTTTCCCTGAGGCAGTAAGCAACATGGGAGGTTCTGCTCCTTTTCATCTGCTGAGTAAAACCTTTTCCCTGCAAACTAGGTCTTCCTAAGTGCAATGACTTGTGTGTGGAACTGCACACCATGACTGGCTCCAGCCTAGTCACCCTCCAACACAGAAGTCTCACCCAGTGGGTGAGTGGCTGCCACATAGCCACTTCCCTTTTCTTGGTGACTATGCCATCTCCATTGGTTGGAAAGGTATATCAAGGAGTCCAGCTTCCTTAACCCAGTTGTTATTGCCACATATTTGCCAGGATTTTATGTGCTGCAGAAACACTTCAATTTTTTCATAGGATCGTTCCGAGTCAGGATGGTTCTAAGCAGCTTCCAAATGAGGTGAGAAGGCAGTAAACTCCCTGGACGTGGACTTGAAAAACCATCAGATTCCACCCCCTTAAATCCCAAAATACACTTCTTTGTTCTTTGAATTACTTACAAAAAATAATATGAACAGCTGACATCTCCTCAAGACTTACTCTCTACCAGGCTGTACCTGTGCTAAGCTTTTAAATAGATCAACTCCTTCAGTCCCCACATTTACAGGAGTTGGGGGTTGGGGGTGGGGGGCTGAGGTTTTAACACAGTCATAAAAGGTTCCACTGTCATGCAACCCATAAAAGGGATTTGAACTCAGGTCTGTCTAGCTCTACATCCAGAGCTGGTAACTATGATGTCCAGAAGTGCTCTGTTGAGACGCAAGTGGTCTAGTGTGGAAAGTGTAAACCTTGGCAGACTTGTGTTTGAATCTCTAGATCACATCCTAATTTTCTTTCTTTTTTTTTTTTTTTTTTTTTTAGAGATGGATTCTTGCTCTGTCACTCAGGCTGGAGTGCAGTGGCTCCATCATAGTTCACTGCATCCTTAAGCTCCTGGCCTCAACTCATCCTCCTGCTTCAGCTTTCCAAAGTGCTGGGATTACAAGTGTGAGCCTACGTCCTAATTTTCTATATGACTGTGAGGACTAGCACCATCTCTCTGGGTGTCACAGCTGAAGAAAATAAACAATGGTATTAGGTCAGCCTGTTTCTCAAAAGTGCTTGCTTGTGTTTTACCGCTAATATCTAAAGGAAATGGAAAGGAGATAAGCAAACAACATACAAGAGGAAGCGACCAGGATTCTTCAGTCTTGCCAGGTCTTCTTAGAAAGATCACAGGAGGGTGGGGCCCCTTTTCTAGATGGCATCTGGAGACCAAACCCCTCCCACCTGCCTTCTCTGGGTTGTCTGAAACCTTCCCACTATCATTAGACAAAGAAGTCCTAAAAAACCACCTCAAAATGGGCCAATTTAGGAGTCCAGGTTTCAAGGGCTTCATTTACATCTCGAGGGAAATAAGCTGACCCCTTTTCCAGTTACTGAAGCCATTAAACTCAGAAAGGGCTCTCCCCAAAAACAAGCAAGAGAGGTGTCTGAACAGACCCTGAAAAGGCCCCATAATGGGCATCAAAATTATTTGAAGTTTGATCTACATCTTTTAAAATATAGACAAAGGGCTGGGCACGGTGGCTCACACCTGTAATCCCAGCACTTTGGGAGGCAGACGTGGGTGGATCACGAGGTCAAGAGATGGAGACCATCTTGGCCAACATGGTGAAACCCCATCTCTACTAAAAATACAAAAATTAGCCAAGCGTTGTGGCAGGCACCTGTAGTCCCAGCTATTCAGGAGGCTGAAGCAGGAGAATCTCTTGAACCTGGGAGGTGGAGGTGGCAGTGAGCCAAGATCTCACTGAGAGGTGAAGCCAGATGGACTTCCTGGGTCAAGTGGGGACTTGGAGAACTTTTCTGTCTTAGCAAGGGGATTGTAAAATGCACCAATCAGCGCTCTATAAAAACGCACAAATCAGTGCTCTGTAGGTACCAATAGGATTATAAAATGCACCAATCAGCGCTCTGTAAAAATGCACCAATCAGCACTCTAGCTAGCAAGAGGATTGTACAATGCACCAATCAGCGCTCTGTAAAATGCACCAATCAGCGCTCTGTAAAATGCACCAATCAGCGCTCTGTAAAATGCAATAATCAGCAGGATCCTAAAAGTAGCCAATCGCAGGGAGAATTGAAAAAAGGGCACTCTAGTTAGACAGAAATGGAATATGATAGAGGCCAATAAGGGAATAAAAGCTGGCCACCCCAGCCAGCACTGGCAACCCACTCTGTTCCCTTTCCATGCTGTGGAAGCTTTGTTCTTTAACTCTTCACAACAAATCTTGCTGCTGCTCACTCTTTGGGCTCATGCCACCTTTAAGAGCAATAACACTCACCGTGAAGGTCCACGGCTTCATTCTTGAAGTCAGCGAGACCACGAACCCACCGGCAGGAACAAACTGCAGACACAGCACCATTGCACTCCAGCCTGGTGACAGAGCAAGATGCCGTACCGTTATTCCTCCCACCTCATAGATAGGGAAACTATTCTCCACTTCATTGCTGCCTTTCCTTTAATTACACCCAAGGATGTACTACAATTGGCCTGTGGCTTCTCCCACTTTGGACATTATGGATGTGTGCCTTCCCTTCATGAAGATTGTATGAGAATCTTTATTATTATCATTTTCAAACTATAAAGTATATAATAAACATTATGGTAAGCATAATTCCCTCCAAGCTTCATCCTTCTGTAAGGCTGAGAAGCCCCTTCTACTCCTCTGAGAATCCCTGAAACATGAAGTTGCTTTGGGTGTTGCATTATTTCAGATAAAGACCCAGTTTAATGTGGTGATAAGCAGCTTGGACTCAAAGCATAGGCTCAGGAGTTACAAATCCCCACTCAGCCACCTCCCCTTTGTGTGATTTTGGGCTACTCATGTACCCTCTTAGCCTCAGTTACTTACCTGTAAAATGGGGGTAATAATAGGACTTACCCATAGGGATGTTGGGAGGATTAAATGAGCTAATGCATATATAATGCCTGTCACAGACTAAGTGATCAAGAAATATCAGCTGCTTTTCTTATTAAAGAGACTTTGGACGGAAGTTGCTTTAAGCAAGACCTTTTAGGTAACATACTTCCAAGGATGGGAAAATTACTGCCATTGATTTCAAATAATCTTCAGATGTCAGACCAGACATATTGACGTTTGGCTGAAAATGCGATCTCTAAAACAATGTCTTAGATTCTGAGCTGGGAGTGGGTATGGGGTAAAGTCTACTGACTCCTGTAACCCAACTGAGTACCTTTATGAACCTGAAAGCCATTTACAGGGAAGAGTGAATCCAAGAGATACTACAGGGTGATCCCTCTGAGACCACAGCAGAACTGAGCCTTGCTGGCTGCAGATGTAATGAGATCACAGTTGCCCTGCCCCAGGGGACAGCCCTACTCACTCTCAACCCCCAGTGAGCTCACAGTACCAGTTCTCACCCTGGCTACCACCTCCCCTCCAGCTCCCATGTTCTCATCTCTTGTTGCACTGAGAACTCATAAAGACTGGGCCATGAGGCTTCATTCATGTCCATACACCCACACCTGGAACACAGTACATGTTCTGTAAACCTTTGCAGAACTCATTCACAGGAAGCTATTAAATGCCCTCCTCTCTTCTCTAAGGTGGATCTGTGTAATCAGTGCTAGTCCTGTGGCCTATATGTTTGGGTCAAAATGAATGCCGTCCAGCCTTTATATTCTTCCTTTCCCATATTTGGTCTGACAAAGATGCTTTGTTTGACCAAACTTTAGTCAGGCTCCTGAATCTTCTCCTAAGTTTATCTGTACACTTCCTTGTAAAGACAAGTTTAGCAAGAACCTGGCTAAATTGGTTTAGCCAGAATCCCCCACCCTCCATATCTGATCCCTCTTCATATCTGATTGGATTCCTCATCCTCCACCATCCCCAGGTGATGTCTGATCATCCTGCCCTGTCTTCAGTTAGCCAGAGTCCCCCTTATCCCACCTGCCAACCCCCACCCTGCTCCTGGCTAGAAATTCCCACTTGCCCATGCCGTATTCAGAATTGAATCCAGTTCTATACTGTGATCTCTTTTCCCCTAGTGAGATAGTCATGAACAGAAACCTGTTTTTACCACTTCAGTTACTGTCCAGCTCTGGTTTTACCTTGTCAGTACATACGGCTGCCCTTCATTTAACAGTCACCTCAAAGAGACAGGCCACTCAGTCACAATCTTTATATTCTTTATATTTTAATTGTGTAAGTACCTTGCCTCTCTGGTATCTTGTTCCCAAACATTTCTTCAGCTGGACCACTTAAGCCAATGAAAGAGCTAATCTATTTAACATTGATTCCATTAGCTTTGGTTTCCTGAACTCCTTTCCAACTTGGGGGGAATGATGGGAAAAGGGGCACCTCTCCATAGCCTTCTCGGACCTGCCACAGGAGAGGCAAGGGAGCTGTGGTTGCTCTCCCACACTCTCATTTGAGTGTGACCTTGTCTCCCTACCCCAATCCTACACATGAAGATAGCAGAGAAGTAACATACCTGTATAAACTTAATAAGAGCGTGTCTCAATGGACCTAGTGGAGCCTGTATCCCCTACGCATAAATAGATTAGTCTTGTATCCTGGCAAGAACCCTGGATTTATAATCATGGGCCTTGGCTCCTGTTGTGACATTTTGGATAATCACTTAGCCTCATTAGACCTCAATTCTTCATTTCTAAAAGCAGGATTAGCCTAAAATATTTTAATGTTCTCTGTAACACTAAAGAGTGGAAAGCACTATACAAACATGAAGAATGACTGGTCTCCCTGGAAAATGCCTTCCTTTCCCCACAGCACAAGCTGGTAGCAAGTTTCTGAGGGCAAAAGTCCCTAGGGAAACAGAAAAGGCCAGCAGATCACAGATCACATTCAAAACAGAAGAGGCTGCAAAACTCCCCAGACATGACTTACTTGTGCAGAATATCTCCTGGAACCTTTGTGGAGACATGAGAATCTCCTGAAGTTACCTTCCCAGTGGAAGAATCTAAGCATCAATTGTCCTCAAGTCATATCAATGAAAATCTTAGGCCTGAACTGGAAGCTCCTAATATATTAACCAATGTAGTAACTGGCCCTATTAGAGGGCAGAATATGTCGAGAGTTGCCTAAAGAACTAATAGTGCAACCTGTGCTCTATTGTCCAAAGCTATTTTGGGTCTTAAACCATAAGTGCAATTAAAAAAAAAAATCAATGCTTTCAACAACTGAAAGTCAATTGAGTTACTTAAGCCTTTCCCCAACATATATGGCCATTGACTCTCCAGGAGTCTGGCTACAGCATTTGGGCCTGGTGCAGACACAAACTACTTAGCTAGCAGATAAAGATTATAGGGAGCTCCAACCATCCAATCAAGAAACTATTAAAATATGGGTCATAAATCTTCAGTTCTGTCACAGTTCACCAAGGACAAAGTCTGACAACCTTTCATCCTCACTGAGAGGCAGCTCTACGGAGCTGGAATGACTGAGGGTCCTGTTTTCCCTTCTCTTAGCTGTAGCCTAAGGTATGGTGCACAAGCATCATCAGAGAACTTTTGTTTCCATACCTGAAAGGGAGTCTACTTTCCCCAAAGGTACCCAGAAGGTTTTTGCCAGTGTAGCCCCTCAACCTTAATCCTGAGTGCCTTCCACCTCCAGGAATGCTGCCCTTGACCATGAGCAGGCTCCTGAGGACTCCTTGAGTCCTGCCCCTCACCGGGAGAGCTGTGAGTGTCAGAGGATAGAGGAGCAGTATCTACCCCTGGATCTGAGCTCATTGAGGGTCTGTCCTGTGGCCAGAGTACCCAGGGAGTAAACTGACAGGGGCAGGATGCTCCAGGCACCTTGGGCCCCATCCCAGCACCACTAGCACTGAGAAGATCAATAGCTCAGCATACATTCATTATGCATTCCAGCATACCAACTGGGAAGCCCTGCTGGAGACCCTCTGCCCTCTAAGCCACGGTCATGGTTTCCTCATCTGCAAAATGGGAGAATAATACCAACGCCACTGAGTGATTGACTCCATGAGATAATTATGGCAGCCAAGTGCCCAATACAGTGCCTGACACATAGCAGGTACTCACCTGTGGTGGTGCATTTCCCTAGCCTCTCCCTCCACTCTAAAGTTCAATTGCTGAAGCCCCTAAGAAACACCTGATACTCCAGTTCCAGAGTGCTATGATCAATATCCAGCCCTTGAAAGAAAACTATAATGAATAGTTCAGTTCAGCTTTTCCTCTGTTAAGGAAAACCATCCAAGATGAAAGTAAAGTAAAAAAGATTACTGCATGTCTTTCCAATGTCACACAAGAGCATTTTCTAACAAGTCCACCTACAGGTTATCTGACATTCTATAACACAGGTTCTCAAAGTATGGTGCCTGGACCAGAAGCATCAACACTGCTATAAACACAAATTCTTAGGCACCACTCCAGACCTATTATCAGAAACTCTGGGATTTCTGTAATTAACAAGCTGTCCAGGATTGATGCACTCATCTGAGGAAACATGACTTTCCTCTGCTCTAAGTAAACATAATTTTGTGCTTACAAAAGTGCCTGACACAAAGTAAATGCTACGTAAGTACTGGCTGTCATAAATTAGCCTATGTAAATGTAAAATCGTGATGGTATATACATTGGAGCAAAAGGCACGGTCAGAGGACTAAAGATCTCTGAGTGGAAGCCTCAGGGCTGACCCAAAACTGTCACAACCAAGCAGGCAAAAATCAGGGAGGCAGAGAGTAATGTGGCTGTCTGTAGTTGATGAGCAAGGGGAAATCAGAGGCAGGGTATGGATGAGACAGACACAGCTGGAATGAAGTCTTTTTTTTTTTTTTTTTCCAGACAGGGTGCCACTCTGTCACCCAGGCTGGAGTGCAATGGTACAAACCTAGCTCACTGGAACCTTCACCTGCTGGGCTGAAGTGATCCTCCTGCCTCAGCCTCCCCAGTAGCTAGAACTACAGGCACATACCACCACACCTGGCTAATTTAATTTTTTGTAGAGATGGGGTCTTGCTATGTTGCCCAGGCTGGTCTTGAACTTCTGGCCTCAAGCAGTCCTCCTGCCTCAGCCTCCCAAAGTGTTGAGATTACTGGCATGAACCACCATGCCCAGCCAGATGAAGTCTTAAGATCATACCTGGGAAGCCTTCAAGCTGTCTGGAGCAAGTTTGACCTTTTAGCTGAGAAGATGTTGGTCTCTGCTGGCAGGCACTTCCGAGTCTGAAAGGTGTCAGGCCTACCCGTCTGTGCTTGTCTCCCCTGTTCCTGGCTGTGTTCCATTTCTCACATTTCTCCAATAGCCTCAGGACGGTGCCACTGCTATCTCTGGGGGCATGAAGCAGGCAGCGTAGAGCAGATGAAGTTTAATTCTGGAGCCCACTTCTATTAGTCCATTTGGGACAAAATAACATGGACTAGGTGGCTTATAAACACCTGAAACTTATTTCTCACAGTTCTAGAGGCTGGGAAGTCCAAGATCAAGGTACCAGAAGATTCTGGTGAGGGTCCATTTCCTGGTTCTCTCTGTGTCCTCACATGGTAGAAGGGGTAAGCCTAGTTCTCTGGGGTCTCTTTATAAGGGCACTAATCCCATTCATGAGGATTCCACTCTCATGACCTGATCACCTCCCAGAGGCCTCACCTCCTAACCATTAACATGGGGATTAGGATTTCAACATATAAATGTTGGGGGTGGGGGACGAAGACATTCAGGCCATGAAACCACCCACCATCCTGCTCAGGTATCTTCCTGGCTCTCACAGTTTCACAGGGTTGAGGTCAGTTCCTTCTGAGGTCTGGGACCAGAGCCCTAAGAGCTAAGTTTGCAGTTAGGGCACTGTTAACTGATGTAAGAGATGGTTGGTTATAATGATTATCCTGGACAATACAAACATGAGGCTCATGGTCATACATATACCAGGTACTAGCAAAAATCTGGCTCCTTCACAAGTGGGTTGATCCACTTATAAATGGCTGCATAAACAACAAAAACTGGATTCGGGGTTTTTTTTTCTTTTTTAGTTATTATTATTTTTTATTTTTTAGAGACAGGGTCTCACTATGTAGCCCAGGCTGGTCTCGAGGTCCTGATCTCAAGCAATCCTCCTGCCTTAGCCTCCCAAAATGCTCAGATTATAGGCATGAGTCATTGTGCCCAGTCCTGGTTTTGATTATAAAATTAATTTTATAAATACTGGAATTCCAGCCAGGCACGGTGGCTCACACCTATAATCCCAGCACTTTGGAAGGCTGAGGTGGGTGGATCACTTGAGGCCAGGAGCTCAAGACCAGCTGGCCAACATAGCAAAACCCCGTCTCTACTAAAAATACAAAAATTAGCCAGTCGTGGTGACACACACCTGTAATCCTAGCTACTTGGGAGTCTGAGGCACGAGGATTGCTTGAACGTGGGAGGCGGAGGTTGCAATGAGCCAAGATTGCGTCACTACGCTCCAGCCAGGGTGACAGTGAGACTCAGTCTCAAAAAATAAATAAATAAGTAAATACTGGAATTCCATTTGAAACATACGTTTGAAGAGAAATCATGTTGATAAGAGAGTCCCTTTCTTAAATGCTTGAAAGTTCTGTGTTCCTTATATTTCAAATCATTGCCAATTAATGCAGTAATGACAGTGGTGTTGCTTTAAAGCTATTTAACTGTTTTGTAATCACTGAAAATAATTTTTAAGTTAATTTTTTTTAAAAGCATGGAATCAAGCTAGTGAGAAAGGCGAGGAAGGAAGGGCAGAGAGGAGTACATCAGCAAATCGAGACTTGCCAGCCACTATTGCTGGGTACATTCTGCTACATACAGCTGCCATAAGGGGCAACTAAGGAATAATTGGCAAAGCTTGGGGGGTTGAGGAATGTCTGTACAAAACATGCATTATAAGGCAGGGCATGGTGGCTCATGCCTGTAATCCCAGCACTTTGGGAGGCCGAGGCAGGCGGATCACTTGAGGTCAGTAGTTTGAGATCAGCCTGGCCAACATGGTGAAACCCCATCTTTACTAAAAATACAAAAAATTAGCCAGATGTGGTGGCGCATGCCTATAATCACAGCTGCTTGGGAGGCTGACGCAGGAGAATCACTTGAACCCAGGAAGCAGAGGTTGCAATGAGCCGAGATCGAGCCATTGCACCCCAGCCTGGGCAACAGAGCAAGACTTTGTCTCAAAAAAACCCAACCGAACAAACAAACCCAAACAAAAAAACATGTATGAGAGAGAGAGAGGGAAATGGTAGAGATACTAATATAGGTAGTCCTGCTTGGCCTAGAGATATAGGTATATGTAAGCATGTGTAGCAATATTTCACAGTATTTCACAGTTTTCCAAATGCTTTTGCATAACATTCAAGGGATACTTAGTAAGCTTTTACTATATGTAAGGTATTAGGTCTACAAGGAGGACTTAGAGGCCCCTGCCCTCAAACAGTGCACTTTCCAGTTATTAGGAGGTAACATCCAAACGAATTTTTTGCTGTGGTCCATATGATAACCTGTTGTAGATATATATATGTATAGTGAAATTAAGATTGGAATCTCAGTGTATTTATTCATTTTTTTTTTACAGTTCTGCATTGATCAGCCTAATGAAATTTCAGTTTAATTTACCCTTTATAAAGAAGATAATTAGGGAAGTAACTGGGAACACCAAGTCTGGAATCAAACTGCCTGGATCCAAATTTCAGCTATATTGTTTACTAGTTGTGTGATCCTGAACAAATAATTTAACTTCTCTGTGCCTCCATCTGCAAAACAGGGATAGTGATGGTACCCATCTCAGGGGGGCAACTGTAAGGATTAAATGAGTTAAGAATGTATGTAAGGCACTTGGAAGAGATCTTGGCACAGAGTAAGCACTACATGGATTTCCTATTCTATTTTTATTTATTTAGAGATCCACTTGAGCGGATATTTCATTCATTCCCTAGTGGATGGAACAATAACATAGCAAGAAAACGGAAATAGGGAGGAAGCAGGTTTGTATGGTTATTTGGTCAATTTCTGGCCCTAGAAAAATACACTGGCATCCTAACGGATGTTAGGGCATGATTTCTAGATAAGTCAACAGAAATTGCTCTTAGCTAGAACCATTCCTGAGCTTATGCTCTGGCATAGTGCCCACACATTTACCCCTATGTGATCTGACGCCCCAGGGAGCAGAGGATGAATGCCATTATCCAAGCCAACCAAGCCAGTTAGGATCCATACTAGTGGGGGATAAAACACACACAGAATGACAACCTGATGGGAGAGGGCTGCAAATAGAACTTTTAACCCTGACGGCCATCCACGATGAGTGAGTTCCATGGCTGGAAGCCATCACTCCATCTGTCTGACAAGTCATTCAAAAAAGTTCACCATCTTCTGGTCTTTAAAGATGAACGCCTATAAGGCCAAATGGCTGGAGCTGTGTACTGAAGCCCAGAGTCCCTGACTTCCCTTCCCCACTCCGACACCCCTTCTAAAAAGCCATCTAAGGAAGTCACTTAACCACTCAGTTTCCTTATCCACACAAAGAAGAAAGCATTTGGTGCCCTTTGTTCCTCCTTATCACCCTAGAGAGTTTACAGTGTCTGTGTAACTAGTGCTCTGAAGATGCAAAGAACCCTAACTAAAGTGTCCAATATTGCAGAGACCAGTAAAATGCCTGGTTAATTTACTTTGGAAACGTTGATGCTTCAGGAATTCAAATAAATGGGTGATGTGGAGGTAGGTGTTAGGTCTGGTCTCTGGGAATCTGGCAGTTTAAGGAGAGAAAATCCTGAACACATCCTTCCTAAAAGACACTCTTCTCAAGTATTAATACTATCTTCTTGTTCATGGTCCTATACATAGCATATTCTGGTTCACTCATGTATTAAAGTAATTTCTTTCATTTACTCTGCCCATTGTGCACAGTAAATACGAAGTGATGTTGTTGCTGAAAGTAGTGCTTTTTGGAAACTGCCTCAGTATAAACCAAGTCTTCCAAGTTTTGAAGCCACAGGGAGTAGTAAAAGGCACACAACCAGGCCTTCTTTACCACTCTAAGTGGAGGGTCTGAGCAAGAATGGGGGGATTGGAAGTAACAGTAGAAAGTTAAAGCAAAAAAAAAAATTGAAGGCTGGGCACAGTGGCTCACACCTATAATCCCAACACTTTGGGAGGCCAAGGTGAAAGGATCACTTGAGCCCAGGAGTTCAATACCACCCTGAGAAATACAGTGGGAACCCATCTCTACCAAAAAAAAAAAAAAAATTAAAAGCATGGTGGCATGCACCTGTAGTCCCAGCTACTTAGAAGGCTGAGGTGGGAGGATTCACTTCAGTCTAGGAAGTCGAGGCTGTAAAGCAATGGCACAACCCCAGTTCACTGTGACACTGCACTATAGCATGGGCAACAGAGCAAGAACTTGTCTAAAAAAAAAAAAAATTTGAGGCCAGGCACGGTGGTTCACACCTGTAATCCCAGCACTTACGGAGGCTGAGGCGGGCAGATCACGAGGTCAGTAGACCGAGACCATCCTGACTAACACGGTAAAACCACTTCTCTCCTAAAAATACAAAAAATTAGCCAGGCGAGGTGGCGGGCACCTGTAGTCCCAGCTACTCAGGAGGCTGAGGCAGGAGAATGGCGTGAACCCGGGAGGCGGAGCTTGCAGTGAGCCGAGATCACACCACTGCACTCCAGCCTGGGCAACAGAGCAAGACTCTATCTCAAAAAAAAAAAAAGAAAAAGAAAAAAAAAGAAAGAAAATTGAAATGGGATCATCTAAGTGGTCTACTTTTTGGGTTTATCTATTTACTTCCTGTTTGATCAAACAATGCTCAGATTGACAGTGCTTCTGATATTATCATGCAGCAGGGTAATACAGATTTCTGGGTCCACCCTAGTAATTTTCAGTGTATATATGTGCAGACATCCTGAGGACACAAGATGTACATCTGAATTGTTTGTCCTGCCACAAACAATTCAGTGGTTTCCCACAGCTCTTAGAATACGGACCAAGTAAGTCCAGGCTAATGATTCTTAACCCTGGCTGCTTTACCTCAGGAACTTTAAAACACTACCCATATCTGGCCTGGCGCAGTGGCTCACACCTGTAATCCCAGCACTTTGGGAGGCCGAAGCAGGCGGATCACTTGAGGTCGGGAGTTCAAGACCAGCCTGACCAACATGGAGAAACCACATCTCTACTAAAAATACAAAATTAACTGGGCGTGGTGGCACATGCCTGTAATCCCAGCTACTTGGGAGGCTGAGGCAAGAGAATCGCTTGAACCTGGGAGGCAGAGGTTGCAGTGAGCCGAGATCATGCCATTGCACTCTAGCCTGGGAGACAGAGTGAAAAAACAAAAAAACAAAAACAAAACCACAAAAAAAACCTACCCATATCTCTCCCCCTCTCTCCTAACTGAATCAGAATCTTTGTGGGTGGGGCTTGGGGGCTAAATGTTGCAAAAGCCTCATGGTCTAGCACTTCTTGCCTCTCCAGTCTCAGCTTCACCGCCTACCCCTCCCTTGTTCTGCTCGCCCTAACTGGCCGAGTCCCAGTACCAGACACAGTCCAGGGCTTTTGCACAGGCTGTTCCCCTCACTGGCTTAGACATCCATCCCCTGACCTCTCAGACTATATCAAATTGCACACTCTCCTAGCACCAGACACTTGCCTCCTTAGCACATTTTGTAGTTGCATTGTGATCCTTGGATTAATGTCAGCTTCCTCACTGGGCTGTGAAATTTTTTGCAATTAGAGGCTGGTTGGTTTCTGCGCACCGTTGTGTCTTCCCCAGCGCCAGTGCAGGGTCTGACAAATAAGAGGTGCTCATTACTTATAACAAATGTGGGAAACAAATGGCAGGACAGAAAATCCCAATATTCTCTGTCACAGATTTTAAACGATAAAAAAAGTATCTATTTTTTAAAAGTCATGTAAATCTAAGGAAGTATTGTCACAAAACATTGAACCCCATTTAATCTTAGCTACAGTTCCCCTAACCAAGCTTCAAAGACAAGCATCATTTGGAAAATAAAATTACAGAACTAATATAACAAGCCATATCCTGTTGAAAGTTATTTTGGGAGGTGCCTACAAAAGGAGGGTTGTACGCTGCCTTTTCAATGCCTGGATGGGGATCTGCAATTTGAGGCCTCTCTCCTCCAGAGAGAATATTTTCTGAAAGAAGAGTTAGACCAAGTGATAACTGCACAGCAGAGCGTGGATCTGCTCCCATACTGCTTCCAATGGGGCCTCTCTGTCAGATAGTCAGTTACTTCATAACTACCATCTGTTGCTAATCCAGAAATGCAAATCGACATGACTTCGGTTCACATATTTGTAGGCCGAAACATCAGAAAGCTTGCACCTGCCAGAACCACCTCTTCTTTAGACCTCTGAAAAAAGCCAAAGCCGGCAATCCCAAGCAGAGGTTTCCAGAATAAGCTGAAATGCACAGCAGATAAAGTTAATTCACAAAACGAAGAATGGTCTGTGTAGGGGGTGGCGGGCTGTAGATTTCACAGTCAAGAGGCATAGAAATTGATGCATTTGGGATATATGTATTTGAAAGACTGGAGGCAAATAGAAAAGATAATACAAGATTTTAAAGTTATAAATTAGCTCTAGTTCTCTCTTCTTTGTCCTCGACTTTTAAAATGCCCCTGCTTGGGAGGTGGAGGGTTCAGGAGGCCTGTGGCACTAAATTGCAATTACAGAACATATTGCTACATACCCATCTTCCACTGTAGCACAGAAAGTCCATGAGAGGTAGGGAGACACTGGCCTGCCGCAATTATTTTCACTGAATAAAACCAGCTGTGTTTCCTAGACCCGGAACTGCACAAAACTATGACGTTTGGCTTTAGCATCCTGCCACTCCCCTCCAGAAGCCTCTGTGTCTTCCCAGCCAGCCACAAATGTCAGAGGGCCTCAAGCAGCCATCGAGAATGCTCAGGGACCAGATTTGGGCTCCAACCTCTGAGACACCCATTTCCTTCTAACATAAAAGGAAGGTAATTAATTCTTACCGTGCAGGGCCATTGGGAGGGTTCTATAAAACAACACTTGTCAAATCCCACTTGGAGCCCAGTGAATGTTAATTTCGTGTGTGAAATACATTCTCCTCAATAGCAAAACTTCTAGCGTCTTGGTAATCTACTCTCAAGTGGACATGAAGTCATCTGAGAATCTAATTTACATGGCAGTGTGAATGACTGAAAACGGATTCCCCTATCAATTTCTCGGTGTAGACGGCTGCACAAAAAAAAAAAAAAAAAAAAGAAGACATTTACAGAGGTAAATTCCCAGTGCAGAGTCTAAATACCAGGGACAATTCAGTGTAGTAAACACCAGCCTAGACCCGGGAGCCAGGCTTCCCAGGTCCCAATCCTGCTTCCATCCCCAGCTGCCAGCGAGAGACCTTAGGCCAATTACTTAACCTTTCTGTATCTAGTTTTCCTTATCCCTAAAAAAGGTTTGATATTAATAGTGCCATATCTCATAGGATGGTTGGCAGACTCAATGAGGTAATACATGTGATATACTTCAAACAGTGCTGACACCATAATAAGTGCTCAATAAATATTAGTCATTATCACTGACAATGGCATTTCAAGCATAAGGTAGGATACCTGGGTGGCTGCTTCCTTCTGCAAGCTCAAGCCAAATGCCCTCTCACCAGATGGCCCCTGCTTATAGGAAAGGAAAACAATCTACTTTGTTCAGAATGACAGGAACACAGCTCCAGATTGAATGAGAAGGCTCCCTGCCTTGTAACAAAGGGAAAGTAGGTGCCAGAAGAAATGCACTTTCACATGTATTATTGCCACCAGAAGAAAGGAAGGAGTGGGGATTATACAACCTGTAAGTGCCTTTATATTTTAGTCAAGGAAAATTTAAAAGGAAACTAGGAAGCCATTCCCCAAAGCTCATCCATAACATCGATTCCTTGGTTTTCCACCCCACTCTCTATACAGAACACAGCTGTTCTACACCCCTTTACCTTTTCTTGTTTCGTTCACTCTGTCACCAGCTCCCATCCCCAAGCCCAGGAGAAGGCCACGTTACTCTGCCCCATCTAATGGCTAAGGACCAAATAGCATAGGAAGGGAGGACAAGAAATGGGAAAAAGAAGCCTGCTGAGAGTTTTCAAACCTACATCAACAGAGGTCTTGTATATTTTTGGTATATTAGTTTGCCAGGACTGCCATAACAAAGTACCACAGGCTGGGTGGCTTAAACAATAGAAACTGATTTTCTCACAGTTCTGGAGGCTGGAAGTCCAAGGTCAAGGTGTTGGCAGGGTTGGTTTCTTCTGAGGCCTCTCTCCTTGGTGTACATGACTTTCTCCTCCCTGAGTCTTCACATGGTCTTCTATGTGTGCTTGTGTATGTAGTCACCTCTTCTTATAAGGACACCAGTCATATTGCAGTAGGGCTCACCCTAATGACCCCACATTAACTTAATTGCCTCTGTAAAAACTCTACCTCCAAATATAGTCACCTTCTGAGCGGTATTGGGGGCTAAGAGTTCAACATATAAAATTTGGAGGACCAGGACCATAATTCAGCTCATAACACTTGGTTAGGCTAATTCTTACATACTTTGTGGGTTTTGATGACCATTTTGAATGTTCTCATATTTTTAAACAATTTTTCTTTCTTTCTTTGTTTTCTTTTCATTCCTTCCTTTTTCTTTCTTTCTTTCTTCTTTCTTTCTCTCTCTTTTTTTCTCTTTCTCTCTTTTTGCCTCTTTTTTTTTAATAGAGACAGAGTCTCATTATGTTACCTGGGCTAGTCTTGAACTCCCGAGCTCGAGCAACCCTCCTACGTTGGTCTCCCAAAGTGCTGGGATTAAAGGCCTAAGCCATTGCATCCACCCTCTCATATTGTTAATTACATTATTAGGAGGTTATTGCTTATATAGATAAATGCTATTACTTTTTATATGTTGACCAGCAACCTTCCTGAACTCATGTATTAGATCTAATTCTTTGTTGGTTGTTTCCTTCACCATCAAACAATAATACATTTGTCTCATTATCTGACAACTTCTTTCTCAACTAGCTTTTTTTCCCAAGGACTGCTATTTCCCATAGGAGTCCTCTTCCTTTTTCAGTTACATTCCCATAGACAATTCTGTATGGCCGAATCCAGAGGGAGATACGAGATCAAGCATGGGATTCTTAATTTGTATTTATTTATTTATTTTTTTAATAGAGGGAGGTCTCACTCTGTCACTCCAGGATGGAGTGATCATGGCTCACTGCAGCCTCAAACTCCTGGGCGCAAGCGATCCTCCCACCTCAGTCTCCCAAGTAGCTCAGACTACAGGCATGAGCTACCATGCCTGGCTAGGTTTTTTCGGGTTTGTTTTGTTTTGTTTCAAAGGGAAGAAGCTTAAATGGCCAAAGAAATAAGCATGTGGTGAGAAAGAGATTGAAGATAGAAGAGAGAATGGGGGTCATTTGGTATATTGAAAATCTGGGATGATATTTTAACAGAGACGTCAGGATTAGCCTTGGACAGGAAAATGGAAGAAAGCAAAGGTAGATGGAGATATGGACAAGATGGCAGATGGGACATGCACAGAGAGGCTGCAGTGCCTTCTGTCTAATCATCTCAGCAGCAAAGTCATCTGCAATAAGACATAGCGGTGTTGGGTGGCATGAGGAAGCCTGGATGCAGATGGAGGGCTGAAGAAGAACTGCAAAGGTTTGTTGTAGCCACACTGTTTTTTCTTCATCCTACCATGATTTGTTACACAGGTTTAACTTAGAGAATACACCACTCCCTGCTCTTATTTCCATGAAAACTGAGAACAAGAGCTCTTGGCCAAGAATTTAGTCAAGTCCCTTCCAGAAAGTTCAAGAAGTAAGAGAACATCCATTAAGAGGTACATCACTCCCTTCTTATTCCTAGTAACTTATAATGCCTGTAAGAAATCGTGTTTGTCTTTGGGAAGGGAATGTGAAGTGTAGGCATATGTCCGTCTAGCAAGTTCAAAAATTGCCCATTGAAATTGTTAGAAGAATGACTATTTGTGCTGCAGCTATGTGCTGAGGGAAACCTAAAAGTCAACTCAGCTTAGAGAGACCATGTCCACATCCCCACACCCGCACCCTTCACCTTGGGCCCCAGAATGAGATAAAGGGAAGAGACTGAATGTCACTGGTCCAAGGAGGGCGAGGGACATAAGAAACACAACTGGATCCAACCTGGAGCTTGAAGCCCAAAGCAAAGAGCTAGCCTAGCTCAGTCCAAGTTGTAGCCCAAACTGTAGACCTTTGAGCATGAAAATAAATGATGGTTGTTTTAAGTAACTGAGCTTCAGAATAACTTGTTAGAGTAACTGTAGTAGTAACAGACAGATACACCACCTTATGTCAGAGGAAGTCAACTCTAGAAAAGGGAGTGAAGAAGCTGGGCACAGTGGCTCATGCTTGTAATCCCAGCACTTTGGGAGGCTGAGGCGGGCAGACCACGAGGTCAAGAGGTCGAGATCATCCTGGCTAACATGGTGAAACCCCGTCTCTACTAAAAATACAAAAATTAGCTGGGTGTGGTGGTGCACGCCTGTAGTCCCAGCTACTCAGGAGGCTGAGGCACAAAAACCACTTGAACCCAGAAGGCAGAGGTTGCAGTGAGCCGAGATCGCACCACTGCATTCCAGCCTGGAGCACTCCAGCCTGGTGACACAGTAAGACTCCATCTCCAAAAAAAAAGAGAGAGAGAAAAGAAAAGGTAGTGAAGAGTAGAGGCTCACATTTTTGAGTTACATAAAAGTGGTAACTTACTGGGTAAGATGTATTTATTCACTTGTTCATTCATTCAAAAGTTGTCTAATGAGCTGTGTTTCAGATACTGGGAACAAAACATTGAATGAAACAGAGGAAATCCCTGCCCCCACAAAATTTGTACTCCAATATGTAATATGCAATATGCAAGAGGCATTTGCTATAGGCCTACGGTGAGCAGGGGAAATACTTTTTAAATGTCTTAACCTTGATGTAGTAAGCTCACTTACATTTGTTTAGCTACTGCATCACAGGTTCTCAGCCATTTATATAACCCAGCTGAGTTCCCTTCTCTGCTTCTCTTTCCAGAGAAGCAACTTGCCCTGAGTGCCCACTACTTGACAAGCAGGAAAACTACATCTTCTTCATCCTTACAAAATCTTTAGACTGGGTAACAGCATTCCCATTATATGAAGAAACTGAGGTGAGAAAGTGAAATAATTGTCCATGGGCACATAGCTGGGAAAAACCTGACATTTGAACCCAATTGTATACAGCTACAAAGCCCTGTTTCTGGGAACCATATTGCCTCCCACAAACTTGGTATTGCCCTGGAAGTTTCTAGGCTAAAATAAGATATTATTGATCTTTCATTGGATTTGAGGGTGGCAGGGGGAGTGTTCAAAGACATTTTCGGGACAACTACAAAAGTCTGGACTATATTTTAGGTAGTAGTATTATTGCACTAATGTTAAATCTTGTAAGTGTGATGATCATATCACGCTACGTCGGAAAAATAATGGCCTTATTCTTCGGAAATGCATGATAGAGTGTTTAAGATGATATGTCAAGTTCGCTGCAATTTACTTTCAAAGGGTTTGTCACATTGTGTGTCATATGTGTGTTTATAGAAATGGATGGATACATGCATACATAGACAGGCAGACAGCTATCTCGTAAGAGGAAGAGGGAAAAAAACGGAGACAGAGAAAGCAAATGTTAACAGTTGCTGAATCTAGGTGAAGAATATATTAATTTTGTGGGGTTTTTCTTTCAGCTTAACTGTAGATTTGAAATATTTTCAGAATAAAAATTGGGGGCAAGAAAAAAATGAAGGTTTTGGCAAGGATGGTGTCTCTGTCCCTTACTTTGCTGTCATTTGAAAAATGCCATAACTGGCCGGGCGCGGTGGATCATCCTTATAATCGCAGCACTTTGGGAGGCCAAGGTGAGTGGATCACGAGATCAGGAGATCGAGACCATCTTGGCTAACACAATGAAACCTGGTATCTACTAAAAATACAAAAAATTAGCCAGGTGTGGTGGCACATGCCTGTAATCCCAGCTACTTGGGAGACTGAGGCAGGAGAATCACTTGAACCTGGGAGGCAGAGGATGCAGTGAGTCATTATCACACCACTGCACTCCAGCCTGGGCGACAAAGCGAGACTCCGTCTCAAAAAAAGGAAAAAAGAAAAATGCCACAACCTGAAATAGATCATCCTTGCAGGACATAGCCCTGTCTGAATCCTGGGCCTAGTTAAAAATCCTCCCTGCAAACCCACACTGAGTGTCCATTCAGCATACTCAGGAGCTGACCAAAGAGGGTGCTGGCTCCTCTCCTCCTTCCTCCAGTCTGGTGCACCATGATGACTGTTTGGAAGTTGACTTTGATAGGCAAGAGGATGTTCGTGCACTGCTGGAAGAGACTGTGAAGGGTGAGTCAGGAAAAGGCTAGGAAAGAGATGAGGGGGCAGAGAGATGGGATGTTTGTAGCCAGGAGACAACTTAAGGAATGTCTGAGAAATGTGGAGGAGGGGAGGCTGGGAAAGGGTCAAGGAGCAGTGGCTTATCTGAAAATCCTTTAATACAAAAACAACAGAGGAAGACTTATTTGGTGTTGTTTATTTACCTACTACAGGTTGATACTGAGGAGTAGGTGGGCAGCCCCTACCCCTGTTTTCTCATCCTCTAAGGGAGCATAAATTTCCTTCCCGACTCTTTCAGACAAGCCCTTCTTTCCTTGGCAAATCACTGGTCTTCTTCACCTCAATGTGCCCAAAGCAGGAACACAGACATTTGGAGCTGGAATATGCATGAAGAAATTCTAAGAGGGCATGGGTGGAAACAGGAGGACCAGTCTGAAGGTCTCTGAAGCCTAGTGACCAATGAGAGTGGTCTAGACAGGGGGTTACAGAGGAGGTGGTGAGAGGTGGTTGGATTCCAGATGCATTTGAAGGCGGAAGTCAGCTTTCCATAGATGCCTTGCCTAGAAACATCACTGCCTTTTAGATTTCCCTTCAGTAGTCCCCTCTCTGTGGTTTATATTCTTGAACTGGAGGGCTCAGTTTCTCACAGCAACAAGGTGAGTTGGGGTATGGACAGATGAAGACAGATCCATCTCTGATCCTGGAAACACCATTCGAAGGGCACATCTTCCTAATGAAGATTGTTCAGCAACATCAAAGGAAGTTGAGTCCAGCTCAACACTCCATTTTTCCAGGAAGCCTCACTCTCCACAGTGTGATGGCTTCCTCCTATGAGCTCAAGGGCAGTCTCTACTATAGTAATAACATCCTACCTGACATGAGTATAGTACTTTACAGTTCTTTCATACCATTTGGGGAGGTCCTTCCTAACCCCTCGATTAAGTTGGGCCCCCTATTGTATGTTCCCATAGCACCTTGGTCTTCTCCTATTCCAATTTTCACTATATCTTATTGTAGATGCTTAATTACTTGTCTTTCCTGCTAGATTGAAAAGCTTTATAAGGAAAAGACAATGTTATAGCCTTAGTACCTACCACAGTGCCTGGCTCATAAGAAGCATTCAGCATATCCCTACAATTGAACGGATAAATGATCATTAACTTTTAATCTTCAAAAGATTAATCTTCAAAATTATTCTAAAGTGGGTGGTACTGACTCCACTTCATTGATGAGGTGAAGGAGCTGCTGAGAGACTATGGTCACATAGCAAGTTAGCAGAGGAAGTGGGAATAGTACCAGGGTCTAGGCTCTTTCCACTACACTCTACCTGGAACCAAAAAAAAAAAAAAACAAAAAAAATCAATTCATTTAATCAATCAATAGATACTTACTGATTATTCTCTATGTCAGGCTCTATTGTATGCTGATAGAAGGACAAACAAAAAAGGTAAGATTTGCATTTGGATGCTATTAAAAGAAATCAAATGCTGGGAAACTGACACGCAAACACATAATTGTATCAGAGTGTGATAAATACCACAGAAGCTCTAGCAGGACTGTCTAACTCTGCTCATAGGAGGAATGTCTAACTCTGCCTTTAATGGGTTCCATTTGATCTGGATTTTTAAAAAAAGTAGGCCGGCATGGTGGCTCATGCCTATAATCCCAGCACTTTGGGAGGCCGAGGCAGGTGGATCACGAGGTCAGGAGATTGAGACCATCCTGGCTAACACGGTGAAACCCCGTCTCTACTAAAAATACAAAAAATTAGCCGGGTGTGGTGGCGGGCACCTGTAGTCCCAGATGCTCGGGCGGCTGAGGCAGGAGAATGGCGTGAACCCGGAGGCGGAGCTTGCAGTGAGCCGAGATCGGGCCACTGCACTCCAGCCTGGGCGACAGAGCGAGACTCCGTCTCAAAAAAAAAAAAAAAAAAAAGAAAAGAAAAGAAAAGAAAAAAGTATATTGCTAGAACAGGATGGGGAAGGTTATTAAGGGAAAAGGTGAATGGCTGGTGCCTCCAAAGCTGGGTACCCTTGTTTCCTGCTCTGTGGCTAAAGATTCTTAATCACACATTCCACCCTAACCCCAGCAGCTTGCCTCAGGAAGTGTGGGAATCAGTCCCAGGAGCCCAGGATTGTTTAACTCAAAAGCAGCCAAGACAGGAGACCAATAATGTGGGGCCAGGTCGCATTATAAACATTCCTGGAGCTTGCCTACCTGGGCTACCACAAACTGATTAAAATTTCATCGTATGAATGGTATTTGTTATCGCTTTTCGCCTTTTGGTTAAGATCAAGTGTAGTATGAATAGTGTCTGTTGGATTCAGGCAGTGTTCAACCCTCACTTATCACACACAGTGGCCTGAACACTTCGTTTTGATCAATGTATAAAATTTATTTTCGTGACAAGTAAAAGAACACTGCAGGTCTTTTGGCCTGGAATAAAGTGAGGTACAGCTTGCTGTGGTAAGAGACAGTTGGGGCCAAAGGAAGATCACTGGTTTATGGAGACTTGGGAGAATTTGCCTCCTGAGAATACAATAAACCAGCCAGGGGCAGTCAACAGTCCTTCCTTCACTGAGAAATGGCACAGAAGGGCAGCCAAGAGGTTATCCTATGAGCATTGTTACGCCATAGTAGGAATTGGAGTGGCGGGGGGGCAGGAATTACCATTAGCAGTTGAAGTGGTAGGAAATTTTTACATAGGAGAGTATGGTGATCATATTCGCATGTTGGAAAATAATGGATGGCAGTTTGTTAGGGGAACAAAGGACAGAGACAGGGAGACTGTTTAAAACGTTAATAAAAAATACCAGTGACAGATCTACCTGATGGGAATGGAGAAGAGGAGATGGATTTGGAAACTACTCAGGAGGTAGAGTCATCAAGATCTGGATGACTAATTGCATGTAGGGGGTAAGAAAGTAGGAAGAAGAGAGGATGATGACTCCTGCCTTTCTGGCTTGGGAAAATGGTTACATTGTGGGCTGGATGTGTGCGTGATTGTGTGTGTGTGTAGCTGAAAGGCAATTTAGCTTTGTAACTGTTGAAGTGAATATGGACCATAGGCATAGACATCCACTAGGTAGCTGAATACGTATTCTGCAAACCAGGAGAAAATCCTAAGTGAAGATGGTAATTTAGAATCATCAGAGTCTAAATGTAAGTGGGAGTGGATGAGGCAGCCCATGTAGACCACAGAGGGAGGAGAAGGCCGAGGACCCAAACTTGCAGAACACCCACACGTGAGGGGCAGCCAGAAGCAGCTGCCTGTGAAGGAGATTGAGGAGTCAAGCCACACAAACTCAAAACTGTAAATACCATTGGGAGCCTTAGACAGTCTAGCTCAGTTGGAGTTGGATTTGACTATATATAACAGGAACCTGACTACAGTGGACTAACAGACTTCTTATCCAGAGGCAGGCAGTCCAAGGCTGATGCCCAAAGAAGCCATCAAGACCCGTGCTACTTCCAGCTCCTTCTGTCCTCATAATCATAGATGATCGCTCCACATCCAGGTATCAAGCTCTTATTCCAAGCAGGAAGGGGAAGGACAAAGGGCAAAAGGCATTTGCCAAGTCTCTCCCCTTTTATGAGGAAAAACAATGATTTTCTGATAAGCCCGATTCATTAGACTAAAAACTACAACCCATTGGACAGGATTGGGAATACAAATATCTCCCTGCAGGAGTACCTGGGGAAAATGAGTATTTTGAAAACTTTTTGCTTTGGAATGATTTCAAACAGACAAAATTTGCGAAAGTAGTACAAAGAATTCCTGTATTTTTTCACCCAAAATTTCCCAATACTAACATTTACCACAATTACTTTATCATTTTTTTTTCTCTCTCTCTCATGCATGCGTGATGCTCATTTACTTCTAGTTTGGTATGTGTTTCCTAAAAATAAAGACTTTCTCTTACATAACCACAGTACAATGATCCAAATCAGAATATTAACATGGATATAATGCTATGATTTAATCTACAGCTTTTGCCAATTGTCCCACTAATGTCCTTTGTAGCAAAGAAAAAGCTTTTTTTCTGGTCCAGGAACCAATCCAGGAGCAAACATTGCATTTCGTTGTCATGTTGCTTTAGTCTACTTTAATATGAAACAGTTCCTCAATATGTTTTTGCCTTTCATGTTGTTGGTATTTTTGAAAACCAAAGGCCAGTTACTTTGCAGAACATCCCTTATTTGGGTTTGTCTGACAGTTCCTCGTGATTCAGGTTAGGTATTTTTGGCTAGAATACCACAGAAGTGATGCTGCATCCTTCTCGACGCATCATAGCAGAAGGTACCCTATTTTGACTTGTTCTATTACTAATGATATTAGCTTTGATCACTTGGTTAAGGTGGTAAGGTCGTGTCTGTCAGATTTCTCTACTATAAAGTTCCTATTTTACCCTTTGAAATTAACAAGAATCTGTGAGGAGAGGCTTTGAGATGATATAAATATCATGTTTCTCATCAAACCTTCACCCACTAGTTTTAGCATCCATTGATAAGTCTTGCCTGAAACAATAAGATGGTAATTTTCTAATTCTGTCTTTCCTTCTATATCTATTAGTTTGCCTTGTACCATACGGAAAGCTTTCCTTTCTCCACTTACTCATTTATTTCCGTATGGACTCAAATATTTTTATTCTATTTGATGGGTGACAACCCATTACTATCATAATTTATTTTAACATGGAATTGTCCCAGATTAACCACTAGGAACCCCTTTAAGCTGGCTCTGTGTCCTATTGACATGTCCCCATCATTCTTTGGGGACTTTTCTTATTGAGATTATTATTTTTAACAGGGTACATTGCTACCTTGATAAAATCATCCTTCTGTTAATAAGGAACAAAAGGAGAAACAAAAATTGCATGGGCAACCGGAAGTGTCTACCACACCTAGCTCCTCATCAGCCAAGAGGTGGTGGCTTGAATCCAGGCTGACAGCCTTGCTTTGTTCTAACAAAACAACTTTGTGCAAACATTCCAAAAAGAGCCTTGAGGCCATTTAATTCCATCCATTCTTCTCCTCACTGTAATCCTTTATCACTATCCAAACTGAATGCTCCTAGAGCCAGGTCATCTGTGTTGCACAACTCCTGGAGGTGCCATTCGTATTGCAGACTATGAATGATGTGCTAGAACAGGGGCCAGCAAAATTTCCTTTTTTATTTTTATTTTTGAGACAAGGTGGAATGCAATGGTACGAACACAAGGCTCACTACAACCTCTACCGCCTGGGCTCAAGCGATCCTCTCACCTCAGCCTCCTGAGTAGCTAGGACTACAGGTGCACACTGATATGCCTGGCTAATTTTTTTTTCTTTTTTTTTTTCAGAGATGGGATTTTGCCATGTTACCCAGGTTGGTCCCAAACTCCCGAGCTCAAGCAATCTGCCCATCCCAGCCTCCCAAAGTGCTGGGATTACAAGTGGCATGAGCCACTGTGCCCGGCTAACAAACTTCTAAAAAGGGCTCAATAGGGCCAACAGTTTCCACTGTGTGGGCCACACAATCTCTGTTGCAACTACTCATTTCTGCTGTTGTAGAGGGAATGCAGCCATTGACAATGTGTAAATGAGAGGGCATGGCTATGATACAAACAAGCTCAATTTATGGACACTGACATTGAACTTCATATCATTTTCATGTATCATGAAATATTCTAAAATTCATTTTCAAAAACCCATTTAAAATGTAAACATTATTCTTAGTTTGTGAGTTATACAAAAATAAGCAGCTGGCTAGATCCGGTCATAGTTCACCACCTCCTGCTCTGCTCAGCCTCAGCCATCTTGTGCAGTGCTCCTGCCTCCGGAGGTCTCTTCTCCCTTACCCTAATCTCCAATCTGTTATCCTGCTCTGGGCTTCCTCTCCACCTTCTACCTTCTTCCTTCCCAGATCTTTCCTCTGTGCCCTGCCTTCATTCAATTGTATAGAAACTTCTTTCCACTTTTAACCTCTGGCTCATTCCTTGCCTTAACTGAAAAGTGACTGTAATCCCTAAGGAACATGATTCCCTTGCTGAATTCTGGAAAAGATGCTACTCATTTTCCCATGCCCCACAACCCATGGGCATGGAAAGTGGTATTGGCCTTCTCCACATTCCTCAATCCTACTTCTAAACCTTTAGCTCTTCCAACCTCCTGCAAAACTCCCTCCTCCTTTAATGCTCTACCATCTGAGTCTTTGAGTAGTAGCTAACATACACTGAGCACTATCCTGAGCAAAACCAGGAGACAGGTACCATTGTTATCCCCCACTTTGCAGAGGCAACGAGGGGTTAAAGTCACACAGCCAATAGTAAATGGCAGAGCCAGGATCTAATCCCAGCAGTCCACACTTATTCCCAAGATGTTACATCGCCTTTTCTCTATGATCACATGGATCACCATCCTCCATCCAAGCCTCTGAATCCCATTATCTCCTGGATCAGTTAGGTACCTGGGCGGAAACAGGTGCACATTCAGCCTGAGTCATTTGAAAAGGATCTAGTCAAGGAACTATTTACAAAGGTATAGGGAAGTGTTGCTCAACATTTTGTCATTGTCTCATTTCATCCTAAAGAGAAACATTTAAATTTCCCTTAACAAAATTTTGGTGAGTGGGGTTGAGCTTTGGAGGCCAACAAACCATTTTCATATCTAAGATTGTTTTGCTCCCCCAAACTAATTTTCACCCCTTTAGAGGCAATCCCATTTAGAAGGTGAGACTGCATGGGGAGAGGAACCATAGGGATAGCACAGCCCTCTAGGCTAGTGACTGAGATACCATCTCAAGGCCGGAAGTGGTGAGGAGGGAGGTATTACTGGAAGTTGGAGACATCTGAGAGCTGTGACCTTCTGTCAAGAGATTGGTATGGCCCCAGGATTGATCCATTCTTCACACTATAGTGAAAGTTATCTTTCTTTCTTTTTTTTTTTTTTTTTCCTAGAGATGGAGTCTTGCTCTGTCACCCAGGCTGGAGTGCAGTGGCATGATCTTGGGTCACTGCAACCTCCGCCTCCCGGGTTCAAGTGATTCTCCTGCCTCAGCCTCCCGAGTAGCTGGGATTACAGGTATGTGCCACCACGTCCAGCTAATTTTTTGTGTTTTTAGTAGAGACAGGGCTTCTCCATGTTAATCAGGCTGGTCTCGAACTCCCGACCTCAGGTGATCACCCACCTTGGGCTCCCAAAGTGCTGGGATTACAGGCATGAGCCACTGCACCTGGCCGAAAGTCATCTTTCTAACTGGAAACAGTGGGCACCTTTGGAAGACGGAACTGGGCAGTGGAAACAAGCAGGAAGAAGACCTTTTCAGCTTTTGAAGGCTGTACAATATGCATGTATCATCTAATTTTAAAATAAAATGTAATTTTAAAAATTGACCTAAAATGCAAATATGGTCATTCTTTCCCATGCTCAAAACATTTCAGTAGCCCATCTGCCACCAAGTTAAAATCCAAATTCATCCACATGTCACACAAGGCCCCCGGCATATTTCTTTAGCCCATCTCTGCCACTCTCCACCTCAAACCCTGTGTCTAGACATGTGAATTGCTGAAAATTGAGTGCATTCCCTAAGCAATGTTTTTCCTTTATTGCCAGTTTGCTCATAATACCATGTTGTATCAGACATCTATTTCTTATACCTGCAGTTTCCACATGCTAGAATGCAAAGCCTCTCCCTCTCCTCACTTTTCTTCCTGGTGAATTCTTCATTCTTCAAGATCCAGTTAAAATTACCTCTCCTGGCTCCCACTCCCACTTCCAAGAGAACAGCTGACAAGCTTCTCTGTGTCACCACTGTACAGTACGGTGATTAAGAATACAAGTCCTAATGTCAAACTATGTGGGTCTTGATCCTGGATTTGCCAATTCAGTTGGTCACATTGGCCATGCTACTTAACCATGTGCTTTGGTTGCCTTATTTATAAAACGGGGATTCAAATAGTTCCTATCTTAGAAAGAGAGCCTTTATTCATTAAATATTAACTGAAATAGGCCGGGCGCGGTGGCTCAAGCCTGTAATCCCAGCACTTTGGGAGGCCGAGACGGGTGGATCACGAGGTCAGGAGATCGAGACCATCCTGGTGAACACAGTGAAACCCCGTCTCTACTAAAAATACAAAAAAAAAACTAGCCGGGCGAGGTGGCGGGCGCCTGTAGTCCTAGCTACTCGGGAGGCTGAGGCAGGAGAATGGCGTGAACCCGGGAGGCGGAGCTTGCAGTGAGCTGAGATCAGGCCACTGCACTCCAGCCCGGGCTACAGAGCAAGACTCCGTCTCAAAAAAAAAAAAAAAAAAAAAAAAAAAATTAACTGAGCATTTATTTTTCTATATTGAAACCGACCAAAATTCCTGCCCTGGTGGAACTTAGATAGATTCTAGTGCAGGAGTTGGCAATCTACAGCTCCTGACCAATTATAAAGTTTTATTGGTACACGGCCACACCCTTTAGTTTATGTATTATCTATGGCCACATTCATGCTACAAAGGTTGGGTTCAGTGGTTGCAACACAGACCATATGGCCTGTACAGCTGAAAATATTTACTATCTGGCCCTTAAAGAAAAGGTTTGCTGTCCCTTGTTCTAGTGAGATTAAAGTAGTTCACACATGTAAACATATACAGTGTTTAAATTTTTGAATCATTGCCTAGCACTTGGTAAGACACTCAGTTAATACCAGCTTTATTAATATGATTGCATACCTTTACTGTAATATCTAACACCAGTACTCGGTTAAATTTTTTGCTGAATAAATCAATGAATGGAGAGGTAAAGAGGAACCAGAAGTTGGGGTTACGGAAGTCACTGATCAAAGAGTTTCAAGATAGTAGAAGTGGTCAGCCCTGTTAAGTGACAAGCCAAGGACTGAAGAAAGACTGGCAGATTTGGCAATCAGATGAAGTGACTTGACCAAAGAGCAGCTTGTGTGAAGTGGTGAGGACAGGCGCTGGTCTGCAATGGGTTTAGGAGGAAATGGAAAGGAGGAAGAAGAGATAGGAAAGTGGAGATTATATGATGGCAAGTATCAAGGTAAAAATGAACACATTTGGCCTGCTACCTGAATTTTTTAAATCAGCTCACCAAAAAATATCAGGCTTATTGAAATATTGGAATATCTGACGAAGTTTCCTCTTATCTTTGAGCTGTTCCGATTTGGGTAAAACTTCAATGCTTAAAATTCACGTCTAGAACTAGCAGGCAGAACCTATAGGCAGAACCTTAAAGTCCAGAACCATTAAAGGGTTTATAATGGTGAAGCATATGATGATGCTGATGGTGATAATGTTTCTTTCTTTCTTTTGTGATTTTAATCATTGTGTGATCTTAACTAGCTTGAAATGAGAATTGCAATGGAGACAGTAGTGTAAATTTACCAACAGAACAATTACAGTCATGACAAAACAAAACTATACAAGCATATTTTTGTGCATTCTATAAATATGTACTGAGTACTTTATATGCACTTGGCATTCTGACAGATATAATTATGTGGGTATAAAACTTAGGTCATTTGATAGTTGCTTTCCCCACCCCCTTCAGAAATTCATGATTTAGTTGGTAAAGAAAACCAGTTAAGCAAGTAAGTTCACTATTTGTAGAAGTGTAGATGGGTTATGGTGGGGGCACAAAATAACAAAATAATGTATTTAAAACTATTTTCTTGTCTGTGAAAAGCTCTATACATGTGTGGCATTAAGACTAAAGAGAAAGGTGTCAAGTCGGCCGGGCGCGGTGGCTCAAGCCTGTAATCCCAGCACTTTGGGAGGCCGAGACGGGCGGATCACGAGTTCAGGAGATCGAGACCATCCTGGCTAACACGGTGAAACCCCATCTCTACTAAAATACAAAAAAAATTAGCCGGGCGAGGTGGCGGGCGCCTGTACTCCCAGCTACTCGGGAGGCTGAGGCAGGAGAATGGCGTGAACCCGGGAGGCGGGGCTTGCAGTGAGCTGAGATCCGGCCACTGCACTCTAGCCTGGGCAACAGAGCTAGACTCCGTCTCAAAAAAAAAAAAAAAAAAAAAAGAAAGGTGTCAAGTCATAGCTGCCAAGACATTTAGGACCTCTGCATATTACCACTGAGTTGTTTTTCTTTTAAGGGGCTATATAGGAGTATGTTCAGCATGATCTTATTTTTATTAAAATTATACTTTCTATACAGAAAAAGACTATAAAGATACACACTTAAAACATTAGCAGGGACCCAAAGCTAGTATCATACTGAATGGGGAATAACTAAAAGCCTTTTCTCCATGATCTGGAACACAACAAAAATGCACATTTTTACCACAACTATTCAACTTAGTACTGGAAGTTCTAGCTAGGGCAATCAGACACGAGAACGAAATAAAAGGCATCCAAATTTGAAAGGAAGAACTGAAATTATCCTTGTTTGCAGATGATATGATCTCATATTTGGAAAAATCTAACAACTGCACACACACAAAAATATCTATTAGAACTGATCACTGGGCGCGATGGCTCACGCCTGTAATCCCAGCACTTTGGGAGGCCAAGGTAGGTGGATCACGAGGTCAAGAGGTCGAGACCATCCTGGCCAACATGGTAAAACCCGGTCTCTACTAAAAATACAAAAATTAGCTGGGCGTGGTAGTGTGTGCCTGTAGTCCCAGCTACTCGGGAGGCTGAGGCAGGAGAATCACTTGAACCTAGGAGGTGGAGGTTGCAGTGAGCCAAGATCACACCACTGCACTCCAGCATGGCAACAGAGCAAGACTCCATCTCAAAAAAAAAGAAGAAGAAGAAGAAAAAAAGAAACAAGAACTGATCAACAAATTTAGTAAAGTTGCAGGATACCAAATGTACACAGAGCCAGAAGTAGTGGCTCATGCCTGTAATCCCAGCACTTTGGGAGGCCGAGGTGGGTGGATCACTTGAGCTCAGGAATTCAAGATCAGTCTGAGCAACATGACGAAACAACATCGCTACAAAATGTGCAAAAAATTAGCCAGGCATGGTGGCACACACCTGTGTTCCCAGCTACTAGGGAGGCTGAGGTGGCAGGATGCCTTGAGCCCAGGAAGCAGAGGTTCCAGTGAGTCAAGATCACACTACTGCACTCTAGCCTGGGCAACAGAGCCAGACCCTGTCTCAAAAAAAAAGAAAAAGAAAAAGAAAAACTCAACACACAGAAATCAGTAGCATTTCTACATGCCAACAGTGAGCAATCTTAAAAAGCAATTTAAAAAAGTAATCCCATTTACAATAGCCACACATAAAATTAAATACCTAGGAATTAACCAAAGAAGCGAAAGATATCTATAATGAAAACAACAAAACACTGATAAAAGGAATTGAAGAGGACACACAAAAAAGGAAACATATTCTATGTCCATGGATTGAAAGAATCAATATTGTTAAAATGTCCATACTGTGCAAAGCAATCTGCAGATTCAATGTAATTCCTATCAAAATACCAATGGCATTCTTCACAGAAATAGAAAAAAAAAATCCTAAAACTTATATGGAACCACAAAAGACCCAGCATAGTCAAAGCTATCCCAAGCAAAAAGAACATAACTGGAGGAATCACATTACTGACTTCAAATTACACTACAGAGCTATAGTAACCAAAACAGCATGGTACTGGCATAAAAACAGATACATAGACATATGGAACAGAATAGAGAACCCAGAAACAAATCCACACACCTACTGTGAACTCATTTTTAACAAAGGTGCCAAGAACATCCACTGGGGAAAAGACAGTCTCTTCAATAAATGGTGCTGGGAAAACTGGATAGCCATATGCAGAAAAATAAAACTAGATCCCTATCTCTCGCTATATAGAATAATCATATCAAAATGGATTAAAGACTTAAATCTAAGACCTCAAACTATGAAATGTCTACAAGAAAACATTAGGGGAACTCTCCAGGACATTGGTCTGGGCAAACATTTCTTGAGTAATACCCTTCAAGCACAGGCAACCAAAGCAAAAATGGACAAATGGGATCACATCAAGTTTAAAAGCTTCCACACAACAAAGAAAGCAATCAACAAAGTGAAGAGACAACCCAGAGAATAGAAGAAAATATTTGCAAACTACCCATCAGAGATGGGATTTATAACCAGAATATATAAGGAACTCAAACAATGCTATAGGAAAAAAATCTAATAATACAATTTAAAAATGGGCAAAAGATTTGAATAAACATTTATCAGAAGAAGAGATACAAATGGCAAACAGGCATATGAAAAGGTGCTCAGCTGGGCGCAGTGGCTCACACCTCTAATCCCAGCACTTTGGGAGGCTGAGGTGGGTAGATCACCTGAAGTGGATCAGTCTGGCCAACATGGTGAAACCCCGCCTCCACTAAAATACAAAAATTAGCCGGGTGTGGTGGTGTGTACTTGTAATCCCAGCTACTCAGGAGGCTGAGGCAGGAGAATCACTTGACCCTGGGAGGTGGAGGTTGCAGTAAGCAAGATCATGCCACCGTACTCCAGCCTGGGCAAAAAGAGCGAAACTCTGTCTCAAAAAAAAAAGAAAAGAAAAGAAAAGAAAAGGTGCTCAACATCACATCACTGATCATCAGAGAAATGCAAATCAAAACTACAATGAGATATCATCTCATTCCCAGTTAAAACAGCTTGTAAGCAAAAGACAGGCAATAACAAATGTTGGTGAGTGTGTGAAGAAAAGGGAACCCCTGTACACTGTTGATGAGAATGTAGATTAGTACAGCCACTATGGGGACAGTTTGGAGGTTCCTCAAGAAACTAAAAATACAATTACCAAATGACCCGGCAATACCACTGCTAGATGTGTACCCAAAAGAAAGGAAATCAGTATATTAAAGCGCTATCTGCACTCCTATATTTGTTGCAGCACTGTTCACAATAGTCAAGATTTGGAAGCAACCTACATGTCCATTAACAGATGAATAGATAAAGAAAATATGGTACAAGGCCAGGCATAGTGGCTCACACCTGTAATCTCAGCACTTTGGGAGGCCAAGGCAGGCAGATCATGAGGTCAGGAGTTCGAGACCAGCCTGGCCAACATGGTGAAACCTGTCTCTACCAAAAATACAAAAAGTAGCCGGGCATGGTGGTGCATACCTATAATCCCAGCTACTCAGGAGGCTGAGTCAGGAGAATCACTTGAACCTGGGAAGCGGAGGTTGCAGTGAGCTGAGATCGTACCATTGCACTCCAGCCCGGGCAATAGAGTGAGACTCTGTCTCAAAAAAAAACAAAAACAAAAAACACACACACACACAGAAAAAAGAAAGAAAGAAAATATGGTACATATACACAATGGAGTGCTACTCAGCCATAGAAGAAAATGAGCTCCTGTTACTTGCAACAACATGGATGGAACTGAAAATCGTTAAGTGAAATAAGCCAGGCACAAAAAGACAAACATCGCATGTCTTCACTTATGTGTGGGATCCCAAAAATCAGAACAATTGAACTCATGGAGACAGAGAGCAGAAGGATGGTTACCAGAGGCTGGGAAGGATAGTCGGGGGTGGCGGGGGTGAGATGGAGATAGTTAATGAGTAAAAAAATTAGTTAGAAAGAATGAATAAGACCTATTATTTGATAACACAACAGGGTGACTATAGTCAATAATAATTTAATTGTACATTTTAAAAGAACTTAAAAGAGTATAATTGGATTGTTTATAATACAAAAGATACATGTTTGAGGGGATGGATATCCCACCTTCCATGCGATTATTATGCATTGCATGTCTGTATCAAAATATCTCATGTATACCATAAATATATGCACCTACTATATACCCACAAAAATTAAAAATTAATTTTTTTTCTATCTTGGAGATGGAGTTTCGCTCTTGTTGCCCAGGCTGGAGTGCAAGGGTGTGATTTCGGCTCACTGCAACCTCCGCCTCCTGGGTTCAAGCAATTCTCATGCCTCAGCCTCTCAAGTAGCTGGGATTACAGGCATGCACCACCATGCCTGGCAAATTTTGTATTTTTAGTAGAGATGGGGTTTCACCATGTTGGTCTGGCTGGTCTTGAACTCCTGACCTCAGGTGATCCACCTGCCTCAGCCTCCCAAAGTGCTGGGATTACAGGCGTGAGCCCAGCCCCCCAATTTTTTTTTTTTTTTTTTTTTTTTAATGTAAAAACATGGCCAGGCACGGTGGCTCAAACCTGTAATCTCAGCACTTTGGGAGTTCAAGGCGGGTAGAGCACTTGAGCCCAGGAGTTAAATATCAGCCTGGGCAACATGGCAAAAACCCATTTCTTCAAAAAATACAAAAATTAGCCGGGCATGGTGGCACACAACTGTAGTCCCAGCTACTTGAAAGGCTGAGGCAAGAGGATAGCTTGATCCCGGGAGGCAGAGGCTGCAGTAAGCCAAGATCGTGCCATGGCACGCCAACCTGGGAGAGAGACCGAGACCCTCTCTCAAAAAGGAAAAACCCGGTGGGGCGCGGTGGCTCACGCCTCTAATCCCAGCACTTTGGGAGGCCGAGGTGGGCAGATCACGAGGTCAAGAGATCGAGACTATCCTGGCCAACATGATGAAACCCTGTCTCTACTAAAATACAAAAATCAGCTGGGCCTGGTGGCATGCGCCTGTAGTCTCAGCTACTCGGGAGGCTTAGGCTTGAATCCCGGAGGAGGAGGTTGCAGTGAGCCGAGATCATGCCACTACCTCCAGCCTGGCGACAGAGCGAAACTTCTTTTTTTTTTTTTTTTTTTTTTTTTTTTTTTTTTTTTTGAGACGGAGTCTCGCTCTGTCGCACAGGCTGGAAGTGCAGTGGCGCGATCTCGGCTCACTGCAAGCTCCGCCTCCCGGGTTCACGCCATTCTCCTGCCTCAGCCTCCCGAGTAGCTGGGACTACAGGCGCCCACAACCGCGCCCGGCTAATTTTTTTTGTATTTTTAGTAGAGACGGGGTTTCACCGTGGTCTCGATCTCCTGACCTTGTGATCCGCCCGCCTCGGCCTCCCAAAGTGCTGGGATTACAGGCGTGAGCCACCGCGCCCGGCCCAGAGCGAAACTTCTTCAAAAAAAAAAAAAAAAGAGGCCGGGCACGGTGGCTCATGCCTGTAATCCCAGCACTTTGGGAGGGCGAGGCGGGCGGATCACGAGGTCAGGAGATCAAGACCATCCTGGCTAACAGGGTGACACCATGTCTCTACTAAAAATAAAAAATTAGCCGGGCGAGGTGGCGGGTGCCTGTAGTCCCAGCTACTCGGGAGGCTGAGGCAGGAGAACAGTGTGAACCTGGGAGGCAGAGCTTGCAGTGAGCTGAGATCGCGCCACTGCACTCCAGCCTGGGTGACAGAGCAAGATTCCATCAGGAAAGAAAAAAGAAAAAAAGGAGAGGAGGGGGGAGGAGCGGGGAGGAGAGGAAAGGAAAGTCAGAACCATTAGCAAGGGTTATATCTGAGTGGTGAGATTACTGGGATATTATTCTTTTCTCGATACTTTTTTACACTTTTAACTGTTTATACAGTGAACAAGGCTTACATTTCTTTTTACTTTTCTTTTTTTAAAATTGAGACAGGGTCTTGCTATGTTGCCCAGCTAGTCTCGAACTCCTGAGCTCAAGCAATCTTCCTGCCTCGGCTTCCTGAGTGGCTGGGACTGCAGATGTGTGTCACTGCACTTGGCTTTTACTTATTTATTTTTTTTAATTAAGGCTTATGTTATTTTATAATCACAAATAACAATGGAACAAAACCACTGAGTTTTGTAAAGCAACAATATGTTACAAGCATATAACACATGCTTGTAAGCATACATAGGCTAGAGGTTTTTACATTTTTGTAGATTGCCCAATGTTAAGTTGTTACACAAAAGCACCAAAAATTTCTCAGCCTACAAATATCAGCAGATGACATCTCAAAGAGATATGTCTAAAAACTGCTGCTTAGTCCTCTTCTGCAAGGTGGCAAACCAAGCCCAGGCACCCGCTGCTGGAAGACTGAGATTTACTTACAACCCTGCAGAGCAAGGAATGCACACAATGAAGCCATGCTGTGTGAATCACTTAGTTTGGCTGAAAGTAACAAGACACAGAATAAAGGTGGCTTAAATAATAAATGCTTACTACTTCACATAATGTGAAGTCCAGAGATAGGTGGTTTCCAAGACTGGTTATGTCAGTTATCTTGACAATTTCAGGATTCTAGGTCAGTTTTCCTTTGACTTCCATGGCTTTCCCCTCCCGGTAGCTCCTGGCATCACTGTTTCACACAAGAACTTCTAAAGGCAGGAAGGGGTGGGTGGTGGCATTTCTGCTCACTCATCTCTCTTTTTCTCAGGGATTCAAATCTTTCCCAAAATGTCTGTTCCTAGCAGACATTTTCCTACATTTTATTCGCCATACTGACAGTTCAGTGTAAGGAAAAGCACAGGGAAAAAACTACGCTCAGTTAAAAGAAGAAACATGCTCAGTTAAAAGAAGAAAATCAAGAACTGGCCCAGAGAAGGGGATTACCATTATCATCATTATTGCCCTAGACCAGCAGTGTCCAATAGAATTTAATGTGAACCACAAATCCAAGCCATATAAATATCCCTGAGACAGTCTTTGGAAACCTAAAAGCAAGTCTTCATTTTCTCCTTTGTGAATGAGTTACAACAATCATAAGCAACACTGCCTCCCACCAGCATAATTAGCAGTGGGTGCCAAAGGTGTATCCAGCATTATTCCAACAAAGTCACCTTGATTATAAAATTTGGACTCTTGAGTTCCCAAGTTATGGTTTGGTGTTACTCTATCTGTGTGATCATAATTGAGTTACTTTTCTTATCTGGGCCCCAGTTTCCTCATCTTAAAACAGGTAGTTCCCTAATGTCCTTTAGAACTCTAGTACTGTACTCCATGGTTTTATGCTATAAAATCAGCTGGAGCACCTTCCCAGCCTGTTATCTGACAGGAGCAAGCCCAGGGCCTTGGGCAAGAACACTCCAGAAGTCATTCAGGATACTTTCTCTGATGCCTTGGAGCAAAATACACTTTTACAGGGAAAGAAGAAGGCAAGTTGTGCTGGCTTGTCATTCACTTACTCAGTAAGCATCACAGGGCATGCACTATGTGCCATAGTGGCTCAAGATTGAATAAGAGAGAATAAGATGTGTTCCCTGCCCTCAGTAAGCTTACAATCTAGTAGGAAGGAAATGTAGAAGAGCAATTACCAAAAGGTATGGAGAGGACTGGGACAGAGGAGAGGGTGTACAAGCCTTGTAATTGGAGAGTTGAGGTGAGATGAGAGAAGCCTTCCTGGAGGAAGTGATATCCAAATGAGGCCTGAAGGAAGAGTACTTGGTTGCCTCTCCTGGCATTCTGGGGAACTCTGGCCTAGCGGGAATGTCATCATATACTTTACCTGTTTTTCTTCTTTTCTGCGACTTGCTGTTTTTCTATTCTTTTTTTTTTTTCTTCTTAACAGAGTCTCACTCAGTTTCCACGCTGGAGTGTAATGGCGTGATCTTGGCTCACTGCAACCTCTCCCTCCCGGCTTCAAGCGATTCCCCTGCTTCAGCCTCCCGAGTAGCTGGGACTACAGGCATGCACCACCACACCCGGTTAATTTTTTTTTTTTTTTTTTTTTTTTTTTGTATTTTAGTAGAGACAGGGTTTCACCTTGTTGGCCAGGATGGTCTTGATCTCCTGACCTCGTGATCCACCCACCTTGGCCTCCCAAAGTGCTGGGATTACAGACTTGAGCCACCTTGCCCGGCCTTCTATTCCTTTTTCTAATGCATTTGCCCTAGCTATCTGTATAGCCTGAAATCTGGTAGACGGACCACAGGGAAACCACTGCAGCAAACTAAAAGTGTCTATCTCAGATCCTTCCACCACCATCATTTCCAAAATCATCCTCACTATCTCCACCAACATCACCTTTACCACTATCACCATCCTCACCCTTCCCATCACCATCTCCACTGCTATTTCTCAACACCATCATCACCACCACTACCATCATCACTATAAGTACCACCTCTGTCATCATCAAAAAGGCACACAGGTGAGCCTTGCTTTAATCCCAAAACTATACATAAGATATGAGTTCTATGAACAAATTCAGGAATGATTATTTGCTTTTCCAAATTATCCAATCTAAAGTAACCCTAAATAGTTAAGCTTCCCTAGTGTTTTTAAAATGTGCTTTGGTTTACAAACATTTTAATTGCCCAGATCTCTTCAGGAACATACCTATTTTAAGATGTAAGCATAACAGAAATAGGATTTTCAAGCTGACAGAGAAGGGCAAGTATAAGAAGTTTGTAAGGACTCTTTCTTGATTCATTAAAGTAATTGAGAATAATTTTATAGCATGCACAAATCTACTAAACATTAAGCAGTTTTAGTTACTGCTTTTAGTAACTCAATTATGATCACACAGATAGAGTAACACCAAACCATAACTCGGGAACTCAAGAGTCCAAATTTTATAATCAAGGTGACTTTGTTGGAATAATGCTGGATACACCTTTGGCACCCACTGCTAATTATGCTGGTGGGAGGCAGTGTTGCTTATGATTGTTGTAACTCATTCACAAAGGAGAAAATGAAGACTTGCTTTTAGGTTTCCAAAGACTGACTCAGGGATATTTATATGGCTTGGATTTGTGGTTCACATTAAATTCTATTGGACAAATCAGGGACTGTAAAGGGAAAAGTGAATTTCATCAACAGTACTCCTATATAGAAATAGTGTATCTATATAAAAATATACTTATTGTAAATACATGATACATGTACTTACATATGTATCATGTTTATATTTTATATTTGTATATGTAAGAATACAATATATCATATGCGAGATAAATGTATATTATTATTACAAATATCCTGGCTGGGCAAGGTGGCTTACACCTGTATCCCAACACTGGGAGACCAAGGCAGGAGTATTGTTTGATCTCAGGAGTTCAAGACCAGCCTGGACCACATAGCAAGATTTCGTCTGTACTAAAAATTTAAAAAATTAACTAGGCATGATGGTGACCCCCTATAGTCCCAGTCACTAGGGATACTGAGGTGGGAAGATCACTTGAGCCTGGGTTGAGGTTGCAGTGAGCCAGATCGCACCACCGCACTCTAGCCTGGGTGACACAGCAAGACCCTGTCTCAAAAAAAAAAAAGCCACAACAGGCCAGGCATGGTGGCTCATGCCTGTAATTCCAGCACTTTGGGAGGCCAAGGCAGGTGGGTCACTTGAGACCAGGAGTTCAAGACCAGCCTGGCCAACATAGTGAAACCTCATCTCTACTAAAAATAAAATTAGCTGGGCATGGTGGTGCATGCCTGTAATCCCAGTTACTTGGGAGGCTGAGGCAGGAGAATTGCATGAACCCAGGAGGTGGAGGTTGCAGTGAGCTGAGATCACACCACTGCACTCCATCCAGCCTAGATGACAAAGCAAGACTCCATCTCAAAAAAACAAACAAACAAACAAAAAAACCCACCAAAAACAAAAACAAAAAACAAATATCCTTTTCCACGTTGTAAAATTTGGGTTAGAGGTTGAAGTAGATTATTAAGTTGACTACAAATTCCTCTCATCTTATATGCATATCCTTTGTGATATGACTTTGCTATTCTTCTCATCAACAGGGAGAATCTATTTCACTACTCCTTGACTCTGGATTGACTGTGTGACTTCTTTTTTTCTTTTCTTTTTTTTTTTTTTTTTTTGAGATGGAGTTTCGTTCTTGTCACCCAGGCTGGAGTGCAATGGCATGATCTCAGCTCACTGCAACCTTTGCCTCCCAGGTTCCAGCGGTTTTCCTGCCTCAGCCTCCCGAGTAGCTGGGATTACAGGTGCGTGCCACCACGCCCAGCTAATTTTTTATATTTTTAGTAGAGACAGGGTTTCACCATGTTGGCCAGGCTGGTCTTGAACTCCTGAACTCATATGATCCACCAGTCTCGGCCTCCCAAAATGCTGGGATTACAGGCCTGAGCCACCATGCCCGGCCAACAGTGTGACTTCTTTAGCTAATGGGATAATAACAAATGTGATGCAAGCAGAGGCTTAAGAAGTACATGCACATTGGGGTTTGTTCTCTCTTGCTGATCTGGGAACCCTGCCACCACTACCATGTGATGCAGTTCAGGCTGGCCTGTTGGAGGATAACAGATCATGTGGAGCAGAGATGAGCTGGCCCACCTCAGGCCCTACTAGAGCAATCAGCTTGCCAATCACAACATACATCAGCAAGGCCATCCTAGACCATCCAGCCCTAGCTGAGCCAGCCCAGACCAGAGACTCACGAGAAACAGTAAAATGTTCATCATTTTAAGCCACTAGATTTTGTGGTGATTTGTTATACACCAAAAGCTAACAGATACAGGGACCATATCATATTGTATTTTGTTTTCTTCCTTAATATTTCTCCATTCCAAAAAGCTTGGGTAAGATGTTTGATTTACTGAAGTCAGAGTTTCCACAATATATGATCCTTCATTTTCTTCTATTTTTTTTTTTAGACAGAGTCTCGCTCTGTCACCCAGGCTGGAGTGCAGTGGTGGGATCTCTGCTCACTGCAAGCTCCACCTCCTGGGTTCACACCATTCTCCTGTCTCAGCCTCCCAAGGAGCTGTGACTACAGGCGCCCGCCACCACACCCGGCTAATTTTTTGTATTTTTTAGTAGAGATGGGGTTTCACTGTGTTTGCCAGGATGGTCTCTATCTCCTGACCTTGTGATCCACCCACCTTAGCCTCCAAAGTGCTGGGATTACATGCGTGAGCCACCGCGCCCAGCCCATTTTCTTCCTATTCTAAAAGCTCTGATTCTCTTATATTATTAAGCTTCTTTCCCTAGCTTTGGTCTTTACAGAAGGGATGGGAAATAAAGGTAGTAAAAATGAGGTATGTTTTTAGGAGTGAGAAGGGAGGTGAACACGTGAATTAAGGTAGCGATGGTAGGATGCTGAGACTGAAAAGAGAGGACAGTGCAACCCATAAAGTGTTGACTAACTTCCTGGGAGAAGTTTGTTCTAGTAAATCAAAGTCTCTATGAAACTCCCTGGCAAAGACCCCAGATGTCCCTGTGTTAAATTGCAAACACACATTCTAAAATTCCCCTTATGTTCCATTCCTTAGTTCCTCTCAATCTTTTTCACTATCCAAAGTATGGTTTTCTACTTTGTTGGTTAGAATGTTGGGGGCTTCAACTGACAAAAGCCCAACTCAACCTAGCTCAAGCAAAAAACAATATATTGGCTTTTACATCTTGAAAGTCCAGATCATCCTCAGGCTTCAGGCAAGATTGAATCCAGTTGCTCAAATGATGTATTCGGGGAACTGTCTCCCCATCTCCACCTCCAGGATCTGCTGCACTCGGTCTTGTCCTATCTATATCCCTCAGTCCCTGACCTACTGTGTGAGTCCCAGACTTGTGTGGCAGCAACTGCCCATTGTGTCTCTCCATCCTGAGTGATCCCAGCCTTCTTCCTACTCCCCACTTATTACCGTAATCATGTTAAGGGACCAGAAAACACCCAATTTCCCAAGGAAAAGGGAAAGAAACTTGGAATTTATTCTAGACCTCTCCATGAGCCCCCATATCTAACAGATCATAAAGCCAAGTCATTTCTCCCCCATTTGTGTCTTTGGAATTGGTTACTTCTTTCCATGGCCCTTGTCACTGTGCTTTATCATGCACTGTTACTTCTGTCACGGAAGAGGAAAATTTCTCCCACACCAGTCTTTGCTCTGCTCCCAACAAACCATCCTTCAAACCTAGAGTAACCTATTAAAGTATAAAACCTGAGTCTAGCATTCCCTGCTTAAACTATTTGGTTATGTAACTTGTAAAACCACAAATTTGGTGATTTGCTCAGTTGATCACTTGAACCCCTCCAGCTCCTCTGGTGGGAGAGAGCCTAGTTCTCTTAGGTTGGGTTCCCTAGAAACAGAGCCCAAGTTGGGATCAGTGTTCATTGTTATTTTAGGAGCCTCACTGCTCCCTGCCTGCGGGCTGTGGGTAGGCCCATTCTAATCCAGTGTGCCTGGCCCACCTAGGTAGAATACAGTGTCTTTGGTAAGGAGATTGGGGACTGGCCTCCCAAGAGGCCCAGCGTTCCTCATGCAAATTGCTTTACCCAGGGACAAGCTCTACCTGCCTGGGGTCTCAGAGTGGGGCCTTCACCCCGTCACAAAACATCCTGTTATGCCAGGGGTCAAAAGCTCAAATGCCTCCAGGAACCAGAAGCCTGACAGACAGGGCAGCCTCCACTCAGCAACCATTGACTGTTACCCCGCAGAAATCTGGCACTCACAGTTGCTAAGTCTTTAATTTTTTTCAGGAGGAGCCAAAAATATTGAGTTTTATGTGAAATATTCTGGTTTTAAGCTGTTAGCTTGATTAAAAAATAACAACAACAAAACAAAAAAAAACAAACAAAAAACAGGCAAAACAAAACTTGTCTGGGGCCTTATCTGGCCTAGGAGCTGTCAGTTTGTGAATTTGGTTTGAAGCCCCAATCCCATAACAATGGATGCCCACTTGCCCCACATTTGCATAACTTTGGGAGCCACTGCAGTGATCTGGGACTAGACAAAGATCAGCAGTGAATCGACTACAAAAGCTTCCATGATTTCAAAATAAAGGGTAACCTTCTTCAGCAAGGCCTGTGTGACCTCCCTGACCTGGCTTCTACCCTTCTCCACCCTTTCCCCGCACCTCCTTCCCCCTACCCCCAATGTTATTTCACACCTAGGGCCTTTGTGGTAACCCGGCTCTTTATCCCGGAGATCCCTCCCTTCCAATTATCTAAGGGCACTCCCAGCATCTTTCAAGGATCCTTTCCTCCTTTCCCTGACCCCTGTTTTCTCTTCTGCTTCCTCCATTTTTTACAGTTGTTACCTCGTGGCCCCATGTGTTTTTTACATGCCTGTTGCCCCAGCTGACCGAATCCCTGGAGGGAAGGAGTCTGGGTTTCTTCACCTCTGTATCCCCACTGCCTCATAGAGACCTGGTGCTTTCAACGCAGACTGGAGCAATGGGTAGCCAATGAAAAAAATCATGACTTTGACCATTGCCCTTCACATGTCAGAAATTCATTTGTGAAGAATGGGCCATTTTTATGTTAAAAAATTAAGTTGAAATCTGGTATTTATGAGATGAAAACTTGCTGCATCCTTTAATTTTTAAAATGACTACCTATTTTTGAAAAACAGTTGGAAAAAAAATACGTTTTAAAACCTACTCAGCTTTGGACCTCGCTGAGGCTTCCAAGATTCTGGAACTAGAGAATGGCTACAGTGACCAGCATTCGCTTTTTTTATAGACCCTCAAGGGTTCTCAGGGCTCATCTTAAAGTGGGGGATGAGACAGGAGAGGGGATGTGTGCTGTCTCCCTGGCAGGGCAGGAACTAGCTCCTCTGAATGAAATAGCACTTTCCACAGACAGCGGCCTAGGGTGTGAGGGCGAGCAAGCCGCAGTCGAAAGCCCCTTTGCATAATCCATTCTTAAATTGACTGAGGCTTGTACAGTTGTAAACTGAAACTCCAGAGGCAAACCCTGAGCGGTTACATTTTCTCGAAAAGAATGTTTCCCAGTCTGTCAATTATTTCCTGCTCTCCGTCCCTCCCCAACGCGCGCACACACCCAACTTTTGGTAGCCAGCTGCCTTGACATTGAGCCTCTCTCCTACCTGAAGTGGAGCACCTCAGGAAGCAGCGAGGCTGGCGTTTCATTCATAATACATGAACTCAGGGGAGGAGGGAGGCGGGGGCAGGGGCCTTTCATCTCTATTTAAAATTCCGGCATTGCAGCTGAAAGAGAAAACGACCTGGGAGTGAACGGCACCGGGGATGAAGCATTGCACGATAACGGCACAACCGAGAGCGTCAGCGGCCCGCCCGCCGGCTATTTATACCGCGCAGATTATGCAATCCGGCTCCAGCCATTCATGCCCCGACTGGGCCGCCGCACGCCCGGGGCGGGGGGGGCCTCATTCCCGGGCGCCGGGTCAGTTTCTAAGTTTGCATCATCCCCTGCATTACGAGAGAGCTTGGGTTTCCATTCCTGCCAGTGGGGCTTGGGGGAGACAGTTGGGCTACAAACTCACTTGGCACACACGACTGCTTACTTAAACATCATAATAAAGGCATCAGATCGCCCGAGGCGCGGCCCCGCCGCGCTCAGGGCTGAGCTCGGGGAGACCGGAAGGAACTGATAAACCGAGCGCTAATGACAACCCCTCCCTCCGGCGTCGGAAGTGTCCTCGGAGCGCCGGTCATTGAGAAATACCGAAGGGGCAGAGTGGGGGTGAGGCGAGGACAGGCCCGGGCGCAGCTGCGCGCGCCTCGCGGGGCGGGGAGCGGGGGCGCCGCGGCAGCTGGGGGCTTCTGGGGGCAGGGCCGCGGCGGGGCGGCGCGAACCTTTGGGCCCCGTGGAGTCCTCCCTAAATCACCCCCTCCCCGCCCCTGGGAGGGGGGAGGGCGAGTGATTACTCAGATCCCACCCCCGCCCCTGGGGAAATCTACACTCCCGGCCCTACCGGACGAGAGGGGGAGAAGGACACGAACGAGAGCGGATTGCAGAGGAGGCTAAAATGTCCGCTTCTCCTGGCGCCCGAGACAGGCGGGAGGGGTGGGGGCCGCGGCCGGCTTCCCAGTGAAACAGGACCTGCGGGGCTACTGAGCATGCCCGTCCCCGGCCGCGAAGGGTCGCTCCGTCTCCGCGCTCCGGGCTTTCCGGGCAGCCCGCGGGAAGGGCCCGGGTGTGGGTGCTCCCTCGCCCAGGACTCGGAACTGAGAAGCTTGTAGGTGGGGGACCTGCTGGGGGCCCCGCTGGGTTTGCGTGAAGTTGTGAGCAGATCGATATTACTTTTGAAGCTTTACGATCCTACTCTGACTGAACACTATTGATTTGTGTTGAGAGCTTCCCGCGCCCCCCTGTTCTGCTGGTTTTGGGGAGACAGGGATGTGGGTCCTTAGCTTTTTCAGCAGTGACATTCAATTAAAGCCCTAAATCTGTGATATCCCCTGTTCCAGCAACAATCCAATGGACTTTGATAACACCCTGTTGTTCAGATCAACAGGCGCATCCGAGTTATTCGCCCAATATCCTCATTTATTCTATGGAGCTGCAGGAGTCAGACTTACCTCAACCACGGTAATTGATGGGGAGGACCAAGAGGTGACCTGCTAGTAATGTTTCCATCAAAAGGCCCCTTTTGGGTGATGAACAAGGCAGCAGAGAACTGGCAGGCTTCATTTAAAGGAACATGAAGGACAGAGTGGAGGGGGCATTTGGTAAACCAACTTGCCAGAGAGAGCAAAGAGCTACCAGGAATCTGCATAGCACATTTAAGATTCCCAGCAACCCTATGTTGTGGGTATTATTCCCACACAACAGACACTGAACCCAAGGCTCAGTGGATCTAAGGGCCTACCTGAGATAGCCCAGCTGGAGTATGGCACCAGGTGATCCCAATGGGGACTTGGGGACTTCTGCACCTCAGAATATTTACCATTGTTCCCCTGGCAACCTGGTCCATAGGCTGGGCCAGTCGTTCACAGATATTAGCTGAGAGCTGGCTGAATGAGTGGTGATGACACCAGTTTAACCTGCTCATAGAGCTGGCCTACCTGCAGAAATTAATAATCACCTCGCCTGCCACCTCGCCATTTGTGTACCTTGAAACTGGAGGGTGGAGCCCAAGAGATGCCCATAGGGTGGATAATTTTGACATGGGTAAGTGCTTGTGTTCTGGGAAGTTCAGGAATAACAGGGTGGGATCTCTTTCAGCACTCCCAGGGAGAAAAGCAACCGTGGCTAAAGGTGAGACCTGGGTGAGAGCAACCATGGCCAAAGGTGAGTCCTTAGCCTTCTGGGGATTTAAAGGACTATGAGATCTTGGCTTTGGTTAGTACTTTCTCACCAACTCTCAATGACCTCACAAACTGATAGACAAGCTTGGCCTTGTTATTCCTGTTTTATAAGGAAACTCACTTGGGGTCTCAGGACTGCTAGGAGAAAACCAGAACTAAGCTGTTCCATCCTCTGGTTCATGCCCTCCCCACCATCACACATCACCAGTGTGAACCCCACTCCATGTCCGCAGAGATCATGGCTGTGATAAGCACAAAGCCCGGAGTAAACCATCAGTTTCTCCCTGACTCAAGGTGAAACTTTTTGGAGGATTTGTGGCTCCTAGATGCATGTAAATTTTAGGAATACTAAATGTGAGGCATTTATTTATTTATTTAGAGACAAAGTTTCTTCTTGTTGCCCAGGCTGGAGTGCAATGGTGCAATCTTGGCACACTGCACCCTCTGACTCCTGGGTTCAAACAATTCTCCTGCCTCAGCCTCCGGAGTAGCTGGGATTATGGGCACCCACCACCACACCCAACTAATTTTTGTATTTTTAGTAGAGACAGGTTTTTGCCATGTTGGCCAGGCTGGTCTCAAACGCCTGACCTCAGGTGATCCGCCCACTTCGGCCTCCCAAAGTGCTGGGATTACAGGCATAAACCACTGCGCCCAGCCTGAGGCAAATATTTAATCTCTTAACCTGATGTTCAGTGGTTGCTATTTAGTTAACATCATATCTGGATTGGCCCGTGGACATTCAAGAGGATGGAAAAGTCTACTATGTTTGGAGAGCAGCAAGGGATAGGGACTATGTCCCTTGTTTCTTTTTCTTTCTTTTTTTTTTTTTTTTTTTTTTTTTGAGATGGAGTTTCGCTCTTGTTGCCCAGGCTGGGGTGCAGTGGCGCAATCTTGGCTCACCGCAACCTTCACCTCCCGGGTTCAAGCGATTCTCCTGCCTCAGCCTCCCGGGTACCTAGGATTACAGGCACTCGCCACCACGCCCAGCTAATTTTGTATTTTTAGTAGAGACGATGTTTCACCATGTTGGTCAGGCTGGTCTCGAACTCCCAACCTCAGGTGATCTGCCCGCCTCGGCCTCCCAAAGTGCTGAGATTACAGGCGTCAGCCACCGCGCCCGGCCGGGGCTGCCTCTTAACGCGAGAATTTCCATAATTTCTACGGAAATGCAAACGTTTCTGGGCTGTGCTGGGCTTTGCACGAGTAATGATTCTTAAAAACATCCGTTCCTTGGCCGGGCGCGGTGGCCCATGCCTGTAATCCCAGCACTTTGGGAGGCCGAGGCGGGCGAATCACGAGGTCAAGAAATTGAGACCATCCTGGCCAACACGGTGAAACCCCGTCTCTACTAAAACTACAAAAATTAGCTGGGCGTGGTGGCGCGCGCCTGTAGTCGCAGCTACTTGGGAGGCTGAGGCAGGAGAATCACTTGAACCCAGGAGGTGGAGGTTGCAGTGAGCCTAGATCGCGCCACTGCACTCCAGCCTGGGCTGGGGACAGAGCGAGACTCCATCTCAAAACAAAACAAAAATCCGTTCCTCTATTGAGACAAAAAAGGAAAAAAAATCACAAGATTCACGTGAAACGGAAAAGCCTCTGCCTTTCTGAACCTTGGTAAAGTCGAACCCCCTCTCCTTTCTGGTTGGGTTGGGTTAGAGAAGCCAGCCCCTGGCACCTGCGCCGCCCCTACCTTCCCACCCTGCGGTGGGGGTAGTTGTTCCTCTGAGCCTGAGCACCTCTTCAGCTGTTTCACTCCCTCCCCTCCCTTGAGTTTCGCATCTCCGCCCCCGCCCAACCCCCCGATTTTTAATCTTGGGGTTTGGAAGGAGGGAGGGGGCAAAAACGGGAGCCAGATGTGTAAGAGTCCTCCGCTCCCGCCTCCTCTCTCCTCTCGGGCTTCCTAAAACCCGGAGCCCTAATCAAGGAGGATTCGGAGCCAGACGGTCGCGGCGAAAGCAAACAACTCGGCACCGCGGCTCCCCGGGGAGTGGAAGCCAGGAGGGAGGGGGAGAGGAAGCCGGGCGTGCTCAGTAGGCGGGACAAAGTTTTTTTTTTTTTTTTTCTCCCGTTTTTTTCGGTCGCAAGTAGGAAGCTTTTTGCACTCCACCACCTCTGGCCGCTGGGAAGACGTCATCGCTTCCGCCCTACTTCCTCCTCCTGTTGGCGGCGGTGAGAATCCAATATGGAGTAAATCGGTGGAGTCGAGAGATGGGGCTCGGACGGGGCGCCCTGCACCGCCTCCCAGGCGCACCTCCCCCGGCCGCCGACCGCTCCCCGGAACCGTGATTGGCCCGGCCCCCCGGGGGCGACCCCGGACCGAGTCCCCCCACCCGCGGCCGGCGCTCTCCTCCTCCTCGCAGCAGTCCCCGCCGCTCCAAGGCGCGCTTGTTTTTCTCCTGCTCTCCCCCACCGCCGTCCCCTTCCCAAATCTCGCCCCCTTTGCCCGCTCCCGAGCCCCCGGAGCCTCCGCCCGCCTCTCCCCACGGCGCTGCGGCGTTCACTCCCCTTGCAGCCTGCCTTTGCACCCCTTCCCCCAAACCTCACCCCGCTCCCTGCTTCCCCTTCTGCTGCGGCGCCCCCATCTCTAGCCGCCCCCCCTCCCCAAATCAGGCGATCTCCGGAGATGTGAAGAAGGGGGGCGAGCGGACAGGAAGATGAAGGGAGCAAAGCTGCCCGCCGCGGGACAGGCGTCTAGGTGAACAAGAAAATGACCGAAGAAACACACCCGGACGAGTAAGTTTGGTCGCGGGGTGGGACGAGGGTGCCCCGCGGGGGCAGCGTGGGGGCCGGGGCTGAGGATGCGGGCGGGGACGCTTATTGGGTGAACTTGGCGTGGGGTGCAGCGACTCGCTGACCTGTCGGGGTTGGGACGCGAGGCTTCCCTGCTTGTTGAAGTGAGGAGGGGGCAAAAACTGCTGCGGGCTGGCGGGCGCACGCCTAGGGTCGGCGGGCTGGTGGCCGCCCCGGGGGCCAAGGGCGTGCGGGTGACCTCCGGGCGGTCCCCGCTCCCTCTCCGAGGACTCACAGCACCCCCCCGCCCCCGAAATCCTCGGCGGCTGGAGCGGAAGACCTGACACCCCCACTCCGGCTTCCCGGGGCCGGTGGGTTTTTGCACAGTGACTTTGTGACTCCCGCCGCGCCGCGAGCCCCGCAGTCCGCTCCTGAGCCCACTGGGGCCTAGGCTCCGCCATTTCGTTTTCTTGAATCGCTCTCATTTGCATACCACATTTTCATTCATAAAAAACACGGCGGAGCGAGAGGAGGACGGGCGCGGGCTGCGCTGGGGTCTGGTGCGCCAGGGTCCCCGCGCGGGCCGGCGTGCTGGAGCCGCCCGAGGGGCCCCGCGGTGCGTGAGTGCCTGTGCACGCGCTTGTGGTCGGCACACGCGTCCTGCGGGGTCAGGCGGCTCGGGGCGGACCTAGGCGAGTGCGGCGGGGGCGTGCGGGGCAGCGCTCTGGGGGCGAGTGTGTGTGTGTGTGTCCTCGCGGGTGCGCGTGCACGGGCTTGTGCCCGGCCCGCAGGCCCGAGGGGAACAATGCTTGGGGCGCTCCGCCGGAGGGATCCCGGGCAGCCCCGCGCGGGACCCGTGACTGTCGCCAGCCCGGGGCGGAGGTGCAGCTGCCTCCTGCCTCGCGGTCCAGGGGTCCAGTTTGGCATTTTCTCTTCCTGGTCCGAGGCGTTTTCTGTTTCGGGTGCGACGGGGGCGGGGCCGCGGGGCCCGACACCTCAGGTCTTCTGCCTGGGGTCCGAGCGGTCATCGCGCGGCGGCCGCCGCTGCTGCTCAGTGGCTGTGCCCGCCACCAGCCACTTTTTTTTTTTTTTTTTTTTTTTTTGTGAATAAGACGCTCTCCTTTATTGTCACATGATATCCCTCCCCTCCTCCCCTGCACATTCATAAATCCGGAGTCTGCATCGGTTCCTTTCATTCAGTGCTGCCATTAGCCAAGGTAGTGGCGGCGCGGGCTTGGGCTCAAAGAGCCGGTTGGCAGCCGCGGGGACGCGCCCTGGAGGGAGGCCCCGCGCGCGTCTTAGCAGGGGAGTGCGGGCTGCGGGAGGCGTGCTCCAGAGGCCCCAGGTCTTTTGCCCCCCGCAGGCATTGGGCCTCAAGAGTGCTGGGAGGGGAAGTGACTCAGGGCTGGGCGACAGGGAGGCTTGTCTCTTGCAGCAGGTGACAGTGTTGTGTTCTACTCTAAGATCTACTCACTTTATTAAATATACCCCCTTTATCCTTTGGCGTCTGCTGTTGCCAGTCTGGGCGGGAATGGGGCTGCTGTTTGGGGAAAGGAATTTCAATTTCCTTCCTGTGAGTCCCCAGGGAACTTTGACTGCAGTAACCCCTGATCTTCCAGACACCCGTCACAGGAGAGGATCCCTGCTGGTGTGCCTGTCGCAGATGTCCCACCACATCTGCTGGTGTTTCTATTTCAGACGTTTTGCTTTGTCTTCGTATATAGCATCTTAAAATGGTAAAATGAAAAAAAAAGTTGCGCTCTTAGGGCTGAAATATAGAGAAGGATTATGCTGCTGGGCCTTGCTGCCTTTTGAACGTGGCCAATAAATCAGTATTTTTATGGGCCCTCGATTGTACCTGCACACAGAGTAGCAGCAGTGGCAGTGAGGTTGGTTGCTGTGCTCTGGCCTTGCAGATTCTTGGAGAGGTTTGACCGCTCTACCTTGGCTCCACTCCTTGGGAATACAGGCCTGACCTGGCCCTTTTTGTGGCAGCTTGTCAGCCTTGCATCTTTCTCCATCTGCTATCCAAAGCAGAAGGATTTCGAGTGGGATCACCAGCGAGGAAAGAATAGTTCCATTTTAGGCTCTCAGAGCAAGTTCAGCATGAAGCTGCAGCCTCCACTGCTGTCACAAGTCCAGTTGAGAGGATAGATATTTGAGGAGTTCTAGTTTCACTTAGAGGCTGAGAAAGCCTTGGCATCTTAGCCACTGAAGAAATGGGCTATAGGGGTTATTTTTAATGTGATGACCTTGGCACGAGACTTTACATGCCTGAGAAGAAAGCGACTTCGTGGGCTGTAAACTGCCATGGTAGCTACCGTCTATTATTATGTTCAACGTACCTGTGTAATGACGCATCTGAAAAATTCCTTTTAAGTGTTAGTGACAGTAAGGTTTCTCTCTCTGAATTACAGAGCTTGCTGTGATTGCTTTTTTGTTGTTCAGGTGTTGTTTGCTGCCACTGTCTTTAAGTCCAGAGCTAAAATTATTGTTTGATAAGGTAGCCATATTTGCTTAGGTTCTTGCTAGATTCCTACTCTGGGTGAATTTTGTTCTATTTTTTTCTTGTAATGATTTTATGTTTGAGGTCTCTCAGATACCTTTTGGAACCAGGCAGGGGTTGTTACTTAAGAGAACTGTGGCATCAAACTGGAGACCTAGGGAAGATGTATTTGTACTTTTGGTAAAATAGACTTGATAGTCTACATATAGTAAAGCTTTTGTGGAATGGTCCAGATAATATGTTTCATTTAGCATCAGAATGCAGTAAATCAGAATCTTGCAAATGGTAAAACTGTGCTTAATTTAAAAACAGTTTTGTTTTCTAATGTTGTTTTCCATGTCAATTTAAAGTTCTTCTAATATATGGTAATTCAGGAAACTCTCTTTGCTCTTGTTGACGATGGTCCCAAAAGATACCTTGCATATAAAATATACATTGACCATTCTGTCTTTCGTTCTCCCCCCCCACAAAAATGCATGTTAAAATTTACAATTCTACAGACTTTTAAAAATATAATTTAAGAAGTAAAGAGCATCAGCAAACTATTGTAAGTCGTCCTCTGCGCATAGGAGTGGAAGTTTTTTAAAAATTAAAGCATTTGATCATGGCTATGAATGGCTTGGAAATTCGCAGACAAGATAAACCTTCCTGAACCAAGCTCTAACCCTGGAGACATCGAGCTGCCATTCAGCTTTCTCTTTTGTTCCTTTCATGAACTCTTCTCTGTAACTCACTCTTTGCTGGGAATGGATTTGCAGCTTCCCTTTCAGTCATATTTTTCCCAACGTCGAAAGGTTTCCCATTAATAAAACAGGCATAAGTATTTTTGCTGAACCGTTTCAAAGACATTGCAGACATTGGGACTCTTGTACCTGAATAATTGAGCTTACTTCTCAAGAAATAAAAATACTGTTCTGTGAAACCACAATACTACTATCACATTTTACAAAATTAATAATTCCCTGATGTCTTTAACACTCTGCCTGAACTGTCTGCAAAAATGTCTTTTATAACTGGTTATTCAGCCAGAGACCAATAGAAGACCCCAAGTTAAATGCATTTGTAACATATATTTAAGGCTTAAGGCTTAGCCATTTTTATCACTTTATGATCTAAGGCAGTTTACTTTCGTATGTCATGTTGGTTTTATATGGAGTGGACAAAATGATAATAGACACTACCTATTTTGTGGAGCTGCTTTGAGAATTAAATGCGATAGCCTATGTAAAGCTTATAGTACAGGACTAGGCATAAAACAGGTGTCCTGTGTGGCTCTGCAGGGCACTGAGATAGATTTCTTTCAAGCTCAGCTTAATTTTCAGATAACCCTGTGAAGAAGGTGTTACCCCATTTAACTGATGAGAAAGCCGAGGTCAAGTTAGCTGCCTGAGAAAGCAAACATTTTTAAAAGCACTTTATTCATTTAGTCTTCTTAAAAATCCTGCGAGGTAGATAGTATTATTATCTCTATTAAATACTGGGAGAAGTGAGGCACAGAGAGGTGAAATCCTTTGCTCAAGGTCATGCTATGAGTAACTGAAGGAGCTGGGAATTGAGCACTCCAGTAGCGGGGTTCAGGAAGTGCTCTGTGCTCTTAACTAACCACTGTGAACCGCTGGGGGTGTCCAGCCTCAGTCGTTCTGACTCAGAGCTCGCAGCCTTTCTGCCAATCATGCTTGTTCATTATTCTTCTGAATTGGTGACAATCTGTCATTGCCATAATTTTTCTCACTTCACTTATCTTCCCAGAAAATGCTGTGAAGCATGAGGGGCATACTGAATTAAAATGGATTTAAATAAATTTGGGTTTGAGAATTCTGTGATACACCTTAAAGATAGTGGGAGTAGTGCAGATTCAGAGTTGGTTATTATTGGAATGTTAGATCTACATTAACTGAAATAACAGTTGTGGAAATTAAACTGATACAGTGAGTATTGATCCATTTTCTTTGTGTTAGCCTTAAAAAGGGGGGTATGTTTCTACTGTACATGAGTAGAACCCTTAAATGTTAAAAATATGGAGTTGTCTGTGCAGAATTAGAATATTGATTTATTCCTCAGAAAATCCCCACACTTCTGGAGACCCAGGCCCAGAGGATGGCTTGAGGCCAGGAGTTCAAGACCAGCCTGGGCAACATAGTGAGACCCTGTCTCTACCAAAAAATAAAAATAAAAAATTAGCCAGGTGTGGTAGCACACACCTGTAGTCCCAGCTACTCAGGAGGCTGAGGGGAGAGGATGGCTTCAGGCCAGGAGGTCGAGGCTGCAATGAGCTGTGATTGTGCCACTGCACTCTAGCCTGGGCGACAGAGTGACACCCTGTCTTAAGGAAAAAAAATGTTAAAAGCAAGACAAAACAAAACAAAAAAAACTGGAAAGACCTTAAGGAGCTTGTAAGCTAGGACCTGTCATAGTGTAAAGTTAAGTGCCTAGTGCAAGGCTGAACAGCTAGTGAAGTAGTAGACCTGGAGTGGACTAAGCTCCATCAGCTGGTGGTGGTCTGGGTTTGTTTCCATGGGAATATTAGCAAGTGCAACCTCCTTTCTGACTAAAGCTGGTCCCCTCTGCTTTCCTGTCCTTTTAACCAGTAAAATATATACAAAGTGGATCAGTAGCAATACCCAGAACTGTTTTGCCTTAGCAATTTGCTTACTTTTGCTTTTATTCTGAAATTCTCTTCTTTCTTCCTTCACTTCTCCAGTAGGTGACATTCTGCTTATGCCCCCAGCCATCTCTGAGCCATTGCATTTGGGTGGTCCTTTTTGACTTTCCCACCACAACCCCTCCTCCCAGTCAAAATCAAGTTGAAGTCAAAATCCAAGTCAAAATTGATGCCTGTGTGTAGTATTTTTTTCCCTGCACTATATGGCAATTATCATTTCAAGTTAGGCTTATACCAAGCTACATTCTGCATCTGAATATGAGCTTTTTGGATTCAAGGTTACTTCTCAAATGCCTAGTTTTGGACCAACACCATTGGGCACATTGTGGTTGCTTAACGTCTATTGAATAAAATAATGGATTTAATTATTTTAAAGTGCTATTTCATCTCTACTGACTAATACAATAATTACAAATGTTGTATTTGGTTAACTTAGGGTATACATAAGCCTCCTTCTGAGAAACTCAACCATGAAGCCTCTGGTATTTTGTGGAAATTCCGCGCAGAACTATCTGGTGGTAGTGATCTGTCATTGGTAACTCAAAACCAACTTTGATTCCATTATTGTTGCGAGAACTGACAAGTAGAAAATCTTGAGCACAATAAGACAGGGCCTGTTTCTGTGCCTCTGCAGGAGAACCTCTGCAGAAGTCACAATATTAACAATTTGCAATATCTGCAGGGTTCTGTCGGAGTCTTAACACTTGAGGGTGGATACAGCTGTGCCAATGAACTCCAATATTGGCATTATTCCTGTATTGCCAGCTGAACACAAATACAATCTAACGGCAAAATTTTCAGAAATTGAACAAGATTATAATAGAGGCAGACCAGAAAATTTTGGTGTATGTGATTATTTGTTTGGGTTTGTTTTTACTAAGATGAATTAGGCCAAGTTTTTAAAAAAGACTCCATCATATCAATAAACTTGATAACTTACTCTTAGAAATATTTAAAAATTACTATTTAAGACTAGAACATTGATGGTGCTTTTAAGGCATTTTCTAGGGCTTTTAGTGACTTTGAAGTAGAAGAAATATTTTGGGCTGGGCTTGGTGGCTCACACCTGTAATCCCAGCACTTTGGGAGGCCAAGGCGGGCGGATCACGAGGTCAGAAGATCGAGGCCATCCTGGCTAATACGGTGAAACCCCGTCTCTACTAAAAATACAAAAAATGTGGCGGGCGCCTGTAGTCCCAGCTACTCAGGAGGCTGAGGCAGGAGAATGGCGTGAACCCAGGAGGCAGAGGTTGCAGTGAGCTGAAATCGCGCCACTGTACTCCAGCCTGGGCGACAGAGCAAGACTCTGTCTCAGAAAAAAAAAAGAAATATTTTATATTGATGCTCCAGTGCCCCGTGGAGCAAAATATGTTTTTTTATATGCTTGCCCTGGGTAGGCATGAAGGATTGTTACACCTTGACATATGTCCTGTGTCATGGAAGGAAAGTCAGGCCAGGATCATAGGATTTTGCTAAATTAAGTAACAATTGTTTCCTAACTACCCATTTCCCTTTCTCAGGTAACCTTTATCAACATTATGTTCACATGTGGCATATTGCACACATATTATCAAATTGTGCTTATGTTCTTCCTGCTACTCTCAAAGGGTAGTTGAATATTTATTTAAAAACAAACTTTCAGTGTTTACTTGCACTTAGAGGGTAAAGGTAAAGAAACAGATTTTGACTTCACCCTTAGCATTTAACACTTGGAATGGAAGAGATTAGGACAAATATTGGAAGCTTCTAAAAGGTACGGTTTTGGCTCCTCTGTGTCCTGAAATAATGATTTTTTAGATCTGGTTGTTTTTGTTCTTCGATATATTTCCTGTGGTCCATTTATAAATGCTTAAACTTAATTATCAGTTACATTTTTTAATTGACTTTCATTTGTTCATCTGGTAATGACATTTTTGTCTTTCCATTTTCATTATTTATTCCTTTTGTTTCTTTTTCTTGTTGCTTTGCTTTGGCTCTGGCCTCCAGTACTGACCTTTCAGATACGCACTGTTTATTTTGTATTTGCATCACATACTAACTGAGAATGCACAGAGAAACTTGGCCCATCTGTCTTTCTAGGTGTAGGAATAGCTTTTTTTTTTTTTTTTGGAAACAAGGTCTTGCTGTGTTGTCCAGGCTGGAGTATTCAAAGCAATCCTTCTGCCTTGGCCTCCTGAGTAGCTGGGATTGTAGGTATGCGCCACCACACCTGGCTAATTTTTAAATATTTAGTAGAGATGAGGTCTTGTTATGTTGCCCAGGATGGCCTTGAGCTCCTAGCCTTAAGCAGTCCTCCTGTCTCGACCTTCCAGCGTGCTGGGATTATAGGCATGAGCCACCTGCACCTGGCATGGGAATAGCTCTATTTTTTATTTTTATTACTTTTTTTTTTTTTTTTTAGAGCCACCTGCACCTGGCATGGGAATAGCTTTATTTTTTGCTTTTATTACCTTTTTTTTTTTTTTTTTAGAGATGGGGTCTTGCTGTGTTGCCCAGGTTGGAGTGCAGGGGTGCAATCATGGCTTACTGGAGCCTTGAACTCCTGGGCTCAAGCAGTGCACCCATCTCAGCCTCCCAAGTAGCTGGGATCACAGGTATACACCACCATGCCCCGTGAGAATAATTTATTAACCCTCATACCCATGGCCTGGTAGAATGCTGAGCACATAGTAGGCTTTCTGTAAACATTTATCAGTTGGTTGAAGTAAATATTCAGTAATTGAAAAAATAATTGTACCTTGTATAAAAATTTAACAATTTTTTGCAATTTAAAGATAATTTAACAATTATCTTTTTTGGATACCTATATCCAAAAAAGACTTTGAGTTGCTTTTTCAAAACTACTAAAGGAGAGGCTGCCGTGATGGTAGTGGAAGAATCATGGACTTTGGAGTGAGACCATACCTCTTCCCCCACAAAGGGACCCTGCTAAGTATCCTAAGCCACCAGCCCTGGGTTAATGTAAGTGAAGTTCATTATGCTGTATACCTGATAGGCTGTTAAAAAGTAGAAATGGGCGGGGCATGGTGGTTCATGCCTGTAATCCCATCACTTTGGGAGGCCGAGGCAGGCGGACCACCTGAGGTCGGAAGTTCGAGACCAGCCCAACCAACATGGAGAAACCCCATCTCTACTAAATATACAAAATTAGCTGGGCATGGTGGCACATGCCTGTAATACCAGCTACTTGGGAGGCTGGGGCAGGAGAATCGCTTGAACCTGAGAGGTAGAGGTTGCACCGAGCAGAGATAGTGCTGAGCAGAGATCGCGTCATTGCACTCCAGCCTGAGCAACGAGAGCGAAACTCCATCTCAAAAGTGTAAATGGGGTAGCCTAGGTAAAACATTTTAGCACAGCACCTGATAAATTGAGATTCAGTGGCATCCATCTACCCCCGGTCTGTCCCACATCATGTAATAAGGTGTTCTTTTCGGAATTTACAAGGCAGAGGAGATCCATGAACTTTTCAAGGCAGGAAATGAGATTTTCACTTTATACCTTAGAGAGCTGAAATGACTTGCTCAAGGCTCCTCAGGGAGCTTGTGGGAGGATAATTAGGATTTAGAAGTCATGTTCTAAGACTGACTGTTTCTTTTGGCTTTCTAATGCTGTCCTGGTAGTTTTTGTACTGTGATAATCAATGATGCCCAGCTGACCATTGGCCCCTTTACTCAGTGATCCCAGTTAGCTGTGCTTTTTGAGATTCTGAGTTTTATAGCTTGTCTGTTCTCTTAGGGTAAGAGTACCTACCTGTAGTAGCATCCTTGGCTCCCCTGCTATCCCTGTGCCATTCCTGATATGTGGTCTAGAAATCTTATTACCAACAGCATTCAAATTGTCTCTAAAACAAAAGTCAGTAGGCTTGGTGGGGATGGGTGGAACTGACCATCCTCTTAGGAGTCACTTGGCTTATGACATGTTTTGTCCACTTGAATGCCATGTTTGGAGTTTCATTTTATTTTTCCAGCCGAGGAATAAAATGGATGATGGAGTGGGAATACAGATGTAGCGCTAGACTAGAGGTTTAATTTGTCAACATCCCAGTAATTTTACTCATTTTTATAGATCTTTTAAAGCAGCATATGTGTGACTGTAGTCTTAATATAGTTATTAGATTTCTCCCCTTTGCTTAAAGGCTAAGTCAAGTTTGATTTTGCTCAGACTCAGACTCCCAAAGCAAATCTGCCTTGCTAGAATGATGTGCCTGGGCTCAACAGCCCACCTCTGGCCCTGGAGGCCTAATAATGGTTGCCTTCTCATTGATCTGTGTGTGAGCACATTTCAGAACAGTACTCTGCTGTTTGTAAAAACAAAAAACAACAACAAAAAACCTTTGAAGACCCTACCGTCCATTCTAAGATGTCTTTTGTACTAAGGAAAATCGGGGATACTAGATTATAGGTGTTGATTTGGAGTGTGGTAGACCATGAATCTGAATAACTTGAATTAGAATGTACTTAGGCCCCAATTGCAAAATTATGTATAAGTTATTGTATTGGATAAAATAAATGAGTGGAAGTACAGCCAGAGGAGAGGTAGCCACTAGCCATTGAATACCTACCACATGCCATTCACTTACTGCAAATATAGAGCACCTAGCCTGCCATACAATACCAGACCTGTGGCTCAGGAAGTCCCTGCCCTCAGGGCGCTTATATTCTAGGGTGCTAGACAGTTTCATCTGCTTTAAGGTGGGAGGACAGCCCTCTTGATGACTGACTGACTGATTACTAGAGTTGTTTTCCATTTTCTTCCCCTACTTCCTGCTGGGTTCCTCCTAGAGCTGCAAACTAGAAATGTGAAGTGTTGGGGTTCTCATATTTGGGGAGGGGAACTCTTCATGCACAGCATTGACAAAGGACCTACAGGCCCTTGCCAGAATCTTCGAACAGGCAAGCTTTTCAAGTCGTTTTTAGGTATGAGAGAAAGAATGAGTGAAGGTGAGAGAGAGAGAGTGTGTGAGTGTGTGTGTGTGTGTTGTACGTACAGGCACGTACACATTCACGCATGGGTGGAATATGTCCAACAGTCAAGTGTCCACATACCACAGGTGAGGAAAAGATTCTGAGAGGGCACTGTCTTGCCTGGGGTCACACACACAGCAGGATTTGTTATTTTTAACCCAGGTCCTTTGACTTCAAATCTTAACATCTGTAGAACAACACTCTGGGTTACAACCTCACAGGGCCTCAGTTTTCTCGTATTAAAAAATGTGTTGCCTGAATAGCTTGGTTTATATTACTGTTGAGCAAATGAAATTAGAACTCATTTAGAATCCTGTAAACACCTCACAACTATGCAGTGACATTTCTTCCTCGCATTCCTGTTCAGCTCTTCTATGAAGTAGGGAGCCAGTGCCCATCCAGGTGGCCTTTTCTGTACTGAGATATAAACAGCAACTCTACAAATACTTGTTTTGGAAAGAGTAAGCCAACTTACCCCTGATGGAAAGCTTGTGAGAGCAATATGTCCAATACCTGGACCTGCATTGTAGCCTTGCTGTTTTGAGGGGAGCATCCTGTAGCGGTCCTTCTCAAACCTGAACTTACATAGGGATTCCCTGGGGAAATCTGGTAAAATGAAGATTCTGATCCTGAGATTCTGCATTCTTAACAAACTTCCCAGTAATGATGCCACTGAGGGTTCATGGGCTTATCCATGGCTGTGATGGTTTGTCTTCATTGTCCAGACCCTAATAAAAAGATGACTTCACATCTTTGGCATTTTGAATGTTTGCTGAAGAGGCTCATTTGATAAGAAGGTGGTGCTCATGCACTGAGAGGTATCATCAGGTGCCTGCCCTTCCCCATTCTTGGCAGGACTTCCAACTTTGAGGTACAGCTTGATTTTAGATAGAAATGTACTAGAAGAATTTTTTCTTTTCTTATGGCTGAAAGAGTTCTTGGTGAATGCCAGAAGACCCATGAGATCCATCACTTAAAAAGAAACGTGAAGTCCCAAACTGTGTGTGTAATGTCTGACTGTCAGCTGGCATTCTGCACCTTCCAGACAAATCAGTCATGTATGCACGGAAAGGCTGCCGCCCTGGGAAGCTTGGGCGCTCAGCCCTAGAAGAAATCACAGGAAGTAATTAAACTGAGAAGGTCAGAGAAAGAGGAAGTGGTTGTGTTGTTTCTGATGCAAAGAGCATTGTTGTTACTGGGAATCAAGATGATGATGTTTAAATCTCTTGGAATGTGACTGCTTGGGAATTTGATTGTATTGTGGCCCTTTTAGTTTATTCTTTTAGACATCAATGTAGTTAGGAAATGAATTGCTTTTAGTTCTTATCAGGAATCCCCACGTGCCTAAGCAGAAGTCTTAAGCGGGAGTTGCTTGTAGCTTGGCAAATTGCACTTAAATGAAATGAATGTCAAGACTATTAGAGGTTAATTTTAGGTGTCTGGAGTTCTCCCTAATTCTCCTGATTAAACACTTTAACATAATAGTTTCCTTAATTGGAATAATGATGGAATATTAGCATGCATATTAAACCATTTACCCAAATTTGAATAGGGTTAAAATGCAAATTATCCATCACTTGTCAGTGCTTACTCTTTAGAGATAATTCTGGTGAGAAATCGGAAAGAGACTGGAATATAAATTGGAATAGGGTTTTCTACTTGACGCAGCTTTGCTGGGAAAGACAAGAATAAACTAGAGGACTGAAATAAGTGAGAGGCCCCTTTGTTTCCCCCCAAAAGAGGTACTAAAAATACAAAGGCCTGTGCTGTCAGTAACTCCAACACGGAGGTGGGTACAATGGGGAATCTGAAACTAACCATAGACCCTCTGGTTGTATCTTCATTAGGTTGTCATATTTTTCCTTTTTTTTTTTTTTTTTTTTTTGAGACAGAGTCATGCTCTATTGCCCAGGCTGGAATGCAGTGGTGCAGTCTTGGCTCACTGCAACTGCCGCCTCCCAGGTTCAAACGATCCTCCCACCTCTGCCTCCCAAGTAGCTGGGACTACAGGCAAGCACCACCACGCCCGGCTAATTTTTGTATTTTTAGTAGAGAAAGGTTTTCACCATGTTGCCCAGGCTGGGCTCGAACTCCTGACCTCAAGTGATCTGCCCGCCTAAGCCTCCCAAAATGCTGGGATTACAGGTGTGAGCCACGGCACCTGGCCTGGCTGTCATATTTTTCTTTCAGAGGAAGGTGACTAAAACTTAAGGTCTCTCCCCAGCATTTACATATCTCATCTGCAAGTCTTGAACTGTTGCTACCACCCAGTGGTTTCCAAACAAGTGTCTGGGAAACCATATGCACTCCATGCATTTTTGTGAACCAAATACGTAAGTCTCCCAAGTACATGTATTACTGTCTTTCAGTGTATGTAGCTACATTTATAGAATAATAAAATACAACCTTATGAAAATACTACTGAATTCACAGTGGATGTTTGGCATATATTTTTCTTGGCTCAACAGTTAATTAAAAAAAAAAAAAACCCCACACAACTATAATCCCTGTGAAGGGAAGTGCTCCCTGAATTTTTTCCCTTTGAGTCCTTGTGCTTGGAAAGTTGGGAATTATTGTTATGAACCGCATTCTGGATATAAGAACGTAAGTGTGGGCACTCTTTGGGGGTGAGGGATGAATACACAGAGGGTGCCTTGGTACTCTAGAGTGGATTTAGTGGAAGGTCTGAAGGAAAGCAGAGGACGTTTAGTTGGAGTTGGATGGGGGGAATTGCAAGTGAGTCTAACCTAGAGACTAGGTATAAAGTTGGATCTTCTGATTAAAGGAGGAAGAGTTAGGGTAGTGAATCTTCTGTCTTCCAGTTCTGTCCCCTTTCTACTCTTGGAGTTAGCATTTGTGTGAATACCTTGTCTGTGTGGTGCACAAGTGGAAAAGAGGATACACTGAACACTAAAAGCTCTTGAATGTGGATACCAAGTCTAAAGAAGATAGGTACCCGGTTGCCAAGTGTAGTAAGTTCTGGGATGGGAGTCAGAAAACTTAGGTCTGCCACTGACCTGCTGTGTGACCTTGAGCAAGATAGTCAGCATCCCTAGACTCAGTTTTCTCATCTCTAAAATAAAGGGATTGAATAATAAAGTAATATTGAAGGACTCTTTTCATTCTAAATGTTGCAAGCAGAATTTATATTTTAAAAAAAAACTTTTTTTTTTTTTTTTGAGACGAAGTCTCGCTCGGCCTCCCAAAGTGCTGGGATTACAGGCTTGAGCCAAAAACTTTTTTCTTATAAGGATAATATTCTTGTTTTAAATAGAAAAAAAATTGATAAGAAATTAAAGGCCGGGTGCGTGCGGTGGATCATACCTGTAATCCCAGCACTTTGGGAGGCTGAGGCGGGCAGATCACTTCAGGTCAGGAGTTCGAGACCAGCCTGGCCAATATGGTGAAATCCTATCTCTACTAAATATACAAAAACTTATCCAGGGGTGGTGGCAGGCGCCTGTAGTCCCAGCTACTTGGGAGGCTGAGACATGAGAATCACTTGAACCCTGGAGACGGAGGTTGCAGTGAGCCAAGATTGTGCCAGTACACTCCAGCCTGGGCAAAAGAGTGAGACCCTGTCTCAAAAAAAAAAAAAAGAGAGAGAAAGAAAGAGAAAAAGAAAGAAAGAGAAAAGAAATACTTGTCACTGCACCAGCCAGGGGAGAGTTCACTTTCGACAAGGTGAGTCTTGAGTCTTTGAGGACTCAGAAAAAGATGATGGTAGTATTTGGGGGAGGACACAGGTCAGCAAGGTGGAGAGGAGACATCTCATGTCCAAAGGTTTCTTCCACAGATAGGGACACTGCATGTCTGAGTTTATGCTGGGGGAACTCAGAGAAAGCCGGTCATGTCAGCTGAGGCTAAATTTGGGAGGATATTGAGTACCAGCCAGGCTGACAAAGTATGTATTTGGACTTTTGTTCTTTGAGTAGAACAGAGCTGGTTGAGACTTTGAAACAAAGAGACGATGAAGTGATATGTTGGTAGAATCAAACAGATTAGTTAGAGTGCAGGCTAGTATGGAGTCAGGGAGACCACTAATAATTCTGTCTGACAGATCTCAGCTGGATTTTTCTCTCTGACTTTAGTTAAATGCAGTGAGCATGGATATAGAAACCTATGTTCTGGCCGGGTACGGTGGCTCAAGCCTGTAATCCCAGCACTTTGGGAGGCCGAGACGGGTGAATCACGAGGTCAGGAGATCGAGACCATCCTGGCTAACACAGTGAAACCCCGTCTCTACTAAAAAATACAAAAAACTCGCCGGGCGAGGTGGCGGGCGCCTGTAGTCCCAGCTACTCGGGAGGCGGAGGCAGGAGAATGGCATGAACCCGGGAGGCGGAGCTTGCAGTGAGCTGAGATCCGGCCACTGCACTCCAGCCTGGGCGACAGAGCGAGACTCCGTCTCAAAAAAAAAAAAAAAGAAAGAAACCTATGTTCTGAAGAGGTGGTTGTTGGTGAAGATGGTCAAAGGGGCTGTGAAATTCAGAACAAAATTAGCCAACTTATTTTGTAAATTAGACATACGGCCTAAAATTACCCAAGTGAAGCTTTGTTTTTGTTTGGTTTCAGTATTGTTACTTCTCACAGCACTCATCAGCGAAGTGGTGAATGCTTTGCCCTTTCTCGTTTAAGTAAAATGGTTTCCATCTGACCATAACCTTTTAGAACTAGAGAGGATCTTGGGAAAATACCAGCGCAGCTCCCTCTTTTTCACACCTAATTTGCAATCTGGAGAGGCTGAGTGACTAACTCAGGGTCACAAAGCTAGTTAGTTTGGGCTACATCAATGAGATATCATCTGGTTCCAGGCCTGTTTTGGGTACTGTGTTAAACATTCATGACAACTACTTTGAGTTATTGAACCATCAGGAGATACGAAAAAGATGGTGGAAATTAATTGAGAAAAAGGTGGCCCAGGTAGATGTTGAACCACCAGCATTGAACAGATGGCTAGCCTTGGTCACACCCTGCATGAGTTGGAGGTAGATGAGCTTCCCAGATGCTGTTCTTGTGTAGTAGCTCTCCTGAACATGGTAGGGAGGGGTCTGGGTCTTAAGCTTTGGTTTCTGCATGTTGTGTTCCAGGTACAGGAGCACTGGGAGTGGAGGCAGGGAAGGGCCTCCAGCTCCTGGGAGAGAGAAGGTGGGTCCTTAGATGATCAGTTGAAATACATGTGAAGTTCCAAGGTTTTTGCACCTGGGCACCAGAAAAATGTTTATGAAACATTACCTATGCTTGTTCTTCCTCCCCTGCTCCAGCGCCTTCTGTTCTCCCCATGTGTTTGCTTTTGATGTTAACTGCCAAGGCGGTGTGGTCATAGACAGCAGGAAGTAATATCTGATATGCAGGTCTCCTGGGGTGGGGGAAGGTGGGTGCCAGGATGGGAAGGGTGGCGGTTTTGGCACATTATTGTGAGAACTCTGTGCACTTAGAAGCCAACAGGTGCTGTTATAGCAAAGAGAGAGAAGGAGTTGTTGACTGTCTGGTCGTACATATAACCAGCATTTTTTATGGTAGCTTTTTACTCTTAAGTTTTTATAAGGCCACTGCACCATAGATTAGCTCCAAATAAAGTGGGGCTTGTCCTCTGTACTGAATCACAGAGCTAGGAAGAAGTATCATGGCCAAGGGCATGTACAAACCTAGGTTTGAGACAGAATGAAAATAGTCCCCAAACCAAGACACACTATCCAGAGATCCCAAGGTCCCACAGACGCCTAGGAGGACACCCACCCAGATTTGCCATGGTAAGGCTTGATCCATTTCCCAATCCTGCTTTGAAACTAGATTTTACCGTAAGGACTTCCATTGGGATAACAAGATTCATACTGCTTGTGTAGGACAGGAAACTTGTATTTTTTAAAAATTTTCCTTCTCTTGGGCTTCCAACTACCCCCTCCCCTCTGCTTTTCTTGTTAATCCGCATCAGCTGGGCATTCTTCTTAGCATAAAGGATCCCTTGTGAGGCTAAACAGTGAGGGGAGTTTGGTTATAATGGCTTACCTGTAGACCCACGCTTCCACACTCTCTTGTTCAGGATGGAGCAGTACAACAGTGACCAGGAGAACCAGATATGTGTGGTTCATTTCCCATCCCCTCCCTGGGCAGTGTGTTGGTTGGCATGCAGCCTGAAATAGACACCCCCCCAACTGTCTTAACAAGGACAGTTTAGCAACAAAACCAGAGGCCCCAAGGAAGAACATATCTGAGGTTGCTTGGGGATGTCACCAAGGAGAAACAACACTCTTCATCTCTCCCATCTTAACCTTTCTTATCCCTAGACCGATTGAATCTGAATGTCACCCCCATCCTCCCATCCTCCTGAGTTGATATTTTAAAAATCCAAGAGATTCTAACATGCTTTAACTCATCGGGATTTGGAAGGGGCAACACCCAATCAAACCTAGAAGGTTGCAGCCAACCTAGGCAGTATTGACCAGGGAGCAGCTAGTCTTTTTAAAGATCCTTCTCTCTCTCTTCTGCCCATTAATTCATCACGATTTATCTGTCATACTGGGTGGTATTTAAAAGATGACACACATTCGTATTAGTGAGCTGAGGAGAGGAATGTTGCTCCTTCCCTCTCACCCTTTGTTCTTTCTCATTTCAAATTAGGTGACCAATAACCTCCCAGGGAGGCATATACCAAATGGATGTTACATGTGAAGAGAATCGTAAGAGTCAATAAAAAATAAATTCTAATTGTTGATCCAAAGAGTCTCTTTGAATAAATAAAATAAAATAAAAATAAAATCACCTACAGCGGTCCAAAATTATAACTGGTTTTTATTTTTATTTTTAAAGGTTTGGCTGAAACTTTAAAAGGTCTATTAATGTTTTCAGAAATTTTCCTTGGTGATATAACACAGATGCCTTTAGGATATGAATTTAGCTATTTTAATGGTTAAAGCAGTAAATATAGAGGTGCTTTAAAATGTTGCCCCCTTTTGGTGGAGTGGGGGCCAGTTACTTTACAGGAAACAGGAATAATTCCTTGTATTTGAATTTTTTTTTTTTTTTTGGACAAACCTTTGTTAACATAGGATTGGTATTTGCTTGAATTTAAAGGAAAGCAGAGCTATAAAATCATATGCTTTTACCTAGAAATAAAAATACATTCACTTAAAACAGATGTCTCTAACAAAGACTGATGCCAGGTTTTAAGATTGTATCTTGTCACCCAAAGTGTGGCACTGCGTGCAAATGTGGGGAAGGCCCAAAAGTTGTTTTAATGTCTTAGGAGAAAATGTGAAGGGCATACATAAAAATGGGACAGAATCTTACATATCAATGTGAATGTACTTAATGCCACTAAATTGTATAAAAATGGTTAAAGTGGTAAATTTTATGTTATGTATATTTTAATATGATTAAAACATTTTGTTTACGCTAGTTGTGATGGCTCATGCCTGTAATCCCAACAATCTGGAAGGCCAAGACAGGAGAAGAGGAGTTCAAGACCAGCCTGAGCAATATAGCAAGACTCTCTCTCTACCAAAACAAAAAAAAAATTTTTTTTAAACGGGACAGAGTCAACTAATGACTTTATAAGAACTCAGAGAAACACTTCCCTCCTGAAAAATGGAATCCTGGACACAACTATCTGGCTCATACTCCCCAGAAGCTGACTCTCCTATTTACATCCTTATTTATAGATTTCTAGCTCCCAGTCAATTTCTTCCTAGTCCCCTCTGCAACTCTGTTCTCCCTGTCCCGCCCCAAAAGCTCCCTTCACAGAAATTTAAAGATCAACTTTGCGATTACTCCAGTAATGGCCAAAGTCTTGCATCTCCTTAAGGTTCCTGCAGTTCACCAAGCATATACATTACTTTCTGTAGTACCAGTGCATCTTGACAAGGGGTTGGAACCTCTGAGAATGTTCTAGAAGTCTGAATTACCTGGCAGTAGAGCAAACAGCAGAGCTGGGTCTTAGTTGTGGGTGGTGGGGATGATGATCCCAGACATTCAGGGGACCAAGGTTGAAGAAAGACTCCTCCATGACAACTGATAGGCCCTTGGGCAAGCACTTCACATCCACAGCCTCCGTGGTTCTCGAGGGCAGCAAGAATAGGAGCTTCAGAGGTTTTACCGATCATAGGTGATGATAATGTGAAAAAGGTAGTATTCACACACGTGTAAAAACCAAGCAAGGCAGCCCTTCCTCCTTTCCCCTATTTGGAGAAGGGACAATTCAGCATTTAGCAGATGAAATTAAGAATCACTTAATTCAAACAAACATGTTCGAGGATGCGTATGTGTTGTAGTGCATGCCTGTGAAAAAACAAATTGTTCTTTGAAAATGCTTGACCCCCCCCCACCTTTTTGTTTTGTTTTGTTTTTTAAGACTTAATGTTTCTCTCTTTAAGTAGTTTTACTAGTAGCATGTTGGTGTAAATTGGATTGTTAGCGTTTTCTGGGACGCTATATCCCTAGAGTGGGAATATTAACAACTTAGAGTTTTTTGTGACTTTTTCAATAAAACTACACACACTAACTCTTACCAACAAGTACTCATTCTTGATTGTTGAAAATTTATACTCATTCATAAACTGTTTATAGATTTGATGCTTTCTGGCCTTGGGGAATACTAAAGTCACCAAATTTGGCAATCTGTATGTTCAGTAGAAAAAACAAATGTCGTGATGAACCACTCTGATAAGCTTTGGAGTTAGGGATATTTGTGATGGAAGCACTCAGACCCCACAGGGACTGAAACACAGGATCAGAAAATATGCAAATCAAGGGAGCTGAGAAGGATGCCCTGTCCTACCACACTGGTTGGCCCTGCAGCTTATGTTTGGACGTGTGCTTGATGTGGAATGCCTGGGTCCCACTTGCACCGTGACTTGGGTATGCAGCTCTAATAGTCAGCGAGTTCTTCTGTGGAACCACTGTCCTCTGCAGCAGCGACAACCAATTCTCTGCTGTTGTGACCGCGCTGCAGACAACACAACACAGAGGGTTTCCTTTCTTCTCTTCTGTTGGCCAGACATCATCCTGGTCTCCTGATCAGTGGACAGATACAACCACATCTCTTCATAACGTGGGAACCCAGAAATGCGATGCTTTTCCAGAGGCCGCAGCCTCTTATGCACTGTGGGTATTTGCCTCCCTGTAAAGTCTGGGGTGACTCTGAGGCCACCGTCAGGGTAAAGGCTCCAGGCTGTTGGCATGGAAAATGCATGCTGTCCTTATGAAACCTGCAGCGTTGGTTTTCTCTTGAAAGTATGTTGGTCACCATCAATGGCACCTGGGCCTTAGAGGGGAAACATCTCTCCCCTTGAGATGGGGTGGGAAAAAAGAAGGTCCTCTTAGTGTCAGTATGATCACTTTCTGGACAATTTATTTGCTCCAAGGCAAGGATGGGGAAAGGAGTTCCTCCTGTTCCAAGGATCAGCCCACTTAGGTGAAGGACTCTGGTCTTTGTATTCCCTGGGTGGTATTCTTCAGCAGGGAAGAAGGTGAATGATCTGCTTATAGTGCCAAAGTTGTGACCATAATAGGACAGTTGCTGATGTGCACTTAAGTCAATGCAATGAGGCACAGGATTGCAGCAGAGAAAAGTTTAACTGTAGGACCGCCGAATGAGGAGATGGGAGGAAACTTCAAATCCATCTTCCTGTGGAGTTTGAGACTAGGATTTTTAAGGGTTTTGGAGTGGGCCAAAGTGTGAAGATCATTGATTGATTAAAGAGTGCAGCATAAAGTCTCGGGGCAAGGAGATGAAGAAGCTGTATTCTCATACTGATCTCATTCCTCTTGGGGAGGGGGGTCTTCAAACTGGTTTCTGAAAAACATCTTAAAGGATCATTAAACAAAAGCCTCTGACTAATGTCAGAGATCGTGTCTACAGGAACAACAGGGATGCAAATCCACTCTTAAACGGTCACATGACCCTGATGCCAGAAATCTACCTCTAGGAATAATGGGATTGCAAATAGTCAATATCTAGTGCTAGGTGACTTTTAGCAACAAGGAAGTGGGCCAGAGTGCAGCCCGATTAGTGCTTAATTACAACTGTATTTCTATCCAGAATCTGGCATGCAGTTCTTGTGAACCCTGTAGGGATGGTTTCAAAATCATTTTTTCTTGAAGCTGGTCCTAAGCCACCTACTCAGAGTCAGTACTCCCGAGGGCTTGTTAAAATACAGGTGTCTGCAGCCCACCCAGGCCTCCTGAATCTGCCTGCATGGGTATGAGGTCCAGGGAATCTGCATTTTTGAAATTATCTCCAGGTGATTCCTCTGCCTACATCCACAGTTTGAGACTTACTTCCTAAATTGTCATTGCATCCTTGCTGTTCATTTTCTTTTTTTCTTTTCTTCTTCTTTTTTTTTTTTTTTTTTTTTTTTTGAGATGGAGTTTCACTGTGTCGCCCAGGCTGGAGTGCAGTGGTGCATCTCGGCTCACAGCAAGCTCCGCCTCCCGGGTTCACGCCATTCTCCTGCCTCAGCCTCCCCGAGTAGCTGGGACTACAGGCGCCCGCCACCACGCCCGGCTAATTTTTTTGTATTTTTAGTAGAGACAGGGTTTCATGGTGTTGGCCAGGATGGTCTCGATCTCTTGACCTCGTGATCCGACCACCTAGGCCTCCCAAAGTGCTAGGATTACACGGGTGAGCCCCACTGCACCTGGTCTTGCTGTTCATTTTCTTAAATGTTGAACTATGGAGTACTCAATCCTAAAGGCCACCTCTGTGCCTTACTCCAGCCACCCAGTGCTTTTTTAATAGTTCCTGAGTATGTGTTTACACAATCTGAATTTTATGAAGTCCATAAAGACATATTTACCCAACAAGTCACCAGCGTTCCAAAGGTTAGCTTTCCTTGATTTGTATGAAAGCCACTTACCTCAAAGTCAATTAACACTAAGATAGAAGCCAATTAAAGCAAGGAAGTGAGCTGTTCAAGCCAACATTCCATCCCTCACTTTTGTCCCCTGTTGTAGCTTAATTTCACAAGTCCCTTCAAGCCATTTACTTCACACAACCTATGCATGTGTGGCCCGTTTCAGCATATGGGAATAAGTACCATTTGTCATGTCATCATGTGGAGTGCTGTTTAAAAGCATGTAATTTAAGTAACTATTAAACAACGCCATATTAGCACTTTTGCAACCAATTCAGTCGCCCTCCCACTGCAAGTAGCAGGGATATCACAGCAATGTTAGGAAAGAAGCAAAGAGAGGCTCGGTGTCCCTCAATGTTGCTATCAGAGCCTGCTGTTGAATCTGAGCCTTGCCTGGGTCCAGAAAGTACAGAAAGTAATTCCTCAAAAGATTGCTGGAGGATTAAATGAAATAATGTGGGTCAAGCGCTCAGCACAGCACCTGGTACGTGGAAAGCAAACTTTTTTTTTTTCTTTTAAAGGTAGTTGCTGCAGCAGATGATGATTATAATATAAAAATGGAAAACTCTGAAAGATAACTAAACCTTAGAGTTAGCAATTACAGTAGGTCAAGCGCATCCTCTGATAGGTTTTCCACAGTGAAGGAAAACCTTCCACAGTGAAGGAAAGTGTTTGCTTGAGGTGCAAAGAACCTGAGGTCCTCCTCTGCAGACCATGACCCCTGTCCCAATGGCAGTTGGTTGCCCTGCGCTGAGAACCGCTCTCCAAAGGAAAAGTCTGGAAGTACAATAGGCTCCTTCCGGTCTCATGATAGATCCTCTGCATTACATCTTTCAGGCTAACTGATTATCTATAAAAGCCTCATCCTTTAGAGAAAAGCTAGGTTCTTTTTTGATTGGGAACCATTTTTACCTAGTGAGTTTAAGAACTGGGATGGCGAGTACAAGTAATGATTTTAAAAGGAGATTCTGCCTGAGAGGTATAATCAGATGCCATGAACAATGCTAAAGAACCCAGCACGGGCAGGAGAGAGACAGAGATTGAGAGAGAGAGAGCCCTGTGTAGGCTGCTTGCAGATCATTTGACACCTGCACATGAAGGATTTTTGTTTGTTTGCTTGTTCGTTTTCTTTTCAATTAAAAGACAAGGTCTCACTGCATCACCCAGGCTGCAGGGCAGTGGCACAATCAAAGCTCACTGCAGCCTCAAACTTCTGGCCTCAAGTGATCCTCCTGCCTCAGCCTCCCAAAGCATAGGTATTACAGGCGTGAGCCATTATGCCTGGCCTTGCATAACATGTTGTACTTTTCTTTTTTGGCATTTAATTTTTTTTTTTTTTTTTTTTTTTTCCTGAGGCGGAGTCTCACTCTGTTGCCAAGCTGGAGTGCAATGGTGCACTCTTGGCTCACTGCAACCTCTTCCTCCCTGGTTCAAACGATTCTCCTACCTCAGCCTCCCGAGTAGCTGGGACTACAGGCAGGCACCACCATGCCCGGATAATTTTTGTATTCTTAGTAGAGACAGGGTTTCACCATATTGGCCCCCCACATAGTCTCCCAAAGTGCTAGGATTACAGGCGTGAGCCACCATGCCTGGCCTAAAATTACTTTTGAAAGTCTTCATCAGGAAACAAAATTCTTTTTTTTTTTTTTTTTCCAGGAGACTGGAATTTTATTATCACTCAAATCAGTCTCTCCAGGAAACAAAATTCTTGTTCCTAGAAGTGAGAATGTCAAGGTGGCTTTATTCATTTTTAATTAGTGCATGAGATGTAAATTGCTAAAAGCTGTGTTATTATAGGGAGGCAGTAGAACTTCTTGGTAAACTCGTAGGATTTAGACTAGTGCTGTCCAATAGAAGTACAACACAGGCCATATACGTAAATTTTTTTTTTTTTTTTGAGACAGCCTCACTCTGTTGCCTGGCTGGAATACAATGGCGTGATCTCGGCTCACTGCAACCTCCACCTCCTGGGTTCAAGCGACTCTCCTGCCTCAGCCTTCCAAGTAGCTGAGATTACAGGCGCCTGCCACTACACCCGGCTAATTTTTGTATTTTAGTAGAGATGGAGTTTCACCATGTTGGTCAGGCTGGTCTCGAACTCTTGACCTCAGGTGATCCACCCACCTCGGCCTTCCAAAGTGCTGGGATTACAGGCGAGAGCCACTGCGCCTGGCCACATATGTGATTTTAAATGTTCTGATAGGGGTGTTAAAAATGTAAATAAAAACAGGTAAAATTAATTTTAATCTATTCATGTATCTAAAAATTATCATTTCAACAGTTAATGTTTTAAATTGCTAATGAAGTATTTCACATTCTTTTTTTGTACTACACCTGCAAAATGCCACTTGTATGTTATACTTGGAGCACATCTCCATTTTCATGTGCTCAGTGCCACTTGTGGCTGCTGGCTGCTACGGTGTTAGACAGTACCTCTAGACTAGGACAGACCTGGGTGTGAATTTCTTTTTGCTGCTTATTAGCTGTGTGACCAGGGTTAAATTACCTGAGCCTTTCAAAAACCTCAGTGTCCTTGAATATAGAAAAAGGGATCATAATACTTCCTTTTCTGGGCTGTTGTATTAAGTCAGTTGATTCATGTGCATAAAGGTCTGGGGTCGATGAAGAGGTGATCTGTAAATGACATCTGTGACTTTTGAGATATCTACAGGTAATTGTGGTCTCACACAGGCTAAGGACTATAGGATATAAGGGTTATGATGAAAGGCAGAATTAGGGCAATATTTATGGGCTATTAAGAACTTCAGGGCTGGGAGCGGTGGCTCACGCTTGTAATCCCAGCACTTTGGGAGGCTGAGGCGGGCGGATCGCAAAGTCAGGAGTTTTAGACCAGCCTGGCCAATATGGTGAAACCCTATCTCTACTAAAAATATAAAAATTAGCTGGGCATGGTGGCGTGTGACTGTAGTCCCAGCTACTCGGGAGTCTGAGGCAGAAGAATCGCTTGATCCTAGAAGGCAGAGGTTGCAGATTGCACCACTGCACTCCAGTCTAGGCAACAGAGCGAGACTCTGTCTCAAAAAAAAAAAAAAAAAAACTTTATAATTCCCCTTATATAGTTGACTAATTCCTGTGACTGGCGACTGGGATTGTACATACGGACATTGGAAGGGGGCTCTGGTTCTAGTCCGAGCAATTTGCATGGAGTTCTGTGATCAATTCAGAGAAGAAGGGATACAGGGAATTCCTACAGGAATCACTGTGGCGTCATGAAAACAGCTTCTGCCTCAAAGCCAGGGGAGCTGATTTTGAATTCTGACTCTGCCTTATACAGCGTATTTATCTTCCCAAACTTTAGCTTTCTTGTCTGTCAAATAGGACTCATAGTATGAGGCTTGTGAGGATTAAATTAAATGTAGCACATGAAAGTGTCCTCAGCAGTGTCTGACACATTTGAGGTGCCTACTACATGCCGGGTGATCATTACTGGTGTCTGGAAAGCAGTTTCAGCCTAAAGCTTTGTTGAAAGGACCCACGTCCGGGCAGAAGGGAAGGATCTCGCTCCTCTGATAAGATCTTAAGAAGATGGAACCAGCAAGCCAGGAGAGAAGCTCAAGGGACTGGTTTTGTGAGGAGCTGAAATCAGACTGATAAAAGGAAGATAGCCTGGGTTGGTGGCCTATTGGGGAATGACATGACACAGGGACCATGTCATAATCGTTTTGATAACATTCTTTCTTCCTGCTCCTGTAGACCTCTGGCTTCCTTGCCCAGCTTTTGATATTTTGTTGTTGTTTGTTCTGAGAAGTAAAAATATAGCTAGAGCTTTGCACTCTGTCATGTTAGTATTTTAAGACTCTCCCAAGAGCAGAAGTGAGAACTGTCCTCCAGTTGGAGTTATGGGGAGGCTCCCTGTGCTCCACCTTCCCCACCCTTTTCTGTCTACCAGTGTGCATGCAGGCATGAGTGGATACAGTGTCTCCACGGGTGAAAGGACAAGTGGTCCAGCTGGAGAGAGTTGATCTTTTGGTTTAAGACACCCAAACCTAGATTTCCAAGGCATGTGAACAGGGGTGTGCATGACAGTCCTTGACATGAAGACTCAGAATGAGATAAGCTTTAAGTTCGCAACACCTCACACCCCCTGCAGAGAGGAAGTTTGCATGCGGTACATCCACCTTCTTGATTTACCTGCAGCTCTCATGGCTACACAGCAATAGATTAGAACCCCCTCGTGGATCTTGACTTGATGAAGACAATCAAAATGCCTCCCAATATTGTCATTTGATGGGTTTTCCCTGCATATGTTGTTTTCCTTCAATTCAGGCATAGGTATCAATCATCCTTCTCACAAACACACAACACACACACACACACACACACACACACACACCTGTAGCCACCTCGGTTTCCTGTTAAGTTATTGTGGTTTGGGAGTCTTCATTGTCAGTTCACATTAGCTGTGAAGTCAGAATCCTTGTGTTATGGAACTTCTAGCCAAAAATAAAGGAACCAGCACCCCATTTGAGAAAGAGACTAAACTTTCCACTGTCCGGTAACTTGGACCAGAGCCCTGCCTGAGCCTCCAGGACAGGCAGCTTGGTGGAGGGCCCTGCCTCGCTCTCAAGGCTGAGCTCTCAGGAAAGGTGGATTTTATCTCTAAGGAAGTGCGGCTCCCTTTATCAGGCCATTCTGGTGGAGCAGGTTAGCTCCCTGCAAGGGTGGAAAGGAAAACAATGTTACTATTTTTAGCCTGCCTCTTGTGTACACCAAGATGGACTGATGTGCCAAGCAGAAGGAAAGTGAAGTGTGAGTTGCTTTCTGCCCCCAACCTTTCATCTCCACCCCTACTTCCCACAATCTCCCCAGAGATGGAATGTCAGGACATCTCACATGTGGTGCACGAAGAGTATAATGACCAACTTTATTTCTACAACTAGCGAGGCTCCTTGTCACTGCCTTTCTAAAAGAAACAAACTTGAGTGCACAAGCACAAACATGAGTGGATGAAATAATGGGTCCTGCCTAGCAAAACCAGGCTCTTTGATTTGCGGGGAAAGGTTGGTGTTGCTCTCTGTGAACATTTCCATTTATTCTCGACCTCTATAAAGAGTGAATTACAAGAATGGTGTGGGAGGATTGGAAAGTTGGTGGATGGTAAGTTTGGGTGTCAAGTAATTAGAAATCCTGGCTTCTCAGCATTTTCTTTGCAGGGCACATGCGGCAGAATTTTCTGCCTCTAGCAGGGTCTTTGTGGCTCTGAAGGACCTGCCACCGTGGGGTGGTTCGCTCTTATGATCTCATGGCAGCACTCTCAGCCCAAAGGAGTGTCATCACCAACATAGAGGCCAGGAGCACCATTTAACAGATGAGGATGCTGAGGCCTGGGGAGGTAAACAGTTGGATAGTGAGAGAGTCTGGTTGCCTGGTTGTTTTGCTACAGGGCTCCTTCAAATGAGTGCCGGGAAGAAAATGTGGGAATGTTCTGCCCATTGCAAGAGGGTCAGCTTGGAGAAATAGGTTTGAATTACGGAGTGCCTGACAGAAAGTGGGAACAGTCACTTAGCAAAGAAGTCCGGGTCTTCTCAAATAGGAGTGCTCTGGGTGGGAGGAGAAGGGCGGGTAAGCCTGAGGACTTGTGGAGGAGCTCAGATGTAGCTGCTTAAATTAGTTCAAAGTGAGAAATGTAATTACTATACTTGCTCAAACCAAATGTCTGAACATTGTTATAAAATGAGGTGTAATCACAGAAAAGAGGATTGCAGTGCAGCATCACTCCCACAAAATAGCCTTTGTGTTCTCAGGAGCCCCACGGTGCTGATTAATCTTCTGGGGGCGTTGAAGCCCCATTAAGTTCAGGTGTGTGTATTGGACTTAATTGGGGGAGTTTTGTCCTGCTCGTTTGGACAGTCATTCACAGTTATTTGCATTTATAATGAGTGCGTGATGAGAGGGGGGGAAAAGACTCAGCCTTAAACATTTTAGCTAGGAATATTTGGGATCAGAATAAAATAAGATCCAAGCAAGAAGGAAAATTGAGGATTATTTACGGCAATTGGTCCTTGTGAACTGCTATTTGAATGATGAAAGGAAGGTTGAAAAGGACATTTCAGTAACTCCCTGGATAGGGACTTGCTCTATTACTATCACTATGTATCACCTCGATGACTATGTCATCTCTGTGCTCTTCTCCACCAAGGTGGAAAGTACCATAAGAAGGTCATTAAGTCCTGATTCTGCCATTTGTTGGTCATGAGACGTAGGGTAGTTACATAAACGCTAAGCCTTAATTTTCTCTCCTGGAAAATGGGCTGATATATATACATTTAGATGAGCTAATGCTTGGCACATAAGAAAATACATGGTAAATATTAGCAAGTTGTCATTATTGTCATCATTATTGTTTATAATAATCTCTACAACGTGTTTATAACGTGTGATAGAAGAAAAACACCTTGCCAGATGTAGCCACAAGGCAGGAGGGAAAGTGAGGAATGAAAGGCCTGTTAGGGAGCAGGTGCCTGGAGCTAAGTGAAGTTAGATCATAAAAGGGCCCAGGGATGTGCTGTTGTTGGGTGGGGGGAAGGGGGTTGTTTGTTTGGCAGAAGGGAAAGGTGGTCTGTTCATGCTGGGGAGGTAGTACATTGATAACTGGGCTGTGCCCTCATTTGTAAGAAACAGACACTTGTTTTTTATAGACCTACAGCCTGTCCTGTTTGCTCGCTAGGTGCCTTCTCTTGGATCTTGTGTCCCAAAGTTGGGGGTCTGTTGACACTCCAGCTCCCAGGGACCCCAGGTCCCCTCTCTCTGCACAGTAGGAGGCAGGGTGTCTGCCTGTTTTATTCATTGCTGTCTTCAGTGCCTGCCATAATAGAGGCTCAAGAAGTATCTGCTGAATAAATGAATGAATGAATGAATAGGGTATGGTATGAATGAATATCTGCATTAAATTATGTGCTTCTAGAGAAAACTCCCTGAGAAGCTCATTACTGAGATTGTTTAGCCATCCAATAAAGAGATGAGAGGAGATTTTGAAACAACTTGGTTTGGCCATAGAGAAGTAGTATATACTTGCGCTTATACCTAGTTTCCATGCAGTTCACTAATACATGTAATATATATGGTTAACTTTGTGAGTATATTTGATTACAGACTTTCCCTTTATTTAACATGGTTGCCTGCCTACACATAATTCTTAAAACAATTAAGGAGAACATTACTAGCACAGATGTTTCTTCTTTTTCTTTCTTTCTTTCCTTTTTTTTTTTTTTTTTTTTTTTTTTTGAGACGGAGTCTCACTCTGTTGCCCAGGCTGGAGTGCAGTGGCGTGATCTCGGCTCACTGCAACCTCCGTCTCCTGGGGGTTCAAGAGATTCTCCTACCTCAGCCTCCTGAGTAGCTGGGACTACAGGCACCCGCCACCATGCCCAGTTAATTTTTGTATTTTTAGTAGAGATTGAGTTTCACCATGTTAGCCAGACTGGTCTCTAACTCCTGACCTCAGGTGATCCACCTGCCTCAGCCTCCCAAAGTACTGGGATTACAGGCTTGAGCCACCACACCTGGCCGCAATTGTTCCTTTTTAGGAAATGATTCTGCTGCTGCTTCTGGAGTAGAGTGTTGTGTATAGAATTTTGAGCATTATATTCACCTGATTATGGCTCAGAACAGGCAGTACCAAGCACCTGAGCTCTAATCCTTTCGGACCAGTGCTTTGATACGCATGTGAGTCACCTGGGGGTCTTCCTGCTAAGCTGCAGGTTCCCATTCAGCAGGCTTGGGGTGGGGCCTGAGATGGTGCTTTTTCCTTCAGCTTTTGGGTGCTGCCCATGCTGCTACTCCTTGGACCACATTTATGCTAATGAAATTTCAATTAGTCTAGTATTTTGAGGATTTCTTTGTGTCCTAAAAATGTCTATCCCAGCTGGGCGCAGTGGCTCATGCATGTAATCGCAGCACTTTGGGACGCCAAGGCGGGAGGATTGCTTGAGCCCAGGAGTTCAAGACCAGCCTGGGCAACTCCACCTCTACACAAAGTTTTAAAAAAATTATCCAGGTGTAGTGGCACACGCCTGTAGTCCCAGCTACTCAGGAGGCCGAGGCAGGAGGATCACTTGAGCTCAAGAGTTTGAGGCTGCAATGAGCTTTGATGAGTGTACCGCTGCACTCCAGCCTGGGCAACAGAGTGAGACCCTGTCTCTTAAAGGAAATGGATGTCTATCTGATCTTATTCTAAATGTTGACTGTACTATCTGTAACCCCTTCTGGAAATATTTAATAGTTGTCTCCTGAGGAGGCTGTTGTTTGGTTTGCACATGGTTCATATAGTACTGCCGAGTTTATAGCCGCTCCTGAGCTTGGACATTTCAGCATTCACTGTGGACCTTTGGTGAAGTCTGAAGCTTTGTATTTGGTTGGCTTTTGGGAATGTATTTTGGCTTCTGGATGTAAATCAGATGTTATTAGTTCAGTGTTGGCTGAAAGATTGTGCCGATAAATTCTCTGGCAGAAGTGTAAAACGCCCCAAACATAGATTCATTTCTGTTTCTCAATTCAACCAAATGTGCTCATCGTTGTGTAACCCTTTTTTTTGTTAATAATGAAGCAAATCTTCTGTAGTCTTGCAAAATTAAAACCCTAATTATGATTCTCTACGTGACTGTACCATGCCTATTGATTTTAAACATTTCTGAATTGTCAGAGGATTTCTTCAGACGCAGCTCTTTGTGGAATTATATTAATCCAATTCAGGCAATTACATAGGTGTGAGTTTAACTTCTAGTTTGTTTTGAGATGCTGTGATTCCATATGAGCTCTGGTAGGAATTCCTGTGCCTTCACTATGCCTGCTTTAGGCTCTGGAGCACCCCAGGGGCTCAGTGCTACCCCCTTCTCCTTTGCCTCTACCGGCCTGCCTGGATGGCATCTAATCCTGTGACTTCACATCCCATCTGTGTGCAGATGACTCTCAGATTGATTTCTCCAGCCTGGCCATTCTCAGAACTCCAGAGTTATATCAGTATCTCCATATGGTTGTCTAACAGGCATCTAAACTTAAATATTCAAAAGAGAACTTATCCCCTACAGTGGGCAGCCCGCTTACCCAGCCTTTCCTGACTTGACAGATGGCACCACCCTTCACTCAGTGATCCAGATCCCCAATAGCATGATTTATTTATTTATTTATTTATTTATTTATTTATTTTGAGGCAGTCTCACTCTGTCTCCCAGGCTGGAGTGCAGTAGCCCGATCTCAGCTCAATGAAACCTTTGCCTCCTGGGCTCAAGTGATTCTCGTGCCTCAGGCTCCTGAGTAGCTGTGATTACAGGCGTGTGCCACCACGCCCAGCTAAGTTTTTGTATTTTTAGTAGAGATGGGGTTTCGCTGTGTTGCCCAGGCTGGTTTGAAACTCCTGGCATCCCTGCACAGACAAGCCTGTATGAAATACCTGATCCTCCTGGTGATGAAACCTGTGTTCCTTTAGAATTACGTAAGACAAATTAATGTGTATGTGTATGTTAATATTCTCATCATTTTATAATTTATAATCTGAGTAGTCTAGATGTTAGCATGTAGTTAACTAAAATATTGACCAACTGTAAGTAGTAAATATTTATTTATTTATTTTTATTTTTTTTTTTTTTTTGAGATGGAGTCTTGCTCTGTCACCCAGGATGGAGTGCAGTGGCGCCATCTCAGCTCACTGCTAGGCTCCACCTTCCAGGTTCACACCATTCTCCTGCCTCAGCCTCCTGAGTAGCTGGGACTACAGGTGCCCCCCACCATGCCCGGCTAATGTTTTTGTATTTTTTTAGTAGAGACGGGGTTTCACTGTGTTAGCCAGGATGGTCTCCATCTCCTGACCTCATGATCTGCCCGCCTCGGCCTCCTAAAGTGCTGGGATTACAGGCGTTAGCCTCCGCGCCCGGCCAATACTTCTTGAGCTCTCACTACTTACAAGTCTTTGTACTTGATGCTACCAGGAAAAAAAAAATGGTATGAGGCATGGCAACTAACTGTAATTCTGTTTGTAAATATTTGATATGCATGTGAGTCACCTGGGGGTCTTCTTGCTAAGCTGCAAGTTCCCATTCAGCAGGCTTCTGGTAAACTGAACAAGTGAATATATCTCTGCTTCCTCCCAAAACTGTGTAAAATGAAAATAAGGGGCTGGGCGCGGTGGCTTATGCCTGTAATCCCAGCACTTTGGGAGGCTGAGGCGGGTGGATCACTTGAGGTCAGGAGTTCAAGATCAGCCTGGCCAATGTGGTGAAACCCCATCTCTAAGAAATTTAAAAAAAAAAAAAAAAAAAAAAAAAATTTGCCAGGCATGGTGGTGCGCCTGTAGTCCCAGCTACTCAGGAGACAGAGGCAGAAGAATCACTTGAACCTGGGAGGCAGAGGTTGCAGTGAGCCAAGATTGCACCACTGCACTCCAGCCTAGGCGACAGAGTGAGACTCTGTCTCAAAAAACTAATAAAAATTTAAAAATGACGATAAGGAATAAAAACAGTATAAATCCAGAAACTTCCCAGAGAAATACCAACCACATTTTGTAAGATGGAAGGCCAGCGTGTGGATTTAGCAGAGCAGGGAAAGCTAGAACCGAACTGCCTTCCAGGGTGGGTGGTGCAAAGCTGAAGGTGGGATAGTTGGAGTTTTTGCTGCAGAATCCTGAATTCTGGATTCCAGATTCAAGACTGAACCAAAAACAGGACGTGAAAGGACATACCATCAGAGCAGGAAAGAAAAAGGAGAGAGAACCCCACAGAATCTGGGAAATAGGGACGAACACAGAACAGAAGGGAAGGGAAGAACCCCCATACCCCCAGACCACACACTGAGGCCCTCAGAGCAGTTGGCCTAGATGGAACATGGGGCCACCACTAAAGAACTTACTCATGTAACCAAATGCCACCTATACCCCTGTAACCTATGGGGGGAAAAAAAAGATGGGGGATGGAGGGCCAATGGTCCCAGAAGGGATGGCATCAAGCAAAAATGCTTTTGATCTTACTGAGAGAATAGTATTTCAGTTTCTCTGAAAACTTTTTTTTTTTTTTCTTTCTGACCCCATTTGTAGATGAAACAATAATTCACACATAGGAAATGAAGCAAAAGTAAACAGGGAGGCAATATTTAATATAGGAATAAAGCAGAAAGTTACAAGAAAGAAAATATAACCATAGACTATTCCAAGGTTGGCCCTGAATATTTATATAATCGTAAGTTTTATCACCAAATCTTGACTTAGTTAAAAGTGTCATATAATTATTTAAGAAGGATTGAGGGGGAGGATTGTGGAGGGACCAGAATAATATGAGAGCTAAACCTCAGAAAGCTAATAGGTAATCACGGAATTTGATGTCGGAAGGATTATCAGTACCTTCACTGGACCTTCATTACACTTGTGTATACCCTGCAGTGCTGACATTAGCTCAGGTACTTTGTTGGGGGTTTTTGTTTTTTGTTTTTTCATTTTTATATTTCAATAGGTTTTGGGGGAACAGGTGGTGTTTGGTTACATGAATAAGTTCTTTAGTGGTATTTTCTGAGATTTTGGTACCCTTATCACCTGAGCAATGTACAGTGTACCCAAAGTGTAATCTTTTCTCCTTTGCCATCCCCACCCTTTTTCCTAACTCCCCAAAGTCCAATGTATGATTCTTATGCCTTTGCATCCTCATAGCTTAGCTCCCACATATGAGTGAGAATATATGATGTTTGGTCTCCATTCCTGAGTTACTTCACTTAGAATAATAGTTTCCAGTTCAGGCCGGGTGCGGTGGCTCATGCCTGTAATCCCAGCACTTTGGGAGTCCAAGGCAGGCAGATCACAAGGTCAGGAGTTCGAGACCAGCCTAGCCAACATGGTGAAACCCTGTCTCTACTAAAAATACAAAAAGTAGCCGGGCGTGGTGGCAGGCGCCTGTAGTTCCAGCTACTCGGGAGGCTGAGGCAGAAGAATCACTTGAGCTGGAGGTTGCAGTGAGCTGAGATCACGCCACTGCACTCCAGCCTGGGCGACAGAGAAAGACTCCGTCTCAAAAAAAAAAAAAAAAATGAAAAAAGAATAATAGTTTCCAGTTCCATCAGGTTGCTGCAAATGCCATTATTTTGTTCGTTTTATGGCTGAGTAGTATTTCATGGTGTATATATATATATACACTATTTATTTATTTATTTATTTATTTATTTATTTATTGAGACAGATTTTCGCTCTTGTTGACCAGGCTGGAGTGCAATGGCGTGATCTCGGCTCACCGCAACCTCTGCCTCCAGGTTCAAGTGATTCTCCTACCACAGCCTCCCGAGTAGCTGGGACTACAGGCGCGTGCCACCACACCTGGCTAATTTTTTGTATTTTTTAGGAGAGACAGGATTTAACCGTGTTAGCCAGGATGGTCTCGATCTCCTGTCCTTGTGATCCACCCGCCTTGGCCTTCCAAAGTGCTGGGATTACAGGCGTGAACCCAGCTACACCACATTTTCTCTGTCTGCTCATTGATTGATGGGCATTTGGGCTGTTTCCATATTTTTGCAGTTGCACATTGTGCTTCTATAAACGTGTGTGCAGGTATCTTCTTCATATAATTACTTCTTTTCTCTGGGTAGATACCCAGTAGTGGGATTGCTGGACCAAATGGTAGATCTGCTTTTAGTTCTTTAAGGAATCTCCACACTGTTTTCCACAGTGGTTGTACTAGTTGACATTCCCACCAGCAGTGCAAAAGTGTTCCCTTTTCACCACATCCACACTAACATCTATTATTTTTGGATCTTTTGATTATGGCCATTCTTACAGGAGTGAGGTGGTATCTCATTGTGGTTTTGATTTGCATTGCCCTGATAATTAGTGATGCTGAGCATTTTTCCATATGCTTGTTGGTCATTTGTATGTCTTCTTTTGAGAATTGTTCATTCACGTCCTTAGCCCACTTTTTGATGGGATTTTTTTTTCTTGCTGATTTGTTTGAGTTCTTACAGATGCTGAATATTAGTCCTCTGTTGGATGTATAGATTGTGAAGATTTTCTCCCACTCTGTGGGTTGTCTGCTAACTGTTGATTATTTCTTTTGCTGTGCAGAAGCTTTTGAAGTCCCATATATCTTTGTTTTTGTTGCATTTGCTTTGGGGTTCTTGGTCATGAAGTCTTTGCCTAAGCCAATGTCTAGAAGGGTTTTTCCAATGTTATCTTCTAAAATCTTTGTGGTTTCAAACCTTAGATTTAAGTCTTTAATCCATCTTGAATTGATTTTTGTATAAGGTGAGAGATGAGAATCCAGTTTCATTCTTCTACATGTGGCTTGCCAATTATCCCAGTACCATTTGTTTAATAGGGTGTTCTTTTTCTGCTTTAAGTTTTTGTTTGCTTTGTCAAAGATCAATTGTCTACAAGTATTTGGGTTGATTTCTTGGTTCTTTATTCTGTTCCATTGGTCTGTGTGCCTATTTTTATACAGTACCATGCTGTTTGGGTGACTATGGCCTTATAATATAGCTTGAAGTCAGGTAATGTGATGCCTCCAGATTTGTTCTTTTTGCTTAGTCTTACTTAGGCTATGCAGGCTCTTTTTTGATTGGATGTGAATTTTAGGATTTTGTTTTTTTCTAGTTCTGTGAAGAATAATGGTGGTCTTTTGATGAGAATTGCATTTAATTTGTAGATTGCTTTTGGCAGTGTGGTCATTTTCACAATATCGATTCTACTCATCCATGTAGCTCAGGTACTTTGGAGTGGGGGATATGTCTGAAGGAGTCTAGCTAAGATGGGGCTCCTGTCTTCAGGAAGTGGGCAATCTATTTGAAAAGCCTGGGTCTGTGGATTATACATATGTTACCTTGTATTGTGAGTAAAGGGCAAAAAAAAAAAAAAAAGTGATGCCAGAAACAGATTGTAGAAATTTGAAGGGTCAGATTGGGACATTCTGCCCACAGCTGGGGCTGAAGGCAGTTGTCAGGGCTGGACCTAGTGATGGACCAAGAAATTATCTTGTTTAGGTAGTTGTGAAAATCTTCGCAGAAGAGAAAGAAATTGAGCTTTGCCTTGAGTGATTAGTAGGGTTTAGGTAAAAAGGAAAAAGAGAGACATGTCATAAGCTACAACCCATTCTGGTTGCCAGTGAGAAAAGTTAACCCTGTTCATTTGTTCAGGATGGGGGCGGTGAGGGCTGGGTTTATTACTTGGCGCTGTCTGTGGCTAATTTCTGACAAGCATGAGTCATTTTCAGGGTACTCAGGAGTAAATACTGTGATAGGGGTCTCAGAGGCCAGGCCATGCAGATATGTAAGGCTGGTGCCAAGATGTAGTGTGTATCTGTTTCTCTATCAAAATTTTTCTACTTTGGTATTTCATTCAAAACAAGGAGAGAAAAGTCAAATCTTTTTCCTTTTCCCTTTTCTGATGGCCATGACTGAATTCTTTTTTTTTTTTCATGAACGATTCTTGTGTTCTTATTTAAAAGAAGAATTTGGCATATGGCAGACCTCCTCAAGCTATCTTTAGTTGGTTGTGGGGTGTAAGTGATTAAGAATGCAGCTGTACTTGCTACCAGCACATGCTTTTAAGGAGTGAATTGCTAAGCAGACAGGCCTGGTTAGAAGTTTAGAATAGCCTCTTGGAAACAAAGATCTAATTTTTCAAGTGCATGGTATACAAGAGTCCCTCCCTTCAGGACTGAAGCACTGAGGGCTGTTTGCATCAGAGCAGGGTGACTTATTTGTTTAAAATGGCAGCCACCCTTGGCTCTGGGGAGGCGGCCATGCTTCACTTGGAGGAGACAGGAGAAGCTGACTTCACTTCACTTTGTATAGTTTGGCTTCACTGCTCCTTTGGAATAAAAAAATTCTTTACTTCTCTAGTATGTCCCAGGACAAACCCATCTCTGTCCTATTGCTCAGTTATACTACAGTGCTGGTTCCTTAGTCTTCAAAGCTTGGAACTCCCTCCTGCCTTTGCTCCAAAAATTTGTTCTTTCACTCAGCAAATATTTACCAAGTTTCTGCTATATGCAGGACCTTGTGGAGAACTCAAAGATGAATCAGACGTGGGGCCTGTCCACAAATGTTGTCAGTCAAGTATAGGACATAGGGCAAGCACACGGGAGCTTTTGCTGTTGTGTCCAAGAATAGCATGATGCACTGTAGGTATTTGGTGGGGGAAGGAGATTAGTGGGTGGGTTTCAAGTAGACCCACATGGAGAAGGTGACATTTGAGTTGAGCCTTGAAGGACAGGCTTATCTGTGCAGAGAGGGAAGTTGTAGGCAGAGATATAGCACAAAAGTTAGAAAACAAAAAGAAAAGAGGAAGAGTAATCAACCTTTAACTGCGTTCTAAATATTTGCCATGCCCTTGACTGAGGCCTCACCCACATTATCCCATCTAATCCTCCTCGTAAGAAAACTTTTTTCCTCGTAAGAAAACTAAGGCCTGCAGCATTAAAATAACTTGCCCAAGAATGCTCATAAGTGGTTAGAGTGGAGATGTGAACCCAAGACAGTTCAGTTCCAAATTTGAACTGAGCAGGCTATAGCCAGAGCAAAAGATATTTGAAGAGAAAAAGGAGTAGTTTGAAAAGGTAAAGTTTAGGAAATAAAGTTACTTGAGGCAGATGGAATAAAAGGACCCTGAGTCCTCAGCTAATTACTCTGTAAGCAGCAGGGAGCCATTGAAGGTTTTCAATGGAGTGTGACGTGGCCACAGCAGGACGTCCAGCAGTAACCGCAAAAATATTTGATATTTGAGTTCATGACTGTGTGCTGGACACTATCCCAGGTGCCCGATACCCCAACCTGTTTTAATTCTCATAACAGCCCTAAGAGATAGGTGCTGTTGATGCCCACTTCTACCCGTAAGTAAACCAAGTACACATTTAGAGACCTCAAATGACTTTTTACAAGTGGATCGTATATGATGTGCAAGATGAATTGAGGTCAGAGGCAGAGGTAAGTCAGGACACGACAGGAAGCCATGAGAGACAGGTAATGTGGGGTGTGGTAGAAAGAAATGGATGAGTGTGAGGGAGTTGGGGTTGAGCTAAATGGATGAGTGTGAGGGAGTTGGGGTTCAGTTGGGGCAGAGGCTTCTAACTTCCACTGTGTAGGGTACTGCTGTGGGGAGAATCCTGGGGAGTAGGCGAAGGGGGAAAGTCCTCTTCCTTTTCAACCCCACACACAGACTTGAAGGTCAGGTTGGGACATTCTGCCCACATCCGGGGCTGAAGGCAGGTGTCAGGGCTGGACCTAGTGATAGACAAAATCCGTAGAGGGTTAATGTTGGTAAGGGAAGAGCGTGTGGAGGCCAGGAACTGGGGCCACGGAGCAAGAAGTGCTGGAGATCGTGGAACACTTAGATCCGAGGCCCAGTGGAATGACAGGGGTCAGACAGGGACACGGGGATGAACAGTCAGTGGGCTGGATACCTCGGGAGGAGTTAGCTTGGGTGATGGAGAGGAATGACTGGGGATGGCAAATCCTAGCCACCGGACATCTCTTGTACCCGTGCTACAACCCATGGCAGTCTCCTATTTTCCTCGGTCAGAAAATGGATAAAAATCACTACAATTAGCATACATTTGCCTAAGAAAAAGACAGAAGTAGTGTAATGTGAAAATGCAGTTGTTGTTTTACTTTCTCTTCATATAAAAACAAAAAGTCCTTTTAGCTAGCACTTGAATATCTAGTCCTTTGTGTTCAACCCTCCCTGCACCTCACTGTGATCTCAGAAGTGGACTTTGGTGTCCTGGGAAATAGAAATAGTAAGCAAAACCTCTCATGGCTCCCAGCAATCTTAGTACCGTAGCAGAAAAGCAAGGAGGCCTGGAACTGAGGTGCACACACAGCGGACAAAGCCCTGTCCTGATGGGTGTTTGTAAGCACCAGGGAGGGGGCAGGGCATGTGTTTGTTCTCTCCGTTGCAGTGGGTCCGATGAATCTAGCATCTGTGAAACATGTTGTCATAAAGTATGTTCCCCTCCGTTAGATTTGACCCAGAGGCCTTTCTCATTCTGCTTTTGTGTTCATTAAGGCTGCTTTGAAATGGAAGGTCCATTAAGCCCTTGTTCCTGTCCATTCACAGCTGCCTCTATCCAAGTGGTCCGTGCCGGGCGCGCCAGCTGCCACCCCGATGGAGGGCAGATCTCTAAAAGCAGCATCCTTTGCCAGGTGCCTGAGAATTTGAAAAGTGAGGATGCATCTGTGGCATCATCTTCCTAAACTAAATGATGTGTAATTGCATAGTTGTTGAACTGTGTGGTTGGTCTATTTCTAGCAGATTAGCTACCTGAGAGGAAATGAGAATTTAAATTGTTTGCTGGACTTTAAAAATTTTACATATGAGGGAGACATCTCATCCAGAGATGCACTGGGCACAGGGAAAGCTTTTTTTTCAAGTAGCAGCCGCTATTCATTGACATGTTACAATTTTCCTGCCTTAGTACTTTTCACACATCCTTAGTAGTCCTCATTTTTTACTTGTGTAGTTTTAGCCCCATTTCAGTAATGAGGAACCCAGGTTCAGAAGGTTTAGGAGCTTGCTCAAGACCCCCCAGCTAGTAGGTGCCAGAGCTGCAACTGGAATACAGCTTTGATTCCACTGTGGTTTTCTGTTCCATTATCAAGAGTAGCCTCACCGTTGGCAATAACAATTACTGAATGAATGAATAAATGAATTCTCCAAGAAAATAGTTCATGTTTCCCTAGTATGAGGGAATTCTTGAGATAGTTGTTTTGAGAAGGGGACCAGAGACCAGGAGACACCAATAAGTCTTTCTTATTTCTGGTAAATCGCTTTATAATGACCGTTATTACAAAGTGTAAAAACAACAACAAAAAAATAGGCACAGTGGCTCACACCTATAATCCCAGCACTTTGGGAGGCAGAGGCAGGCAGATCATTTTAGGTCAGGAGTTCGATACCAGCCTGGCCAATATGGTGAAACCCTGTCTGTACTAAAAAAGCAGAAATTAGCCGGGCAGTAGTGGCACACGCCTGTAGTCACAGCTACTCGGGAGGCTGAGGCAGGAGAATCACTTGAACCTGAGAGGCGAAGGTTGCAGTGAGCCGAGATTACGCCACTGCACTCCAGCCTGGGAGACAGAGCCAGACTCCATCTCAAAAACAAAAAAAAAACCTTACAATTAATCACTAAACAGGCATTGCATAAAATAGCAATTTTCAGCTCTGGATTTTGGGAAAGGGAGTAGAGGTTGGAAATGCAGGTGGAGAGTCAGGCTGGGGAGAGATGCCACATTTGCAACACTGGGTATTTTTTACAACAGTACTCCATCTATCTCTGTGCAGGAATCTAAAAGTGGTTGAATGCTACATTTAGGATTATTTAAAATAACATACTGCCTTATTTTTATCTCTGTAGCAACAACTTTTTATAGGAAAAATAGCTAGTTCCATGATCTTTTGCCTTTTGAAAAGGAGAGATCTATTTTAAACTCTTGACAGGCTCCTGGAAGTTCCTTTTTTCACTATTGAGTGGCAGGTAGAATCTCTAGTTCGTGGAGGTCTGATGGATCCATGGTCCCCCTCCTCATATTGTGCTAACCTCTGCTTCTGTCCCTCATCCTTGCCACTCTCAATAGTCTTCCCCAACAACACTTAGGAAGACAAGGGCTTGGAGAAGGAGAAGGACTGAGTGTCCCTGGCACGTTCTGATTAATCCTATTCATTGTCAAGTACAGCTTTTTAATGAGCTGATTCATTACAGAGAGTAGGTCTCATGCAAATCCCTAGTTTGTATCCCGTGGATTTGATTTCTAACAATTTCCTCATTTCAGCACAACTCCATTTTGCCACGGGCTTTATGATTTTCTAATGTAGAGCTTGACCTCACATTTTAAGACTATAAGATGAATGCTAAAAAAACGAAATCCTTAAAATAAAAATTCAACTAGAAGAACATGTAGGTGGATATTCAACTCATCTCTAAAGGAAGAAGGGTTGTCTACACATAAAAGTTTTGGAAGAGACTGGGTTTAGTGGCTTACACCTATAATCTCTGCACTTTGGGAGGCTGAGGTGGGAGAATCACTTGAGCCCAGGAGTTCGAGACCAGTCTGGGCAACATAATGATACCCTGTCTCTACAAAAATTTTAAAATTAGCCAGGTATGGTAGTGCACACCTGTGGCCACCTGTGTTTGGGAGACTGAGTGGATTGCTTGAGGCTTCAGTGAGCCATGATTGCACTACTGCACTCCAGTGTAGGTGACAGAGCAAGACCCTGTCTCAAAAAAAAAAAAAAAAAAAGAAATTTTGGAAGAAATGACAGAGGAAATCACTGATAAATTTTGAAACATAAGTTTGTGCAGTATCACAGACAAATATAACAAATATGTAAAATTTGCGTCCATTATGGTATAAAGAGTTAATATAAAACTATGAAGAGTTCAGGAGATTATAAAAATAGACAAAGACAACCAGGAGAAAACAGATAACTTAATACTTTTTTAAAAAACACCAGGCTAACAAAAAAGAAATATATAATTGGCTAAATAAATATAGTACAAAATATTTAACCCTACAAATTTAATGCAATGAAAACATAATAGCAGCTTTTCAACTGTTATTATTACCAAAAAGAAAAATATTTTAAAATGCTCTTGTGGTTTTGGTGAGGGAACATTTTTCATGCACTGTTGTTGAGAGTAGTATTTAGTGCACCCTTTCTGGAAAGCAGTTTGGTAACTTGTAATACTTTTTTAAAACAAAATTCATCCTCTTGTCTAAAAATTTCTGCTCTAGAAACTTAATAGTCAAGTGAAAACACATTTATGGGCAGTGTTTAAAGTTTTGTGAGTGAAATTGTTGATAAGAACCTTTTAGAATGGTTAAGCCACATGGAACATACTATTTATATATTATGCAGCCTTGGAAAATGGTACTTTTAAGGTATGTTAATAAGATGGGCAATACAAAACTGGATGAAAACCCGATATAGAGCTCTGCCTACATAACATGATCCAAATTTTGCCTAAAATTTGCCTAAAACATGCATAGCAAAAGGATTTTGGGCACCACATCACAATGTTAGCATGGGTCCATCATTTCTGAGCTGTGGTGTTACTGGCATGACTCTTGTTTTCTTCTTTCTTCTTTTATGTTATATTAAGGTGACCACCTGTTCCAGTTGGCCTGGTACTGCCCTGGTTTTAGCACTGGAAGTCCTACTCTGGACAATTAATGATGTACGTGTGTGTGTGTGTGTGTGTGTGTGTGTGTGTGTACACCTTAAAATGAGGTTGTGCCCATTTGAAAGGAAGGGCCAAAGATAAAGTGACAAGCTTATGGGGACTGTGTGGTAGTCAGGCAGTAGACTTTTTTTTTTTTTTTTTTTTGAGATGGAGTCTCACTCTTGTCACCCAGGCTGAAGTGCAGTGGCATGAACCTGGCTCACTGCAGTCTCTGCCTCCCAGGCTCAAGCGATCCTCCCACCTCACCCTCCCAAATAGCTGGGACTACAGGCATGCACCCCCACACCTAGCTAATTTTATTTTGCATTTTTTGTAGAGACGGGGTTTTACCACGTTGCCTAGGCTGGTCTCAAACTCCTGAGCTCCACCTGCCTCAGCCTCCCAGAGTGCTGGGATTACAGGCATGAGCCACTGCGCTTGGCCCAGGGAGTAGATTTTCTGATGATAAAATTAATATGACTTGTTCTAGAAAATACAGAAAAAGAATAAATGTGCAAAGACTTAAATAGCGTTTACATGTAGCCCGTAGTGCTCTAAATGCTTTTGGTGGTTCACACTGTAATCATCACAACCCTGTGAAGTAGATAGTGTTGTTGCATCCCCATTTACAGAGGCATAGAGAGATGGAGTAATTCACCCATGGCCACACAGCCTTTGACAGAATCTGGATTTGATCTCAGTCTGTTCAGATCCAGAGTGTGGGCCATTGACCACCACCTGCATCTCTATAGATCCCTGACTCCAGCCTCTCCTGCTGCTGCCCCTCTCAACAATAACGATGCTGTTAACTCCCCACGCCAGGCCTCTGGGCTGGCCAGGCTCACTCCAGCCCCACGGTCATGGCCAGGACTGCCTTTGACCTTACACAGAGGAAACATCTTCCACCTGTCGGGAGGGAGCCAGGCGGGGATTTCCATGGCAGAGTTACTGTTCTCTGGTGATAGAGTTCTTTCAGTTTTGCTACATGGTCTTGTGGCAAAGGACTGGGTCCAGGTGCAGTCTTGGTTATTTCTGGAAACACTTCTCCTTTTCTTTTATTTTGCCAGGTCTGGCTCATCAGTCACCTTCCTCTCGGAAAGGTGTTTTTGGCTCCTCTGCCCGGACCATCAAACATTTCTGTAGGTGTCACAAGTTTCTCTGAGGGTTCTGGTCTCTGTGAATTTCAGGAAGAATCCAAACATAGGAAGGGGGTGATGTATATCAGGGTGTCCATCCTCAACTTTGCTCGACAAAGACCCTCACACTTCCTCATTGTTTTGTTAACAGTATTATCTCTGGGTGGTGGGTTTATTCTTTTTTGCTTACCTGTTTTTTTAATTTAATTTTATTTTATTTTATTTATTTATTTTTTTGAGACGGACTCTCGCTCTGTTGCCAGGCTGGATTGCAGTGGTGGTGTCTTGGCTCACTGCAACCTCCGCCTCCTGGGTTCAAGCGATTCTCCTGCCTCAGTCTCCCAAGTAGCTGGGATTACAGGCACGCGCCACCATGCCTGGCTAATGTTTGTATTTTTAGTTGAGATGGGGTTTCACCATGTTGGCCAGGCTGGTCTTGAACTCCTGACCTCGTGATCCACCCACCTCGGCCTCCCAGAGTGCTGGGATTACAGGCATGAGACACCGCGTCCAGCCTGCTTACCTGTTTTAAACACGTCTTCGGCAAACTTGCTTTACTTTCCATTTTTTAAAAATGCATTTCAATTTTTTTTAAATAATGTCGTTTTACTCCTGCAAAATTTCTCACTCCTTCAAAGTCTGTGTATGGCACAGATCTTCCTAACCATCATTCAAGTTAGAGCAACTCCATTTCTGTATCAAAAAGACACACCTTTAGTTATTGTCTGAACTTGTCAGAAATTCTGAGAACGATGCCAGAAATTCTGGTTAATTGTTTGTTTTGTCACATGAATTGAACAATGAGAGGGCACCAGCGTTCCTCATTCATGAGGTGGAAGCACCACACCTACATTTCTTTTTAGATAAGGGTGATGTTTTTGCTTTTAAATCTTAGAAATCTGTTAATTAACAAATAACACAACAAAGTTTGGGATACTTCCTTGTGGGGACTGGGATGCTTAAGCTAAAACGAAGTTTAAATTTGGACTGTGTGTGTTATGTTTCGCAGAATCTATTATGTTTCTCAAAAGTAGGTGTCACCCTCTTTCCTCCCCCAACACACGCTTCAGGGGTAAGAGGAAAAGTAATGTAGAAAAATTAACTCTTTCTCCTCCGTAAAAGTAGGGTGTCTTTAGAATGTTTCATGTTCAAAGGAAAGATTGTGCTTCCCCAAGACAAGATGTTCCCTTAAAAAAAAAAAAAAAAAAAAAAAAAGGCGAGTATATCTTTGTATTGCTCTCTCTGGAAGAGGAAATGAGGCATCTCTTGGGGTTTTGGGGTGAGAACAAGGGAGAATTGAACTCTCTGGGCTGGCCAGATGGATTCCTTACACTAGCACAGAGCTGTGAAGGGAAGGGCCTTTCATCCTTCAGAGGAAAGAGGGCTGGGATCTGAGAGGCCAGAGCATGGGGACAGGCAGGAGTCCTGCAGCCCGATGCCTGCCCCTCCCAATACAGGGTCTCTCCCCTGACCCCCACCTGTTGAACCTTTCGAATCTCAGTGACTCGCCAGCTTTCCCTGTGGATACTGGCTGAATTGGTGGCTTGTGTGGCTGCCCGGGAGAGCAATTTACCCCTGAGCCAAGGAGGGGATGGGCTACAGTGAGATGGAGAAAGACCATTTTAATTAAAGAATAGGGCCTTTATAATATGAAACCACATGCTCAGGGTTTGGGTTTTGCTTTGGGTACCTAGGAAACATCCGTGAACACAACAGTAATGTTTTTAGTTGGGGTGTGTGTGTGTGTGTGCGCGCGCGTGTGTTTTGGGGAAAAATTGCTTTTCACCACCCCCTTCCTGCTTTTGGTCCTTTGTCTGCCCTGGAAGAATCATTGGAGGGGACTGAGGGACTTCCTGCCCCATTGATAACAGCCCCTAAGAGCACAGGATGAACCCTGCAGTAGGAGACCAGGACATCTCCCAGCCACCCTCACTGTACTTACCATACTTTTATGGGCTTAAGAAGTCACTGAAAATGGAGCCATAAACCCATGGGCCTTGGCTAATTTTTCAAGGCCCAGGATCAAGTAGGAGCAGGTACTGTAGCTGGGAGCCAGGCACTGGGCAGGCAGGGCGGCCCTGCCTACATGCCGCCCAGGGCTGGCATGACCTCACTGTCATTTGTAGGGCACTGATAATGTCTTTGGCCCGGCCCCTAATAGGAGACATGCGATCTTTACCTTGAGGGCTCATATTCAGTTTCATAAGCACTGGATTCACTCAGGTTGAACTTTCTTTTCCCCATACACACTGTATTAAAATAAGAGACTGAACCTAGCGTGTGGGTGAGGTGCTGGCCCAGCTCTTTGTGTGGCTGTGTGATGTACTGAAGCTGAAGACGCGAGCTGCATGACTGCATCGTGGTGGCTTTTAGAAATTCATTCTCCGCTGTGCGTGGTGGCTCACGCCTGTAATCCCAGCACTTTGGGAGGCCGAGGCAGGCGGATCACTTGAGGTCAGGAGTTCGAGACCAGCCTGGCCAGCATGGTGAAAATCCATCTCTACTGAAAATACAAAAATTAGCCGGACATGGTGGTGCACATCTGTAATCCCAGCCACTCAAGAGGCTGAGGCAGGAGAATCACTTTAACGTGGGAGGAGGTTGCAGGAACCAAGATCATGCTACTGCTCCCCAGCCTGGGCAACACAGCAAAACTCAAAAAAAAAAAAAAAAGAAAAAGAATTTGCTCTCCCTGGGAGTTCAGTGTGTATACATTTCCTTTCATATACATGTATATATATTATATGTTTATGGTAAATTGGCATTTTTAGTTTCATAGTCTTTAGATCTAAATTGGAAATGCATTTGTATATTTAAATTTTTAAATTTGTTTTAACCAAACTCTATAGTACCTTCGCGCTGGAGTTAGTATGCACACAAATACCTAACCTTTCCAGTGTAGGCCCTCGTTACTGCCGAAATAATTGAGAAGTGTTTACAGATGTTTTGACTATTTTGCTATGATTTTTCATTTATTAGTATCAGAATTGGATATATTTAGCTGTTGCTCTCTGCTAAATAAACTGAGACCTAGGTGTGCTTACCATTATTTTCTGTGAAAACCAGCTGATCCATGTTACAAATGACTGTAAAACAGCTATGGAAACGACACCTCTGTGAATAGGATTCCTTGTGTGGTGGGCATCGCTGTAGAGCAGTGACTGTATTCATTAAAGAGAAAGTGCGAGAGCGGCAGTACAGACTAAGGCAGAGGTGGCTGAGGAGATTGTTCCAGTCAGCCATGTAGAATTCCCGCCCCTGGTGTTCTGTGACCCCAACAGAGGGAGCCAGCACCCACTGTGCACCTCCCACACAGCCCACACCGTGCAAGGCATTTAGATAGTGCCTTAAACTCACTCCGTCAACACTTCGAGAGCCCCACCGGCTTCCCCTTTGGGGTTTTAGGTGCTTAGGGTATTCACTGGATACAGTTGAAGTGTTTTTCTATAACATTAAAACCAGCTTCAACTTAAAAAACAAAAACAAAAACATAGCTCTTAGCCATATGTAGAAAGCTGGTCATCCATGTGAGTTCTGGGTGAAGTGTGGTGGGAAAGCTGGGTCTCTAAAGTAGACATTTTTTTTTTTTTTTTTTTTTGAGACGGAGTCTCGCTCTGTCACCCAGGCTGGAGTGCAGTGGCCGGATCTCAGCTCACTGCAAGCTCCGCCTCCCGGGTTCACGCCATTCTCCGGCCTCAGCCTCCCGAGTAGCTGGGACTACAGGCGCCTGCCACCTCGCCCGGCTAGTTTTTTGTATTTCTTAATAGAGACGGGGTTTCACCGTGTTAGCCAGGATGGTCTCGATCTCCTGACCTCGTGATCCGCCCGTCTCAGCCTCCCAAAGTGCTGGGATTACAGACATTATTTTTAAAAGATGCCTTTATGTCCAAGACCTCTGAAACAACGGAGTGCTCTGAATATACAGAATGACAGCTGAAGAGCCCAAACCTGAAATTTCCTTCCTTATATAGTTAGTCCGAGCTTTACTTGATCTCTCTTCCTCTATAAAAATGTAAGGATGAAGATGATATATATTTGACAAATTTATGATTGCATTACTAGCTTACTATGTTCACAGCACTGTTCTGGGTCTTGCATAATCAGAAGTGACCTTACATTCTTAAGAGGGAGATACACAATATGCATAGAAGCATGTAAACAAAAAGAGTACAGATGATACCAATGCCATGAGAGGTACGACAGAGAGGACATGACCTGGCCCTTACCTAGTGAATACTTGTCTCCATAATTGTTAGCTGCTGCTGCTACTATTGTGGTTGCTGAATGCCCTGTAGGAGTAAGAAGGTCCCTTGATTAAATCTGGTGAAGACCTTCTGATACCAGAGGGCACATGAAGTGAAGGCCTGTGCTTTTCTTTTTTTCTCTTTTGAGACAGAATCTCACTCTTGTCGCCCAGGCTGGAGTGCAATGGTGCAATCTCGGCTCACTGCAACCTCTATCTCCCCAGTTTGAGCGATTCTCCTGCCTCAGCCTCCCGAGTAACCGGGATTATAGGCACCTGCCACCATGCCCGGCTAATTTTTGTGTTTTTAGTAGAGACGAGGTTTCACCCTGTTGGCCAGGCTGGTCTCAAACTTCTGACCTCAGGCGATCCTCCTGCCCCCGCTTCCCAAAGTGCTGGGATTACAGCCGGGCCTGTGCTTTCTGATACAATATCATCCCCCCTCTCTGCCTCACCATCTCCCATGGGCATGATCAGTTAACAATTGCTGGAAAAATCAACTTTACCTGAACATTTTTAGGAAGCTATTTGGGATGTCCAGTGTTTTTCTTCCTCTTGAAAAACACTAAAGCAGGTCTACATTTATTAGGGGGAGTGGTGATCATCGTCTGTCTCTTCTACCACTTTGCTCTAAAGGAACTTAAGAGCCCACAAGCATTTTCCCTGAAAAGGTCATGATTTCCAAGGAAACGAGAGCTCATTTAAAGTTTCTAGATACGAAAACCCCAGGTTCTTGCCCTTCTCCTTCTACTTCTACTTCTTGGTGCCACTGGGTAGGGGATCAAACATGAGATGACCTTCTTCCTCTCTGGTTTCTCCCCACCACTGTATCAGACCAGGAAGGTGAACGAGGGTCATGCTGACTCTCCTAACTCCCATCCCTCTGCCACGCCGCCCCTCCACCGCTGCACTGGCGTGGTTACCTGTGAAGCAACTGCCAAAGACAACATGGGCAGCCTTTGTATCTGGGTAGCCCGGTTCACAATGGCGGTTAATGGAAGTTCCTGTTCAGACGCCCTCCAGCTCCCCAGAGGGCGTGGGCATCTCCTCTTATGTAAAGGGAAAATCTTAGGAAATTTTTAATTTTTCCTTTAATCAGTCAGCAAAGTCATAAGAGGCTTTGTAAGTATTCATTAGAAGTGGAAAGCAGGCCGGGCGCGGTGGCTCATGCCTGTAATCCCAGCATTTTGGGAGGCCGAGGCAGGCGGATCACCTGAGGTCAGGAGTTTGAGACCAGCCTGGCAAACATGGTGAAACCCTGTCTCTACTAAAAACGCAAAAATTAGCCAGGTGTGGTGGTGCGCCTGTAATCCCAGCTACTTGGGAGGCTGAGACAGGAGAATCGCTTGAACCCAGGAGGCGAAGGTTGCAGTGAGCCAAGATGGTGCCACTGTACTCCAGCCTGGGCGACAGAGTGAGAGTCCATCTCAAAAAAAAAAAAAAAAGAAGTGGAAAGCAAAATTTCTAGTGAACATGCCATAGAAATTTATAGCAGACCTATTGTGTGTCCAGTTTTGTTCTGAACAGGTGGAGAGGAGGGCACAGAAATGAAGAGGCAATGAACAGGAGCCTGGAACTCCTGGTGAATGGAGGTGTGCAGGAGAGACAGGCAAATGAGTAGGCATACTGTAAATCAGGGCCAGAGAGTGCCTCTGAATGGGGACCCGCCAGGGTGGAAACCGATTTTCTTGTCTTGAAGTCTTCCTTGAGGGAAAGGATGAGTTTCACTGCAGTGAGGAAGAGGTAAGGAGGGCTTTTCTCCATGGGGTAGCATCTGCCTTCTGGGGTCGGTCTAAGGGAGGTGTGGGGAAGGGGCCGGCCTCATGGGCCTGCAGCCTATGCTACCACACCAGGCTTGCTCTCAGAAGGGCCCCACACTTGGTTTAATTCTCTGCTGTTACTCTCTTAAAATTCTTACTAAGTTTTGAGCTAAGGATGGCTCCACAAATTATTTTCATTTTGCACCAGGCCCTGCAAATCATGCAGCTGGTCCTGCCTACGGAGATGGGACTGTAAAAGTAGATTTGGCTGGATTGTGAAGAGCTTTGCCCGTCAAGCTTGGGAACATCTGACTTTATTCCATTAGCAGTAGGAAGCCATGGAAAGTATGCTGACAGGGTCGGGAGAAGGGGCACTGGAGGCTGTGAGACCAGGGAGGCCGGCAGTCCACCGAGGGAGGCTGATAACACCATGCTGGGACAGACTCCGACAGCTACAGCTCACACACCTGGTGGAGATAGGCCGGCTCTGGGCACTGGGAAGGAGGCCGAGAGGACCGTTGCAAGTGACTGAGGCTTCTAGCTGAGCTGCAGATCCCGCACATCAAGAATGCAGGAGAAAGAAGTCTCTCAGCCAGTGGCAGCGAGGCAGATGTTTTGCAGGAGTGGGGCGAGGCTCTTTCCAGAAAGACCTGGAAATCTCTGGTGGGACAGCTTGTAGAAACATGCACTGCAGCTGCTCAGCTGCAGCAAATGACCTGCAGATCAAGGTTTTTGTCAGTATCGAGAGCTTCGCTAGAACAAATATTCATCCAAAAATAAACTTCCCGTTCTTCCTGTTTTTATAACTTGCCTATTTCCTCTGAGTTTGAGGCTGGGCTCCAGTTCCATGGGTTATTAATCTTCAGAGGATCAAGACCTCTATAGAAGTATTTCCTGTACATGTTTATCTACCCAGCCCTAAATTATATTCTCCAAATGATAAGAGAACTTTTCCATACTGGTGTGTCAGACTCCTCCTTAGAGAGATTTCGATTAGGCACCACAGCAAGTAAGGCTAAACCAGAACGCCTTATCCCAGAACATAGGGAACCCACTATCGGTGGAGAGTGGCCTTTGGTGGGTTTTGATGGACACTCAGCCTCCCTCCTCCAGGTGAAAGGTAGCTTCTTTCTGGCCAGAATCCTAAGGATATAAAGTATTAGCTATAGTGGGCCCTATTTGAGGATATTTTAAATTCCCTGTTGAATACCACAGGGGATATTAGCTAAAGAAATTCTGCTCCTTTGAAGAGCTCATTGGACCATCAAAATACCCCTCATTGGACCATCACTTGTTCTTACAGCATCTTGCAACTAGAAACAGGGTCCCTGCCCTTATAGACAAGGGAACGAGAGTGAACTTGGTGCTCATGACAGCACAGAGAAAGAGGGAAAACCTCTGTTGAAGCTTGGGCCGAGTTCAGACCTGATAGACAAGGATAGTTAAGCGGGCGTGGGCGCTTTACTCTTAGGCCCGGTCCACCTGCCTCTGGAGCCCTTCCTTGCTCTCCTACTTTTTGTGCTTACAAACCCCAAGCTAGCATGCTGGTGTATTTTTAAAACGTAAGCCTTCTTGTATGACTCTTGCAGAGAGGCGGTGGTGACCGGGCTGCGTGGGTGGCGGCTTGTGCCGCAGCGGAACTTGGAGGAAAGCCAGCTGCCTTTTACTAAGGCCTTCCGAGGTGGGGCTGGGATGCCACATTTTTCAAACACACCACCGCAAGGCAGCACCCCTCCACCTTGGAGATCCAGGTGACTCCACTGAGAATTACTGCACCACACCGTGGCTTCTAGACCCATACTGTCAAGTATGTAGTCCTCGCCACCTGGGCTGTTGAACCTCGAAACGAGGCTAGTACGAGCTGACATGGGCCAAAAGTGCAAAATACACATTGGGTTTGAAGCCTTATTACAAAAAAAAAAAAAAAAAAAAAGAATGTAAAGTATCTCATTAATGATTATTTTATTTTGGTTACTGTGGAAACAAAAATATTTTAGATATCTTGGTTGTGTCAACTATGTTATAATTAATGACACCCGCTTTTTCATTACTCTTTAAATGTAACTAGTAGAAAATTTTAAATTTTGTACGTGACTCAAGTTCCATTTCTGTAGGCAGTGCCGCTAGTCTGTGCTGTGAGTTCAGCTGCCAGTTGTGGCTTTGAAACCAGTACATTCCCAGAGGTTCCTCTCCTTAGTGGCCTGGCTGAGGGGGTGACCCCGCCTTAACTGTGGACTGCCTAGGGCGGTGGGTGGGGACAACCTGCTTCCAGGCAAAAAGTTAATAATTTAATAAGCAGCAGTAAGAATTTCTAAAAATCGTTTCCAAAACACCCCTCCTGGCTTTTTTTTTTTTCTTCCTCTTCTTCTTAGCCTTCTTCCTGGACCAGCCTTCTTCCTGGAAATCTTTTTTTAAATGCAGAACTCTTCCCTTCTGTCCCACATGGGACCTGTGGGGGTGATGGTGTCCAGAGGGGCTATTGTTTTATTTTATTTTCTTGTTTAAATTGTTCTTTTGCCCACAGGTCAGGCTGCTCCAGTAGCTGCCTTTTAACCCTTCCTCTGCAGGACCATCTCAGAAACCACCCAGCAAAGACTGGGAAGCCACCCTTTTAGACCAGTTCCCCCTCCCTTCTCCCTTTGGAGTGGTTACTCAAGCGCAGACATATATTGGGAAAACACAAGGTGGATGTGAAACCAAGGAAACTCGGGCTTTGAGAAGTACAGAAGTGCAGACCCACAACTGACCTCCTAATGTCAAGCTGGCATTTTAGGAAAAAGGTGTGTGTGGTGGGGGGAATTCCACTGGTGTCCGAAAGCCCCCAAGTAATTCCCTGTTGCAAGGAGGACTCTCATGTTGACTTCAGAGGTCCAGGCAGAACCTGTTGAATTGCACAGTTCTCATTTGCTAGAGGATATTACACAGTGAGATCTCTGCTCAGGCACCCGTGCTGAGGGCTTCTGTCATCAGCCAGTGGAGCGGCCCTGCACCGAGGCACCTCCCTGCTTTTACCACATTTTGCCCACCCTGCTGTCTGTCATCTACTGAACCTTTGCTGGAATAATTGCCATACGTGTCAACATGTATTAAGTGCTTGCTGTATGAAGGTACTATGCAAAGTGCTTTTTGCCATGTGCAGCTAACTGGCATGACAAACCCCAAGATGCCCCAGAGGAGATACTCTTGCTTTCCTGTTTTGCAGATAGAGAAACTGCAGGTTAGAAAGATGAAATAAGTTGACCAAGCTAGAAATTGGTGGGCAGGGAACACAACTTGGGCCATGCTGCTTTAGAGCCGCCGAGTGTTTAACTGTTAAGGTGTCATTCTGCACTGCCTGTACCAGCCCATGTATGTTACCGTTCCATTCTGTATGAGCATTTGTTTATTATCAAGACATCTGCTGGTGCAGGCTGGGACACAGCACCAAAGGAGGGTTAAATTCTGGGCTGCCAAACCAGCTGAGCTAAGAGTTAAGCAGCACCGCGCCTCTGAGCTTTGCTGGACTAACTTGGTGAGGTCTAGAAATGAGCAAAGGGGTAAGAAAGAGCCGTGTCTGTCTGGAATCAGGCTGCCTATTTGGTTTGACCTCTCAATGGCTTCATAGGTTGGGCTACTCCTTCTCTGGGCAACAGTTTCCCCAACTCTAAAATGGAGATCCTAAGAGCGCGTACCTCATAGAACTGCAATGAGAATTAAAGAGGACACATAAAGGCAAAGTGTACTTGGCACGTCAATGTCATTAATATCATTAAAGCCATTTAATGCTCTTTGATGGAGCATAATCCTATATAAAATAGAAGATATAATCATGTGGCTTGAATTTTTTGTTGTTTTAAGGCACATACATCAGAGCATGTACCTTTGCATCTGAACACATATGTTTGTATTTGAATGTTGTATCTTTCAAAGCCATGACCTCACCTCAGGAGACTCCTCTCTCAGCTTGATCTCACAGCCGTTTGCTGGAAACATTTTCAGAAGCCTTTGTGGAACTCTTTTCAGAAGAAAAAAAAGAGAAAGTGGGGGCCATACTTGGCACTAGTAAGTATTTATCTTGTAAAGGTAGATTTTTAAGTTTATTAGAGCTAAGTTTGGTAAATAAGTCCAGAACAAGCTTTGATCCACTAAAGTTTAAAAAATGGTGCTTAATTAATAGTAAGGATGGAATTTTTTTTTTAATGGCTGGCTCATTCATGATTGACTAGCCTTGAAGGCAGTTCCAGAAGAAAGGTTCCAGGTAGCTTTTGACTTCTGATACTGTCTCTGGAACACCAGTAGAGTCTCCTGGGGCAAAAGCTTTAATGACAGGGGTTTGGGGATGAGTATGCAGCCTTGACTAAGATCTACAAGGTTGAGTGGAGAGTAAAAATGTATCTTATTTACACCTACAGTATTAAGTGACACTGGCATCTGAGTTGACCTTGTCGTTGGGGCTGGCATAGCTACGAATGGGGTCAGTAACAGAGAAGGTTCTCTGCATCCAAGGAGTAGAGTCCAAAACCTGACTTTTGACCTAGGTTGACTTGCTCACTAGGTCTCTTTATACCTTATATACAGAATTCAAACCTGGATATGTGAGTGCAGGTCAAGGGAAGGACCCTGAGGTTGGTATTGAGTCCTTGCCTCAGCAAGGACTTTAGAGTTGGGTGTGTAAGAAGCACTCAGCCTCCTTGTACAGTGCCATGGACAGAGCAGCCAGGGTAGCTGGAAAGCAACACCCAGTTGGGGTGGATGGAGGAAGAATGCATGTCCCCATGGAACATGATAAAGCAAAGTTCAAGGCTCGTGATGACTAATAGGTTCACTAGGAGGATGTGTGACCAAGCAACCTTTGTATTATTTCCTACAGGTGGAAATAAGAGGTGCCATGTTCGTTCTAACCTAAAGTATCTCTTAGAGGACATTGCTATGGAAAAAGTGTAGTGCCTTGGAGTTCGGCTGGGTCAGATTCCAGCCCTGCTCTCTGTTGTAGTGTTGACTCAAGCATAGTAACTAAGGTTTCATGAGCCTCATTACGCTCATCTGTAAAATGGAAACATGATTACACTTCAGGGTTGTCATAGGAGGGAGGGCCATAGGAGTTACATAGATGAGGGGCCTCAACAGATGCAAGTGTTCCACCTCTCCCAGGCTCTGAGAATGACACCAGAATCTATCTTTTTGCCACAAGAAAGTAGGCAGAGGCTCATCGTTGCTCATCAGAGTATACCACCTGCCACAGGAAAATAGCCCCAGTCTCTTTGTGAGGAGAGGCTTGCAGTCCTAAGAGAATTCTACTTCCTCTTTGCTTGAATAAGACCAGCTGTTAGGGCCCCAGTACTCAGCAGCTATGACAAATTTCACTGCTTAAGACCCCTCGGCCTCTTAAAACAGGAGTTTTTCTGTAGCTAACGTAAGCTGCTCTCAGCAAGATGCACATTAGCACTTAATGCTCAGGTGGGTGAGTGGGAGCAGTCAATGGAACACTTGGTATCCACTGCAATCCTGATTTTTTTTTTTTTTTTTTTTTTTTTTTTTTTTTGAGATGGAGTCTCGCTCTGTCACCCAGGCTGGAGTGCAGTGGCCGCATCTCAGCTCACTGCAAGCTCCGCCTCCCGGGTTTACGCCATTCTCCTGCCTCAGCCTCCCCAGTAGCTGGGACAACAGGCGCCCGCCACCTCGCCCGGCTAGTTTTTTTTGTATTTTTTAGTAGAGACGGCGTTTCACCGTGTTAGCCAGGATGGTCTCGATCTCCTGACCTCGTGATCCGCCCATCTCGGCCTCCCAAAGTGCTGGGATTACAGGCTTGAGCCACCGTGCCCGGCCTGCAATCCTGATACTGATAACGAGTCATTTCTCATCTGGCTTTAAAGTAGGTCCAGCTTCTGGTTTTAACCTGTTTGCCAAGTCCCTAGTTTTTACTATAGCTCTCGTGTCATCTTTGATTGCACCGGTAATTTAGGGATGCTCAGCCTGGACGCCAGACTTGGAGGCCCTAGAGAGACAGAAAATCAGGCCAGGGGGGTCCCAGGAAAGGCCCGAGCAGAGAGTATCCAGCTGTCCCTGTCCTTTCTCACTCACTTACCCTTGCTATCTTCCTGAACTAGTATGTTAGGTTCTCAGAGTACTAATTCTGAAACTTCACTGTACATTAGAATTACTGGGGAACTTTTTAAAATCCAGAAATTCAGGCTGTACCCCAAACAATTAAATTAGGCACCAATTAAAACAACAAAAATAAACCTCCCAGGTGATTCCAGCGTGCAGCCACATTTGAGAACCAGTGTGTTAGCTGATGGAATGTAAAATCGAGTGCAGTTACTTACTGGGTTGACTTTTGTGCGGTCACCAACTCGATCATCTGAGGATCATACAGGACAGAAGTGTCACCCCTGTGGGACCACACTGCCTGTTCTGGTCACTAGTGAGGTCTCAGTGGCATATAGCCATTATAACAGCCCTTTTTCCTTTTTACTATGAAACATTCATAAAGATAGAATAGTATATGCCCACACCCCATGTACTCATCACCCAGCTGTCATTCATGTCTCCTCCGCCCCACCACACACACTTTTTCTCGTATGGAGAGGGTGGACTGCAGTATTTTAAAGCAAATCCCTGGCATATAATTTCATCTATAAATACTTCAGTATGTATTTCCGAGAGATAAGGACTTTAAAACAAGAACCACAATACCATGATCGCACCTAAGAAAATTAACAGTAATTCTTTAATCTCATCTAATACCAAATTCATGTTCTATTTTCTCCAATTTGTCTGAAAAATACCTTTATACATTGGGTTTTTTCCAATTAAAGCCCAAACAAGTGTTACTCATTTTTAGTAGTTTGACTTTAACCCCAGGGTAATTAAACTGTCATTGTGTACACACACAGGTAATGATGCATATGCACTTCTGAAAAGAAGTGTAAATGGAATTTGGCTCAGCTGATGTTTACTGGATGGGCTTTCTCCTCCTTCCTTCCTTAGCCCTTCTGGTGGGATCTTGACATGTTACAGAGGAAATACTAATTGAAGCCCCAGCCACAACCACTTCTGTGCTCTGCTTCTGCCTAAAGGCATGTTCCCTTTGGTAAACTTAGAATAGAACCTTCAGGATGCGTGTGGAAAGACAGTATGAGTCAGCTCCGTGGACAGAATTTCCTGCCCCTTTGCTAGAGGCTGTGTCTGAGAAGTGCTGGGACTGCCTCCTGGGTTCCTCTCTGGTCTCTACTGAGGACTGCTGCTTTGACAGTTACCTAGGGAGTTGCCCAGGACTTGTGTTCTGATGGAAGGACCAGCCAACACCCACACAGCCCTGCTTTCCTTGGTGTGCAGATGGCTCTGTGCAGCCTTACCTCCAGCTGGGCATCTGGGTTCAGGTCAGACGATGACCAGGAAAGGAGGGGGTGGCTTTCTGCCCTCTGAGGTAACACCTGCCACCTCATCAGTCAATGCTTTGCCACAGTGTTCCCCCTCTATGAGATCGAATGCTGTTAGAATTTCTTAGAGTCAGACGCTACAGCTTGAATGGGTGATGAGGCTTTGAGGGGGTCGGCAAGAGGAAGATAAGGATGGAGAATGGGCAGCCTAAATAATCAAACTGTATCACTCCTTCCACAAATACCAATCCAATGCTACCACATATGCGTCATTCATTATCTAACCCAACAAATCTAAATTTTGTTTTGTTTTTCTGTAGCTTTTCTCTTCTTTAGAAGGGCTTTGTCTTGATTTCAGATGGGTTTGCAGTTGCAAGATTTTCTTCTTTCTCTGTATCATGGTCAGATGGTTACAGAACAGTAAACAAACATCTTAATATGTAAAGGCAACTCTAATGTATAAGGTTATTTATCACAGGATTATTTTAACAGCAAAAAGTTTGGAAAACACTAAATGTTCATTAATAATGACCTAGTTAAATAATTGTCATGGTACATACTTGTAGTGGAATATGGTGCAGATATAAAAAGAAAATGGATTAGGGTTTTTTTTGATGTGGAAAGACTGGGAAGAGATAAACAGTAAGGTCTCGAACATGTGAGTAACATTCTTGCTACCCCTTTTTTGTGAGATGAGGTTGTGAGAGAATACATGTTTATATTTGCATAAACCCTAGAAGGATACACAAAGCAAAGTGGGTACCACTGGCATGCGTGGTAGGAGAAGGAATGGGGCAGATGGGATGGTGGGAGTACGCCTTTGTATTTTGATTTATGAATCAAATCAATGTGATACCTATACAGAACAGTTAATAAAATTAAAAAGAAAAATGCATCTATTTTTACATTGTACAGATAAATTAATGGCTTTATTATGCCCCAGTTAATCTGTTTTGTAAGCTTCTGACCACTGCTTATCCACATTTAAACAGTCCAGAATCTGCTCTGAAACGGACCCATGTAACCAGCCCATGGAATGCATGCCCTATTCTTCCCATGATGTTTTCCTCAACAACAGATTATAAATACGTGGTTGACTCCTGGAGCCCGTGGTCTTTTCCCCTTCTTCACCCTGAAATATAAACTGAGCTGACAGCCTCTAAAGTTTAACTGTAGGGAACAGGGAAGGCAGGTGCCTATGTCCCACAGCACAATGGGGTTCTGTCTTCTGTCTCTGGAGGAGGTGCAGTGGGAGGATAGGGAGCAAAGGCATGGCCTCCTCTCCCACCTCAGTCTCTCAGTGCACTCTTGCTTACCTGTTGGCATTCTGTGCACCATATCGTCTGTATGTTTGTGTTTATTTCCTGCTCGTCCTGAGTGGTAGCAAAATCTCTCTGAGCTGAACTGGTCCCACCCTAGTAGCTTTGGAATGTTCAAATGTTAAGACTTGCTCTTCACACTCGGCACATTCTTAGCATCGGGGGCAATTCCTCCAGGGCTCATGGGAAACAAACAAATGAAATCCATGGAACTCTTTTCTCCATCTTGAGTGGAGAAAGAGGCAGAGAAGATCTTTGGGGAAACTTGAAACAAAGAACCTGTGAGAGTGAACCTTGTTGAAAGTGTTCTGAAAGATGAAATTCAAGGACACTTGGGATCTATTCTCGGCTCTGCCACAAATGTACCTCTTCTATTTTATTCCAGTTTGTGCATTACTATTAGGTTTTTACCTACAGAATAAGTAGAGCCCACATTGGTTGTCCATTCCCCTTACTGTTTCTTCTTAGCCAGCTGACACTTACTTCAATGAAACTTGAGAACTGTCCTTTTAATGGCAGCTCAATGAAGAGAATGGATAAGCCCTCCTCCTTTGGCCCCTTTCTTCCTTGAATTAGGACTATAGTGAGTACTGTTCTGAGGATGAGTGCTGGTCAGTTGAGATTCGATCAGGGACTTGTTATCTCTCCTACAGATCTCTGTCCCTTCTGAATAGGGTTATACACGCAGTGGAAATCACATGTGGTCACAGCTACCTGAGACCAGCATACAAGCCTTCGCCTCTTCCTCCAGTGCTGGGAAGGGTTAATGTTCCTGTGATGGAGTGCCAGATGAAGTCATTGGCTGGCATTTAGGAACCATGTTGACAAATGAGTATGTGCTGCAACTTTAAATGCTTGAGGCACGTCAGGGGTGGCAAGGTGTGTGGACAGGGGTCCCCAAATCTCAGCCAACTCCAGGGTATGTGTTCCTCAGAGGAAGGGCCTCTACTCTCTACATGTTCTCAGTCTCTTGCTGAGTGCATTGTTCAGTTGGGAAGGGTAACTGTGCACCTATGAGACTCCCCTGTAAAGCCCTCAGCTGCCAGATACAGCAAGCTTCTTTCTTGGTGAGGTGCTTTGGATCCCCACTTCTCTCCCCTCTCCCAGCAAGCTGTATTAGGCTCTCTCTTGGGGATACCTGAGAGGAGGAGATACTCGAAACAAGTTGGGTGCTCTCCACACATGCCTCCCCTATGCAGAATGCAGTGAGCCATGGGCAGGAAGTTGGGCCCCAAGTCAGTGGTCTGTATGCTTTATCTGATAGTTTCCCATCTATTAACCAGTGAGCCCTGGCTCACATTCACTGGCCTATTTTTTAAATTTCTGATAGAGCTAAAATGTTTGTGGCAGAGCCAGAAAGAACTTTCAAGTGTTTAGTAACTTTGGCTGCCCTGCTGGTGATTTATTTAACCTACCACCTGAGAATTCTCATCCAGGTAAATATCCTAGATGTGATCATCTACTTTTAATTCTGGAATCATCGGAAACCACAAAGTTAACTGTGACAGAATTTTGGGATTGGTTATAGTTAGGTAGCTGATTCTTAGTACAGAGCAATGAGTTTACAATCTGAATTTAGAATCTTAGTAAGGAACAATGAATTTAGAATTTAGAACAATGAATTTAGAATCAGGCCCAGTTCTGCCTCCTGCAATTAAATTTGTACAAGGAACTTGATCAACAGCTGTAATTTTCTCTTCCATCAAGTATGCTTGGTCTGGACCTAGGTATTTCTAAGGTCCAGTTTAGAATTCCAGGCAGCTCTTCTAATTCTGTAGTTAAAGTCTCGGGTTCATAAGGTGTGAACCTCATAAATTATTTATTTGCCCCTCTGGGAAACTGAACGAAAGCAGAAGAAAATAAAATCTTGCTAAGCCCTGTGCACTATCTCTTTTGTTTTTATCAGGAATGAATAAATAGAAAAACAGGGGAATATTATTTTCCAGTAATTTTTTAAATGGATCTCAGTGGCGAAAAGTATGTTAAGTCAGCAAACGTGCCTCACATACTGTGGATGCCTGTAAGACTCTTACATTCCTCTGCCTAGATGTATTTCAGGTGAATGTTTTTCTTTGCATTTCCTAAATTTTCTGTAGTGAATTTATCTCTTTTTGTAATGAAGAAAAAAATACACATCACAGAAGTTTGCTATGGTCATTTCCTCCCCTCATATAATCCTTATCTCTATCCCCTGTAGAAGCCAATAAAGGATAATGTGTGTTTGTTGAATGAATGAAGAAACCCAGTTTCCCGTGGGTTTATCATGTGCCAAATGCGTAGCTACAAAAGGAAAAATGAACAAGAAAAGACCTAGAGAATCTCAAGTCCAGTGGTAAAGATGACATGCAAGTCATAACAAAATGCTGTAATTGTGGTACCAATTACCATGAAGACAGAAGAGGTTGTGCTGTAGACTCTGTCTCCCTATCTTGGGTCTTTTTCTGGGATAAAAGTCCAGTGTAATTCTAAAACTCAGTGCTTGCATATTATATAACCATAACTAATGTTGACATTAGCTGCTGCTGTTGACTAATGTTTGTTTGTAAGGAAAAGTGAGTTCTAGCTTTGGGGTAAGATCCACATCCTTTTGGACTGGTGTGTGAGTTTTGTGTGGTCTCTTAGATCCAGCATCAGGGACATAGCTTTCCTCCCAATCCGTTGGTCTTGATCCACCAACAGTGCCCAGCTTTCTTTCCACTCCCCTCTTCTTTATGGGGTACTTTTATTATTAGGCAGTTTTCTCATTTTGCTGTGTTGGAGCTTCAAGTACTAAACTAGTTTAAACCCTGCATTTTCTAGACAAGGAATTTGAAGCACAAAGAAGTTAAGTGACTCTACCTCAGGTTGTATAGCTAGTGGCAGAGCTAGGCCAAAGCTACTGCCTCTCAATAGAATAAACTTGCAAGATGTCTAACTCCATTAATTGTGGGCTGTTTACCTAGGGGAATGATTACAAAGTATCGTTGAAGGTTCTTAGAAGACATTTCCATGTCCACAGCTGTATGGGCTTCTGACAAACAGATAGCTTCCATGTGAAAGGTTTATTTAGCTAGGAATCTGTCTTGGATAAGTTTTTTGTGGCCAGCATCAAGGTGAGTAATAGATTTCTCCACTGAAGACTATTCTTAGAATTGTACAGAGCAGCTTCAGGTCTAATTCTGGCTTAGAGGTAGGGAAACAGCAGAATGGGTTGAGCTGGCCTGAGTGGCAGATTTGGGTCTAGCATGCTTAGTCCAGTTAATGATCCTCTTGGTGCAAGTGCACCTTAAGGAATAGGCCATTCAACTTTAAGCTGATTTCAAGTTCAGACTTCATTGTTCAGCCTGTCAGGTGCTAAATACATTAAATGATCACTCCTTAACTCCTTTTATCTCATTTCCAAGACTTGAGTTAACCCAATCCCTTGAACTTCAAATTCCACCTCTAGATCTAGACTTGGTCTGTCTGCAACCAGGTCTGAAGCCAGGCCTTGTCCTGGTTGGTCCTCAGCACTCTTTTGCCAGACTTGAAGGGGAAACTGGTCTCCTCTCATAGACACCTGGCCTCCCTCAGCCACATAATCAGCACCCTGAATGCCCCAACCATTCCCTGTCATTGCTAATCAAGCCCCTGGCTCTTCCCATGCTTTCCCAGAGTGACTTTCCCATATTTCTGATGTATTTTGGATTCTTCCTCTCTCATCAGTCCTGCTGCATTTGTGTAACATACTGTGTAGGAGAAACTCAGACTATCTAGACAAAGCCTGTGTACTAATCCAACCCCCTATTTTCCCTCCACACAGTCCAGGAACAAAATTTATGGGTGTGATGATAGAACGCCATGGAGCACCCCACACAGAGTGGGCTTTGGGAGAATGTGAGTTCCCTTTTCCTTTCTCTAAAGAAACCTGGGCTGAAACCACAATCCTAGCTCTGAAAGATCCTTACATTATAGAGCTTTTTTTTTTTTTTTTTTTTTTTTTGAGACAGAGTCTCACTCAGTCTTCCAGGAGGGAGTACAGTGGTGCAATCTCTGTTCACTGCAACCTCCACTTCCTGGGCTCTAGCGATTCTTCTGTCTCAGCCTCCCAAGTAGCTGGGATTACAGGCGTCCACCACCACACCCAGATAATTTGTGTATTTTTAGTAGACGGGCTTTCACCATGTTGGCCAGGCTGGTTTCAAACTCCTGAACTCAAATGATCCACCTGCCTCGGCCTCCCAAAGTGCTGGGATTACAGGCGTGAGCCACCAAGCCCGGTTGAGCCTCTTACTTTTTTTTTTTTTTTCAGTCTACTTGGCATAATAACCCATATGCATTTCATCTGCGAGAGCCAGGTCTTCTGGCTCTGGCCAAGCTGAACATCCCCAAATTAACCCTGAGCTTTGGAGAGAGCTTTATTTTACCTCTCTTGCCAGCCTGTTACACTTTAAGAAACATAGCTGAAAACTGACTTAGCTTCAAGGAAGATTTGTCACCGTGTGTTCTGAAGTCCTGCTCTACCAGGTAACAATAGAAATCATCTGCCTCCCCTGCCTCCTTGACCGGCCCTCATCATTCTCGTCAGTATTTAACACAGGCATTTCTCTATTGGATTGACTTCTCAAAGATGTTGATATTTGCCAGTAAGGCAGCAAGTGACCACCAGAAAGACACTGTATATCTAAGTACACCCCAGTTTAATCTGTTCAAACAGCTGGCTGAGACTTCTTTTTTTCAAGAGAACATAACTGAAGGCAGCTAGAATGGTTTCTTTTGTTCAAATTTCCCCTCCCAGAGACCAGTCCCAGGAGTTCCTTCACCTGCATTATCCATTAATGCTGTGAATTCATTTCCCCCAAATAAACAAGCTTTCCTGCCAAAGAAAATATGCAGTATGATTGGATGTAGGGGTATGTCTTGGGACCTGATTTTGAGGCATGTTCTTCATTTTTCTAGGTTGGTTCTCTTTCTCCCTTACTGAGCTCTTATGCGCAGGAACAGTGTGGCTGTAGCCCTCATTTCTGAAGGTCCTCACTGCCTTGTTAATCCTGTGTGTGGCTATTCAACCCCCTTGAAAGCATCCTTCATTTCTGTTTGCTTAGTTTCCTGCATGCCTCTTCCAGATCATCTTTCACCTCTTGCTTCCACCTCTGGGGACATGTGTGGTTTCTACATAATGCACAAATGTGACTTCGGGGGAGGGGAAGATGGCGGTGGACTCATACACTTCAGCTGGAGTCACTGGACTCTGAAATAGGGGAGGTCCTTTCTGAGTGGGCTGGTCAGGGAAGAGGGGAGGTGGAAAGACCAGCAGGCAACCTCAGGCACTGTAGATACAGTGCCTGAGACAGAAAGCTATGTATGTGTTTTGCATTATAAGGAAATCGTGAACTACAGCTCCTGTGGACCAAATCACCATAAATAACACTCTTGTATCTGATTCTAAATTGAGACATTGAGGGGAATAAGGTATCAACAATCAACATTTCTATAGGAAAAAGATCTGGTTCTTTATTCACCCAAATGTTGATCACCAGGGGTCAATGAACTTTCTCTATGAAAGTTAGATGGTAAATATTTTCAGCTTTGGGGACCATATGGTTTCTGTCACAGCTGTTCAGGCCTGCCTTTGTAGCTCTCAAGCAGCCATAGACAGCATATAAACACTCAGATGTGTTGCTGGCCATAATTTGCCCACCTCTGAGAGAGTCTAAATTCATAAAATTTACTAATGTCATTATCATTGTTGTTCACATAAATTGACGAGTGTTCTATATGCGGCCAGGCTCTGTGCTAAGTACTTGTTGCGAATGGTCGCATTTATATCATTCAAAACAATTCTGTAAGATTATTAATAGTGTTGTATCCATTTTACAGGTAAGGAAGCAAAGGCTTAGAGAAGTTAAATAACATTGAGTGTGGGCAAGGCTGAATTTTGAACCAAGAAAATTTCACTCCAAGCTCATGCTTTATACCACTACACAATACAGTCAGCCTATAGTACCTGCATCATTGATATCCACATTTGCTTTTAGATCCTGATTGTAGCCAGTATTTGGACTTGTTATATACATATATAGCTAAAGTTTTGCTTTACAATTAGAGCTAATTTTGCTTCTTACCTGCCAAGGATCAGTGCTAGGAAATGAATACATGAAGGCCTGGAGAGCTCAGAGGCAGAAGACATATATGTCCAGGCTGGTTTCCAGGTTCTAAGACACCGTGCTCTGAAAATAGTGAGGTAGAGCCAGGCCTGCAGCAAGCTATACTACTCCTTGGAATGGCCTCACCCAGGCCCAGCGCTGGCATGAGCTGCCAAGCCATTGCACACAGGTGCAGGCTCCTCAGCTGCTGGTGGCACAGACCACACTAGTATGGTCAGGGGAGACTGAAAGTTGCATAATTAAGTTGTTTTCTAACTACTGGTATCATTAGCATGCAAGTTGACCAAACAGAAATGTCTGTTAAAGACAGCAGGAACCATGTCTTTGTTGTTACAATGAGTGAAGAAAACTTAGAGTAAAAGTAAAAGATCAGGGGAAAAGTATCCCATATGCTATCACCACCAAAGTTCTTTCTTCAGGCTCGTTGGAATGGTAATGGGGGTTGAGGGTGGGGATTCTGTGGTCAAATAAGTTTGGAAAATGCAAGCCTAGAAAAACTTGAACAGTATTCTCAAGAATATAGTATGATGTTTTCCCAAAATGTGTCTCTGTGTGTGTGTGTGTATGTGTGTGTGTGTGTGTCTCCCCTTATAAAAATGTTTATAAGGAATATCCTTTGAGAAACCCAAACCCAGAGGCATTTCCCAGTGTTAACATTTTGGTAAATTTCTTTATGGTCCAAGATTTTTCAAATGGGTGGGCATGTCAGCAGCAGTAACTGGTGATTATTAAATACATTTAAAAACTTTTTTTTTTTTTTTTTTTTTTTGAGACATGGTCTTTTGCTCCATCACCCAGGCTGGAGTGCAGTGGCGCAAACATAGCTTACTGCAGCTTCAGCCTCTCAGGTTCAGGCTATCCTCCTGCCTCAGCTTTCTGTGTAGCTGGGACCACAGGCATGCACCACCATGCCCAGCTACTTTTTGTATTGTTTGTAGAGACAGGGTCTCACGTTGTTGCCTAGGCTGGTCTCCAGCCTCAAGCAGTCCTCCCATCTCAGCCTCCCAAAGTGTTGGGATTACGGGCATGAGCCACTGTACCCAATAATCTCTTTTTTAATTTTTTTAGGAATAAGGGTTATATATATTCATTCCTGTGTGTTTGTGAATGTTTAAGTTCATTTTGAAACAGTTCATAATTACAGAAATGTTGCAAAAACAGTATGAAGGACTCATTTCCCCATTTGTTACCATTTTACTGTCTTTACCTTATTGTGTGTGCATGTATGCACACATTATTATTGCTATTATTTTTGTATTTTTCATTACTGAAATCTGAATTATAAAATTCTTCAATGAACTGTGAACTTATTTCTCCAAAATACCACAGAAACTCAAATTAGACTAGAAGTTTATTAATTTCCCCCATTTCTAGCTGTTGCATTAAGGTAAATTATGCTTTTCAGGTGTGTGAAAGGTTATAAAATTTCAAGGAAACATTTTGATAAGGCTGCAGCCTGCAGTCCTCATGAGGAAAGAATTGTCAAATCCAAGGAAGTCTTCAGTTCAGGCCCAGGCAATCCTAATCAGTCTGGATTAGTGGGTTGTAATTTGATGTTGGATGGGACTGTCCCAGCCATTTGGAGCCAGTTTGAAGTCCTATTAGACAGGGTCCTTTAAGAATTAGAGTCAGCTGTTTGCTGAGGTGGGAACCTCAGCCCGAAACATGCTTCCGTTTTTAAGTTTCAGGACTAAGGAGGCCATGCAGGAGCTCTGGGCTTTAGTGACCCCTGTATTTTGTTTCCTGTGGTGACTTGTCATGTTTTCACAGCGCATCAATGTGGATAGTTTTTAAAGTGACAGCCAGTTTCAACAGTGGTTTTATTTCACATACATTGGAGCTTCCATATCTGGACTTTTTTTTGTCAGCCACTAAATCAAAGCTCTTCCTCCTCCAGATGGTTTAAGACACCCAATTTGAACATTAAGTGATTCAAGCAAACACTGTGCCACATTACCAAAGGACCTGTTGGTTTAAGAGACTATGGATGTGACTTACATAACCTCTCATGGAGCATTTCCAAAACCTTATAAGGAAGCTGGATATAGTCACCTCTACTTCATAATGTTAACACTGAGCTCATGAACGAAGAAGCCAGGGCTTGTGTCCTCAGAGAATGCATAAGGAAACGATCACCAGATCGCCCTGGGAGAAGGCACTAGGCGCTTGTTCAGGAGGTTGATGCAACACTCACAACAGCCATAGGACACGTGTATCATACCTCCCAGCTGGAAGGCAGAAACAACTTCAAGTTCAAGTTCAGCTCCCACACCCACAGGGCCGCACTGTGTAAATGGTGCCCTCCACTCACATGTGTGGTAGCTCTATACCTAACTAGAAAAGTGCCTTGTTTAGGTATAAATTAGATGGAAAAAAAATATTTTTTAATTTTTAAAAACATTTTGTTATGAAAATTTTCAAAGATACTTCAAAGAAGAGAAATACAGTCAACCTGCATATATGCACTACACAGATGAAACCATTTATCAAGATTTTGCCACATTTCTTTACCCCTTCCCTTATTTATTTTTTTGCTAAAATGTTCACAGGAAACCCCAGATATCGTATCATTTTACCCCTAACATACTTCAACATGCCTCTCTTAAAAAGTAGACATTTTATAAACACAATGTCACTATCCCACCTATAAAATTAATCCAGGACCAACATTTTGATGTGTACTTTTTACATAGCTTCTGCAGCTGGGTCACCTCACAGCACAAGAATCATTAAGTCCATGCCTACACGAATTCAGCTGATAACTTTTTTTTTTTTTTTTTTTTTGAGACGGAGTCTTGCTCTGTCGCCCAGGCTGGAGTGCAGTGGCCGGATCTCAGCTCACTGCAAGCTCCGCCTCCCAGGTTCATGCCATTCTCCTGCCTCAGCCTCCCGAGTAGCTGGGACTACAGGTGCCCGCCACCTCGCCCAGCTAGTTTTTTTTTTTTTTTTGTATTTTTTAGTAGAGACGGGGTTTCACTGTGTTAGCCAGGATGGTCTTGATATCCTGACCTCATGATCTGCCCGTCTCGGCCTCCCAAAGTGCTGGGATTACAGGCTTGAGCCACCGCGCCCAGCCTTCAGCTGATAACTTTAAAGAGAAGGGATCCTTGCTCTCAACTTTGTACAAAATTCTTTGTTTTGGGGCTGGGGGCGGGTGAAGAATTTGCACTTGTGGTTCTCCAGAATGTAATCTCAGGTATTGAACTGTGCCATTTGCTTCCTGGGCATTTCATCCTCTCATCAATGATTGATAATCATAACTTACAGGAATTTTTTTAACCAATATTTTAATTGGAAAACGCATCTGTCAGCTGTCAGGCTTCCAGTTTCCACTTTTGAGAAGCAGGATGTTGAATGTGAGTAATGACACAACAGGCCTATAAAATGCGGACTAACCCTCGGATGACTCATCCAGTACAATGCAGTATATTTGTCAAGGAGACTGAATCATATATGGGGGAAACCACTTCTCAGGCAGCCAGCTGGTTCTCAGGTCAGCAAGAGACGATCCATTTTTATCGGAAGCTTTAGAGTAGCAATAATGCTAACACCCAGCACTCGGGCTCCACAATGTAGAGGAAATGGCATCGCCTGGCAGGTACGTGCTTACTGTTTACATGAACTTTATTTTTTCATTGTTCACTTCTGCTTAACCTTTCTGGTGCTTGCTTTTAGCATTTTTTTAAAGGAGAAAAATTATCCTAGTTGTAGAAGACCACGGTGTGTATGTGTTTGTGTCTGTGTGTGCCCACGTGCAAGGACAGATAGGTAACCTCTGGTCTGTTGATAGACACAGGACTCTTACCCCCTCATCCCTCTTTCTGAAAACAAATTTCTCCTTAGATGTTCTGATAGACTTTTTTTTTTTTTTTTTTTTTTTTTTTTTTAAATTAAGTCCTGAATCTAAAAGATGCTGCCTAGGAAACAGCTTGCAGAGATGGTATACCTTTTGGGTGGGTAGTGTAGAGCTTTAAAAAAAAATGAGTAAGCAGAGGTGAGCTGAAGGAGGTGGTCTAATAATTACTGTTGTGTTATGTTGGATTTCTTTCAGTACTGTGCCTTTTTCCTACCCCTAAGATGCGTGACTTAATGCAAGAAAGCTTTTATTCCCCTACCGAGTGAATAGGGTGGGTTTTTTTGTTTGTTTTGTGTTTTTTTATAAATCACAATTTGCTCATACTGAATTCATGCATTAACTTTTTCTAGGTGGGAGAAAGGGTAGTGGGGATTTGGTAGCAACATTTAATTATAGCGTTCACAAGATCTGAAGGATCATTCTGCATAATTGGGAGGCCGTGTCTGCCTGTCTGACCCTCTCTCTTTCTTCACCCACTAAATTTAAACAATGTCTGACTAGTTAAAGCACATATCTTATTTATTTGAGTGTATAAAACATTCCTATGTGTGTTGACAGTCTATTCAGTGTCTCCTCATATTTTAAAAAAATACTTTGTGAGTCTTGCTTGTTAGGGACAGATGCTATAGTTAGTTTATAGCAGTACTATTTATGCTTTCCTGGTCTGTCTGTCCAGAATGGCTAGGTCAGGACCTATAACACAACTGCCCACAAATTTGCCTAAGATTTAGCATTTGTGGAGCAGCCCAGTGTATAGCAGTAAATCCTGTTATCACTCAGAGAGCATTAAAGAGATCTGGGGTTACCAAGCTGGAAAAATAGGCAATCTTTGTTTCTCTTCCCCTTTCTTATAAAGCCCATAATAATGACTTGTTTTCCTTGAAGTGTATGAATTTTAAGCTGTCAGTAAATGCGTTCAATTTACTTACTTAACTACATTCAGAAATTCCTATAATTTGGAAAGCCAGCATGAAGGGAGTTTGTTTCTGTTTGTTTTGTAGATTAAGGGGTGTACTTTTTATAGAATGGCCAATTTGTTTTTGGAGACAAGACCATCTCCAAATTTCATTAATTTTGCATTCTATAAATGAAAGCCACCTGTTATGCTGTAACGTGCTAATTATGGTAGAGGACAATAATGAGGAAGAACAGTATTTGAAATATGTGGGGGTTTTGCTAAGAATTTTCCTGCCCACATCTGTAGTGCTTATTTTTATATGTGTATACATGCATATATAGTACATATTTAATAATAGCACTTGGTGACATTAACAAATACTTCAGATTCAAAGTGAGGGCCATTTTTTATTAACAACATTTTTTTAAGTTGTGAAAGGAAGGCTACTTTAAAAATGTTATTGCCATGTTATAGTAAACGAGTTGTTTTCTTACAGTTTTGGTGAATGCCACACTCAACTTAGGGTTCACTTTATCACATTCATTAGAAAAATATAAATTAATTTTGTTTTATTTTAAAGACAGAATAGCTAATTTCCTGTGCTTTCACGGAAACATTAGGTTGCATGATAGCATTTTTTTTCTCCTTGAGGCCTATGGTAAATGATTATAGTCAGGGATAAAAAAAAATTCTTTTAAAGTTCTTGATTTAGTAACACTTTCTGTGAAAATGTCTTGTTTTTCTTTGATGTGTATGGTTGGGACTCGCTTAGGTCCTGTCCACATTCTTTCCAGAGCACCATATTCTGTTAGCTTTGGTTATACTACACAGAGGGTATACTGACCATTGAAACTGGACAGTGATAATCACTCCTAGGGTTGTGGCTGCCACGCCTCAGAGGCGTCTTTGCTGTTAAGCGCTGTGAGCCAGAAGTCCAAAGGAACCACGTGGTTTTTAGATGCCTTCTTTCCCTTTTGAGGGAAAAGGAATACAGAGCCATGGCCAGTTCCAAAGGTCTCATATCATTCAACTTGGAAGCAATCAATAGATATTGAGTGAGACGCTGCCTATGCTCAGAGCAATGTGCTGGGGAGTGTTACATTTAAAAGCGCTTCAGATCTGAGCCCAGTCCAGTTCTTCTCTTAATTCCCGCCCTAGTGGGGATTCATTGTTATTGGAGATAAATTCCTCCCTGGGTTTTCTTTTATTCATAGATTTACTGGAGTCTACAATCCAGAGTCACTCATTGCTATTGTGTATAAGCAACTTTGAGCTATTCCTTTTTGGTTCTTCAAAACCTAACTCTGCTTGGATGGAAATCAAGAAAGAACTGCTTTACTCAAAAATCCATTTGATAGTTTTGGTGGCCATGTTTTCTGAGCCAAGTAGAGTGACATAACCTTGGACAAAAGATTTTTGTTTTTCCTTTTTCTTGGGGAGAGTGACAGGGAGAGCATTTGAATCCTGAAAGGTTAAGAGTGTCCAAGATATTTTAGTGGAACAGTTTTTCCCAATCTTTGCTGGCTTGCAGATTTTTAGCACTTACTAAAATTATATTCTAAAGACTCAAGCTATTGTGAATTCAATAAACATTTTATAAAAACAGGTTTATTTAAAATTAGTATAGATCACTTACCAACATTTAAACATCCTTATTTGTATTTAGAGGGAGACCTGTTTGTTATGGAGTCTGCAGTCTGTCCTTGCTGTCCGGATGTGTGGTTTATGGATGCGTGGTCGTGATGATCACTGCCTCAGGAGGCTTTGCCTGTCTATTGCCTGCTGTCCATTGCTCACTGTCTGCTGTGATGTTGTCCTCCCCACATCTGGAGTTTATGGTCATTATGCCTACATACTGGTTGGGTTTAATAACACTTGTAGGTAAATCTTATATCATTATCTAGAAATAGCAACATTCCTGTGTAGCTCAGAAAAGCCAAAGACAAGTGTGGATCAGCCTTCTAACATAAACTCCTAAATGTATAAATGGGATGGATGATCACCCTCTTATCAAACTAGCATGGACTTCTGTGAGCCCTGAACATTCTTCTGGGTATACGTTTGCTGACAGCTTGTTGCATCAACTCCACCTGGATTGTCTTGAGCTATATGTGGCATAGTTGTGCAAACCGTGTGCATTCCCTTTTGGATTTGTTTGTTTGTTTTGTTTGTTATTAAGACAGAGTTTTGCTCTTATTGCCCAGGGTGGAGTGCAATGACACGATCTCAGCTCACTGCAACCTACGCCTCCCGAGTTCAAGCGATTCTCCTGCCTCAGCCTCCGAGTAGCTGGGATTACAGGCATGTGCCACCACACCCAGCTAATTTTGTATTTTTAGTAGAGACAGGTTTTCTCCACATTGGTCAGGCTGGTCTCAAACCTTTAAAAAAAAAAAAAAAGATGATGACCATAGAGAAAGCAAATGCTGCAGCTCGGCCTCCCTACAGGCGTGAGCCACTGTGCCCGGCCCTTTTTTCTTTTTTTCTTTTTTTTTTTTTTGAAATGGAGTTTCAAAAAACCTCCACCTCCCTGGTTCAAGCGATTCTCCTGCCTCAGCCTCCCAAGTAGCTAGGATTATGGACGTGCGCCACCACGCCTGGCTAATTTTGCATTTTTGGTAGAGATGGGGGTTTCACCATGATGGCCAGGCTGGTCTCGAACTCCTGACCTTAGGTTATCCATCTGCCTTGGCCTCCCGACCCACTTGGATTCTTATTTGCCAAGGTTTCTTCATAATAGATGATGGCCAGGCGCAGTGGCTCACACCTGTAATCCCAGCACTTTGGGAGGCCGAGGTGGGCAGATCACGAGGTCAGGAGATCGAGACCATCCTGGCTAACACAGTGAAAATCCTGTCTCTACTAAAAATACAAAAAAATTAGCCAGGCGTGGTGTCAGGAGCCTGTAGTCGCAGCTACTGGGGAGGCTGAGGCAGGAGTCCGGCGTGAACCCGGGAGATGGAGCTTGCGGTGAGCCGAGATCGTGCCACTGCACTCCAGCCTGGGCGACAGAGCGAGACTCCATCTCAAAAAACAAACAAACAAAAACAGATGATGACCACAGAGAAAGCAAGTGCTGCAGAAGCAGGCTGGCACTTCAGCCCTCTTAGAAAGAGCCTTTGGCTTGGGATGAGAGTAATACCTTCTGTACTGCACATCTGAGAGCAGCTCAGAGAGTTAGCTGCATCGTCTTCATAGAGTTCAGTGTATAGGAACTACAGCAAGATTACTATCTCTCTCCTGATTTCAATCGAAGAGATGACTTAGTTTTCAGTGTTAATTCATTCATTTGTAAAGATTCTTCAGATTAGAGATGTCCAAGCTAGATGTGGCTTTTTGTTGTTGTCTTCTTTTAAACACATGTTCCTTGTACCCATCCAGTGGAGGAGATGGGTTGCCTGTTGTTGCCCTGGCCCTGTGGGGCTCTGCTGTTTGACTGGGCCTCTTGAATTCCATTAAATGAAGCACAGACAGCATGTGTCATAAAGGCTGCTTGGGAAGGGTGAAGAGCAAAATTAGTGTCTGTGGGTGGGCATGTGTTCTCATCACGTCGCCAAAGAACTGCAATGTGCAAAATCTGGCAGGAACCTGTTCCAAAGAAAAATAAAACAGCCCCTTTTTTCCTGCTTTGAGTAATATTAAAAAACATTGCTAACCCCCATGTAGAAGAAATGGAACTGTTAGGAAATTCTTGTGATTATGTGTGAGTGTTTCATAATCTGTGTGTTTAATCTTTACAACTGAGGTTAGAGACGAAAAGGGACTAATCATGAAAAATATTTTGGTGTATTCTGTTGCTGGTGTTGTAGACATTGTAAGGGATTAGAGGAATTTGTCAGAGCTAACAATTTGGGGAAAATCTATTTTGTTTAACTTTCTTCTGTTCTTCTTTGAAATGATTTTGTAAGAAAAGCCATTTTTGTCTCAGTAAAACCAGTACCAAAGGAAATGTTTGTGTTTTTCTTATATATGATTTGCCTGGTACCCCAAGGAACAAAGCAAAGCCAACATTTACACTTAAATTTGAAGCATGAGATCTTCCTTTTATAGTTTCCTCGAGAAGGTCTTGCATATTTGTTAATTGCTCCTCATAGTATAGAAGAATGTTTTTTAAGGGAGGATTGTGATGTATGTAGTTTGCATAATGGGGACATGTGTTACTTTTGTAATTAGGGGAAAGTTAACTTTTTAAATAGTGTTAATGTTTACTCCTTTTTTATTTTAAAAGAATTTTTTAATAAAAATAGAGATGAGGTCTCACATTGTTGCACAGGCTGTTCTCAAACTCCTGGGCTTAAGCGATCCTCCTGCCTTGGCCTCCCAAAGTGAATGTTTACTTCTTAAGGACGGCAGAAATGTTCCTAAGCTAAACCCAACATTTCTAAATTTGAGGGTTTTTACCTATTTTAAGTAGCCTCTCTTTGTTTCACAGATTATCTTTATTGTGGTAAAAAACGCATAACATAGCATATATCATCTTAACCATTTTTAAGTGTACAGTACAGTAGTGTTAACTATATCCAAGTTTGTATAACAGATCTCTAGAACATTTTCATCATCCAAAACTGAAATTCTTTCCCAATTAAACAACAACTTACTCCCCTCCCCAGCCCCCAGCCTCTGGCAATCACTATTCTCCTTTCTGTTTCTAGGACTTTGACTAGTCACATTTAGATAGCTGGTGTAAGCGAAACAAATCATGCAGTATTTCTTTTTGTGACTGACGTTTCACTTTGCAAAATCTTCACGATTCATCCATGTTATAGCATATGACAGTGTTTCCTTCTTTGTTAAGGCTGAATAATTCCATGGTATGTATGGACCACAAGTGTTAAAGTTAATTCCCTATATGCAAACACACAAGAAAAAGTTAACACAAGAGCTTCCATATATACGAGCAACTCACTGCTGGGTGTGCAGCAGTTTTCAGGGGATGGCATATCCAGGATGCTTTCAGTGACTGTGACTTTCCCAGAGAATGAAACAATGTGAAGTTAGTCCTGGGAAGTGGCCGAAGCACACCAGTGAGTAAAATGAGCCGAGAGTTGTTCCTCTTGACCGACATTAAGTCGGGGGCCTTTCCACCTGTCAGTAAAGCTCTCTGGTGGAAGAAGTTGGCAGTAGCCACTTGGTTGCCCTGTCTCGGGCAGTGGTCTTTCTTTTTTTTTTTTTGAGACGGAGTCTCGCTGTGTCACCCAGGCTGGAGTGCGGTGGCACAACCTCGGCTCACTGCAACTTCCGCCTCCGGGGTTCTAGCGATTCTCCTGCCCCAGGCTCCCGAGTAGCTGGGATTACAGGCACCCAGCACCACACCAGGCTGATTTTTGTATTTTTAGTAGAGACAGGATTTCACCATGTTGGTCAGGCTGATCTCAAACTCCTGACCTCAGGTGATCCACCCTCCTGGGCCTCCCAAAGTGCTAGGATTACAGGCGTGAGCCCCCGCACCCGGCCCAATTTTTAGCATTTTTAGTAGAGACGGGGCTTCACCATGTTAGCCAGGATGGTCTGGATCTCCTGACCTCATGATCCACCCGCCTCAGCCTCCCACAGTGCTGGGATTACAGGCATGAGTCACCACACCCAGCCAGCAGTGGTCTTTAACCACCGCAGACTGCATGACAAAGCTTGGTTGGGCTCCGTGCTGCAAACATGTTGGTGATGGCCGGGAAAGCCCATTTTCAGCAGCTTAGCCACCAAGGGTTTCAGTTATCTGTGAAAATCATGAGTCTTGACATAAAATACCTTCTAGTGCCTCCACAAGCTAGTTGACTTTGGGAAGTGGAGATAGCTCTAGTATTTCCTGAAGGTTCTTTCTGAATCAAGTACTTTAAACTACTTCCTTATAAATGAAAAAATATTTTAAGACTAACGTGTTAAAACCGTGAGGAAGGTTGGTAGCTAGTTGGCCTTTACACTATCCTTGCTGCCTGGTTCTTTTATGTCAGGAAAGTAACATGGGAAATATGTGTACTGAGTGGATGGCTCTGTCTTGTTATAACTCGGAAGGAAATTGCGCTTGTAGGACAAATCCTGTCCCTCTGTGTAGTCAACTAGCTAAGAATCCACTGCATCATGATTATATCCTATGAGCCTGACACTTGCCTTAATTGCTCGCCAACAGTCATTGTGACCCTAAAAGGAAAGAATTTCCCCAGTAACACTTAAGTTGGGATTTGTAAAATAACATCAGTACGGATCCTTTTAGAGCCATTCAAGATTCAGTGGTGCCACATTCTGAGGATCCCCATAAGTGAAGCCTAAATCAGAAGTTTAAGAAGAATTCCTCCTCCTTACCTTTTCTCCCTCACCCCACCCCTAGATAGGAAAACCCTTGACCAAAACCCAGCAAGAGCTGAGCGGAACTGGCCTCTCCTGCTGGCAGTGGGGAAAGAGGCTTCTTGTCAAGGAGACTGTCAGTAAGCAGTTGAAACATTTGGGAATATTTTTCCACCTTGATTAGGCTTTCGAGGGCTGGATTGGGAGCCCAGTTGCTCACCATTTTATGTTTTTTCTGTAGGGAAGATACATTCCAATTTCAAACAACCGATTTACTTTTGGACCAGAAATTGTCAGTCACATTGAAGCAACTTAAACCTAAGTTGCAACTTGATGTGCACTGAGCTGGTTTATCAGAGGTCTGTAAGAAATGTCTTTCCCTATTTTTAAGCTAAACAATTGCTTTGTTACCTTTTCCTAACATTTTCTCCTTTTCAGTCTGAATGTAGTAAAGATTGGGGCTGGGGAGTTCATGTTGAGTCAACTGATAAGGCAGATAGAATCAACTGTTTGGGAGAAAAAGGGCAGATCTCTCTTCTCTTCTTGGCCTGCATTTGTTCCATAAATATGTCTTGGGGTTTTTCTTCCATGTGGCTAAAGAGGATCTCACATCTGTGAATGTGTAAAACCAGTTAGATGACCAGGTTGTACCTTTTTTTTTTTTTCCCTCAGAGGATCTTATTAAACTTACTAAAACTCAATTTTCATCATTTTCTTGCTTTTTCAAAATACTTGGATAAACCAGTTTTGCTCCTGGAAACTTCATAATTGTGTAATAACAGTGGCACTGAGAGAATGTATCTGTTAGTTTGTCGTGGTTTCAGGTCTTTGTGGTTTCAAGTTTTTTCTCTACCCAAAATATATTCTCAGTTGCATTTTACTGCTGGAAGTTTTCTGATCTGCTTTTGTAGGATGTTTTAGTGGCTTAAGTTTGCTAAGCCCTCTGCCACAACTAAAGGACTTTAAGGCCATTTTTTAAAACACAAAGCGTAAAAAGGGACCAAAGTTGAAAGGGTCTCAAAAGTCATTTGTGGTCTCTACCCCTCATTTTACACATAAGGAAACTGAAACTCAGTAATAGAGTTTGAGGTGCCTCACCCAGTTGTGAGAAGATGTGTAGTGGAGGTTAGGTCACCTGTCCTGACTTATGGCACTCATTACAACAGATCCAAAAAGGAATTACCTCTGTTGGTGTGAAACTGTGGCAGGATGAGTAGGATCACCCTCTTGCTCTGTGATTTTTTCATGTAGCTGTGTTGCCAGTGTTACCTCTTCATTTCTCCTTAGAATTCCTTTCACAATCAGTTGCCTATCCAGTAAATTTCAAGGGACCAAGATAAGGAATAACTTATCCTCCAGAGCACCTAACTCGAATATAGGCACTTCTGCCACCACATGAGGACCTTTCAAAAGTGTGGTCAGGGGTTGGTCACAGGGACTGGTCTTAGTCCTTCATCTGTCCCTAATGTCAGTGACCTTGAACAAGTCCCTTCTGCAGTCTGGATTTTAATTTTCCATGTGAGAGAGGAGTCTAGCGTAGATGGTCTCCACAGTTCTTTGTATTAATAGCTTAAGAGGTGGAACTAATGTGAAGACCTGAACTCTGCCTTCGGGCTGACCTCTATTCCACTCTTCAGGAGGGAAGTGAAGCCGTGCAGCATGCTTCAGGGAGAACAGGTGCCTTGACTGTGTGTTGTTTGTTTATCTGTGTGTTTAGCTTTCCATCTCTAATGAGGGAGGTGGCAGAATCCTAGAAAAAAAGGAACTAAATGAATTAGTAATTCTTGCCGTCTGAGAGGGCATCCATTTCCAGTGGAGCTGTGGGAATATAAACAGGCTCTTAAAAATCCTGTCAGCTTACAGCTTATTATTGCTAGGATGATCTGCTGATTTTCCTCCCTCCCCTTTGAGTTAAATTATCACCTTCTTTTGTTTGAGAACAGGTTTTTTGTTTTGTTTTGTTTTGTTTGAGACAGAGAGTCATTCTGTCGCCCAGGCTGGAGTGCAGTAATGCAATCTTAGCTTCTTTTTTTTTTTTTTTTTTTTTTTTTTGAGATGGAGTCTCGCTCTGTCGCCCAGGCTGGAGTACAGTGGCGCGATCTCGGCTCACTGCAAGCTCCACCTCCCGGGTTCACACCATTCTCCTGCCTCCGCCTCCCGAGTAGCTGGGACTACAGGTGCCCGCCACCATGCCCGGCTAATTTTTTGTATTTTTAGTAGAGACGGGGTTTCACCATCCAGGATGGTCTCGATCTCCTGATCTCATGATCCGCCCGTCTCGGCCTCCCAAAGTGCTGGGATTACAAGCATGAGCCACCACACCCGGCCAATCTTAGCTCACTTCTAACTCTGCCTCTCAGGTTCAAGTAATTCTCCTGCCTCAGCCTCCCAAGTAGCTGGGATTACAGGTGCCCGCCATCATGCCCAGCTAATTTTTGTATTTTTTTAGTAGAGGCAGGGTTTCACCATGTTGGCCAGGTTGGTCTGGAACTCCTGACCTCAGGTGATCTGCCCGCCTCGATCTCCCAAAGTGCTGGGATAACAGGCGTGAGCCACCGCGCCCGGCCAGACAACAGGTCTTATTAAGGGCTGGCTTGTAAAGGATTTTGTAGGTTTAGAATTTGGTATTAACATAGTGTGGTAAAGTCATTTCCTGACCTTCTGATTAGGTTTACGTTGGGGTGGAGGGCAGGTGGTAGATAGCAGGTACAAAAAAAAAAATGGTGGAGGGAACTGCATTCTAAATAGCAGAAAGAAAAGTAATCAGATTTTGTTTAGTACCATTATCAGCATCTTATAGATTTAGCGTTGATTTCCATTTAGAAATCAATCATAACACTACAAATTCTCTCACTCTCCCGACACTTATGATTTTCAGTGTTCAGAAAAGTTCAAAGAAGTATATGCTTAACATCCATATGCCTACCACCTCAAGTCTGCAATTAGCATTTTGCTATTATTGTTTTATCATACACATATCTATCCATCTATCTCCATCCATGATTCTATGTTTTTTTAAATGCATTTCAAAGTCAGTTGCAAATATCATGGCATTTCTTCCTAGACATTTCAACAGGTGGGTTATTAAGTACTCCCTTCCTTTGTTTTCTCCAATAATGTGAAAGAAAGCAAAAAATATTCTGAGAAAGTCAGGCATAGGAGTTCAAGGGCTGCCATTTAAAGCCCTAAATTGGAGATTATTAACTTTAAACAACTCTCCTTTGCCATTTGTTTTTTGAAGTACCAATTTTTCTATCACATGCACACTTTAATGTGGTGAGAGTTAATTTTGTTTAGTAATCTGACATTTCTGTTAGCTGGCCTTTGGGGTTTAAATGTGGATCACAAATACCATTTTTGGAAGTGTGTGTAAAACAGAGGGAAAGTCAGAAAATTACTGCTTTTGGAATAAAAAGTAGAAGAAACGGTCCTTCAGGGGTGGGTTATTTTGTTTGCTTTAAGATGGTAATCTTTTGATCTTGATTAATTATGAACTCCAGAAGTTCAGGCTCAGTAAAGCAGACAGACAATAAAAGCAAAATCATAAACCTAGATTCAGACTTTGGCCTCTCACCTCCCAGTACTCCCTCAGCCCCACTTCAGGCCATGTAATCACCCTGAAATTCAGCCCTTTAGGATAGACCATTTCATTCATTCTTTTTTGGTTGGAGTGAAGTAAAAAAAATTTTTTTTTTTGAGACGGAGTTTCACTCTTTTGCCCAGGCTGGAGTAAAGTGGCGTGATCTTGGCTCGCTGCAACCTCCACCCCCTAGATTCAAGCGATTCTCCTGCCTCAGCCTCCTGAGTAGCTGGGATTACAGGTGTCCGCCACCACGCCCAGCTACTTTTTTGTATTTTTAGTGGAGACAGGCTTTCTCCATGTTGGCCAGGCTAGTCTCGAACTCCTGACCTTAGGTGATCCACCTGCCTCGGCCCCCCAAAGTGCTAGGATTACAAGCGTGAGCCACCACACCCAGCCCTAAATTTTACTTTTTTAAGCAGTTTACTCATGTCAGAGCCATTCGTGTTTTGGTGGTTTTGAGAAAAACTCAGAACTACCTCTGACACATGTCTTGAATGTCAACAAACTTTCACAGTAAAATCTTCCAATGATTTCCTAAAATATTTTGTTGTTGTTGTTGTTGTTGTTGTTGTTGTTGAGACAGAGTTTCTCTCTGTCGCCCAGGCTGGAGTGCAGTGGCACGATCTCAGCTTACTGCAACCTCTGCGTCCCAGGTTCAGGCAGTTCTCTTGCCTCAGCCCCCTGAGTAGCTGAGATTACAGCCTCCTGCCACTACACTCGGCTACTTTTTTGTATTTTTAGTACAGACTGGGTTTCACCATGCTGGCCAGGCTGGTCTCGAACTCCTGACCTCAAGTGATCCACCCGCCATGGCTGGGATTACAGGTGTGAGCCACTGCACCCTGCACCCTAAAACGTTTTGAAGAACCTTAAAAGATTTGTGTTAACATTTAGAGAAGCTGTGTATAACATTTTAATAGATTTGCTACTACAATAAAACACATATACATGTCTATGTTTATCTTGTTACTTCAATAACTGTCTTCAGCAGATAGGATCTTTGGGTATGACAGATAAAAGGAAAGAGGACATGGGAACATGTCCATTGGGGTTTGGAAGGCTTGTCTGGCATAGGAGAACCTATAGAACCTATGCCTTTTGAGGAAGAACCTAAATCTGAATCATCCACTTTATACCTGTGTTATCTTCACCTGGGCCAGTGCAGATAATTATTTGATGCTGGGCTTTAAAGAAAGAAATCTTTAAAACAAATTTTTAACTTTATTGAATTTAGTGGAATTGTAAAATTGTTTAGATTTTACAGTTCTGTTACACTTACTTTCAAATCAAAGGATGTATTGTTGTTGCTGCTGTTGTCGTTATTGGAGGATAGTATGAGGTTAATTCCTAGAGCCAATGTTTTAGAATTCAAAAATAATTTTAAATACATTGTAGAGCCTTCTTTAAGGTGATTTATCTGCTGCACAGATATGTAACTGATACAGAGGCCCCTAACTGGTTGACCAGGAAACCCACCAAGGATTTAAGAGGCATATGCCCAGGAGTCTCCAGTTCCCTGGTCCCCCAGGGTGAGAAAATTAGGATTTCTGCTATTAGTAAGGATTAGAGCAAAGAGTTTTCAAACGTCAAGGAAAAGTTGTTCCATTCTTCGCTGATTATAATCTAATGACTAAACTACCATACCTGTCCTGCCAGTCTCCCCAGGCCTGACCTCAGCCCTCTGCTGGACTTTCCTTCTTCTGGGCCAGGTACATTACTCACCTCAAGAGGTAATTGCACAAGAAGACCATATTGACAAGAGAAAGTTGCCCAGGAGCCATTTTTTTAAAAAATCTGTCTTAGACATTACTCCTAAAATTGCCTGCCTGTGTGCTGAAGCTGAGATTTACTTCAGCGAACACTTCGTTGCCCATGTTTAAAACTGCCCCATGTTAGGGTTTTAGGTTGAACAACCTTAATGTCTTTATCTTTATTGTGTCACAATTACAAGTGGTCAGTCATCTTATATATATTTAGTAGTATTGTGGTTTATAAATGTGAGTACTAAATTGAAATGCTGGAAAGATTTTGTTGTTTAAAAAAAAAAACAAATATAGTGGCATCCTTAATATATTTTTGATAGATTAAATAAGTATTGATAAAATCAAAAGGTTTTTATTAAAACTTTTCTTTTTTTTTTTTTTTCATGAGAGCACTGTAGATAGAATCCAGCCAAATCACTCTTTTCCCTGTGCAGGATTTATGTGTGTTCAAGCTACAGGAGATAAACACTTAGAGGTGAAATTTAAAATTGCATTTTAAACACAGTACAGTGGAGTGAGTCTAATATAACTTTGTCAACCTTGCTGAAATGGAAACCAGAAAACCAACATTTTATGAGGTAACTTCCAGTGTGCCTGGGCATTGCTAATGCCATGGGTATCACCACCTTCTATTTACAGTCCATGCAGATTTGCCCCTAAAATTGGGGCTTTCTCTGAGAAGGTGATGGGGCACTAGTCACTCCAACTTCCATCTGCCACAGTAGGTTTTTCAAGCTCACCAGAACCGTCACTCAGGGCTCCCAGACTCGGGGGATGTCAGAGGATCCCTAATTGCCTGCCGGTATTTTCCCAACTACTTCCTCAAAGGCTCCTAAGCCTCTGTAAAGCTTACGTGTTTAACTTCCAGCCCTGATCTTTGTTCCTTTGTGTCTTTGCTTCATTTCCTTTTTTGTGTGTGTGGCCCTTGTGGGTCACAGGACACAGCAGGAAAGAAAGAAGGAGGCCAGACTGGTGCATGGCACACTGCCTTGTACCCTTGACTAGGGACAGCTGGGCAGAGCATCCATTCCACTCCCAAGGATGTCTGCAAGGCAGGTGCAAGATAATGTGCCAGAATGTGCAGTATACATGCTGCTCTGGCTCTGGTGACCTGAAAGTGTAAGGTAGCACTCAGAGATGGGGAAATACTTATATTTAAATTAGGATTTAACGTCAGTGATAAGTTAAATCTGTATTATCTAAATATTAAATCTATAATATTCTCCTTTAAACTGAGGTTTAAAGGAAAGTATAGAGGCACATAGCATGCTAAATCAGCACCGTATGTTAAACAAGGTATGGGCATATATTTTGAATCAGAATTGCTCACTTATAAAAATAGGAATTCACAGCTTATTTTTAAAGAAGTATTTCTGTATTAAAATTTCATTAGGAAAACTAAAATACTAGAGGTCCAAGCCTAGCAAACTTTGACTTGTTAGTACTGGTTCTGAAGAATGATTGATAAATTATTAAGTTTAATAATCATTTATATGCTGACCAGTATCTTCCGTGATAATGGAGGAAACGGCCTCTTTTAATATGTGCACTGGAAAATAGCGTGTGGGTGAGAGGTTTATTTATATGCTTCGGTGTAGCTAGGTAGCATGAACAACAACAAAGATGCTCGGCTTATCCAAGGCATGAGGAGGGACATGCCCCTTACCTCCTCTTCAGGAGAGGGTAGAACTTGGACACAGAGGGCGCTAGTGACCTTGCAGGACAGCAGAACTTACTGGCTTTACTCACAGATTCTGAGCCCAACAGAGTGGAGAAGGAAAACCTATTTATCCCCCTTCTGAGGCTTCTGCACATAAGCAGGACCCCTGGCTTTTAGCCTAATTGGTTTCTGTATGAAGGTTATATCCCCAGTCATTGTAAAGCAAAGACCACCACCGCCACCTCCTATACACAGCTTTTAGGTACCATGTTTGTATAAGTGTTCCATTCCTAAAAGTCATTGCATGCCATTTAAAAAATACATAAGTTGATAATGAAGATAACATATTTTTAAAAATCAAAGCTGGCTGGGCCTGGTGGCTCACGCCTGTAATCCCAGTGGATGCTGAGGCAGGTGGATCATTTGAGGCCAAGAGTTTGAGACCAGCCTGGTCAATATGCCGAAACCCCATCTCAACTAAAAATACAAAAATTAGCCAGGCGTGGTGGAGCACACCTGTAATCCCAGCTACTCAGGAGGCTGAGGCAGGAGAATTGCTCAAACCTGGGAGGCAGAGGTTGCAGTGAGCTGAGATCGCGTCACTGCACTCCAGCCTGGACGACAAGAGCAAACCTCCGTCTCAAAAACAAAACAAAACAACAAAAAACCAAAGCTATGTTGTAGTCCTCTTTTTTTTTTTTTTTTTTTTTGAGACAGAGTCTCGCTCTGTCACCCAGGCTGGAGTACAGTGGTGTGATCTCAGCTCACTGCAAGCTCCGCCTCCCGGATTCAAGCCATTCTCCTGCCTCAGCCTCCTGAGTAGCTGGGACTACAGGCGCCCGCCACCACGCCCGGCTAATTTTTTGTATTTTTAGCAGAGACGGGGTTTCACCATGTTAGCCAGGATGGTCTCAAACTTCTGACCTCGTGATCCACCCAACTCAGCCTCCCAAAGTGCTGAGATTACAGGCTTGAGCCACCGCGCCCGGCTGCTATGTTGTAGTCCTCTAAGGGTAGGAGTTACTCTGCATGAGCAAGATTAGCTACAGCACCTCAGAAAAGCAGGGACACAGTGAAGAGCCTGTTTAGTCCTCTTGGTAAATGTGGTCAGAGCATAGTGCCCTGGCACTGTGAGCTCACATGAAAGTGTTAGTCCCTGTTTAAGTACATGGGTTCTTTTACTAGCAGATACTTTGAAGCTGGAGTAGGGCAGTTTCAAAGGTACTCTCTATTGAGTGTATTCGTTGGCTGATTTCACTGATGTTAAATAACTGTGGAGAAGCCTTTTGTTAAGTGATCTTAGCCCACTTTTCACCTTCCCTAATTCTTATATCATGCAAACTGGTTCCCTTTATGAAACAAACAATGCTCAGAAAATCTCTTCTCTGCCTCACAGTGCCTGCTCATCCGTGTTTGAGAGAAGAGCTGATGGCCTTTGCCAAAATTAGCTACTGCGAGATCTGGCATCTTTGGATCGAGTCTTTCTACTGTGGGCATTAATGAGCTTTCGTTAACACTGTTTTCTGTAATGGCCTAACCTAACCACACAAACAGTACATATTTTGGTAGTTAACACAAAGGCCTTATTTTCTGGGCCATTATAGCGTGTAGAGCAAGTGTTCTACCTTCAGGGGCTTGTACAGAGCAGAAAATCATGTTACCACCATGCATAAAATTACGTTATGTTAACTTTCCTTGCCCATAAAGTTCAGAATATATAAACTTCCAAAACCAGGGCAGTCCGCTTTCAAAAAATTATTGAGTAGCTGATACTTAAGACAGCACCCACAAAACAAAACCACCACCTGACTTAACAAATAGAAAGTATGACCAGTACCCTCAGTTTCTCAACACATTTGATTCTACTGAAGTATTTTGTTGATTTTTTAAAAAAGATAACTAGTTATATATATTTTATATTCACATATAGTTCATACACACATATGTAATATTTTAAACATATAATTCGATGAAATCAAAGAGCCTGTATAAATCTATAAGCACGAGGAAGACCGGGGGCGGGGGATGTGATTAAAATAAAGTGAATGTGCCTGGCTCCCTGCAAGAAGTTGGTGTTATATTTGGCTCAGTTGGCGTCTGGGAGTTGGGCTGAAGAGGCTGGGATCTTGGCTAATCCCTCTCAAGGTCTGGTGAAGTGGAGAAGAGGCTGGGAGGAAGTGAATCTAATGTTGAGCATAATGGAGAGATAAAGGAGCCGTGTAATCAGATAAGGGTTGGCTGTGGGAAGTATTTATGGGGGAGGTAAAAGTCCCAGTCTCCATCCCTGAAAGAAACCGATGGGGAAGGGCAGGAGCAGAGGGCCAGCTCACAGACAGTGGACGGCATTATTTTCCTCTACAGGTATGCCTACAGTGGACAACTAAACCTGGTCTTTATAAACCTAACCTCTCATGACAGTTGCTGGAGGTCCATGTCAAATTTCCTCCTACTGTCAAGAGCCTGACAGCTTCCCTGCCCCTCCACTCTCTGATCGCTAGAAAGGGCAGGCATTCGAAACCTACTCCTCAGTGGCCAGGGAAGCTGGTGTTTCAAAGACCTGTTTCTGTCACTGAGGTAGGCTTTCAGCAAAAATGATGATGATTGCAATTTACCAAATGTCTGAATCTGTAACACTGCTTTCAGCCAGCAGGGTGAATCCCCTATTCATTTTGCAAAGGAGGAAACCGAAGCTCAAAAAGAGGTTTCTTCAGCTCCTGAGAGGACTGGGTGACTTCGGGGCCGCCTGGCCCTGGAGCACACATTCTTTGTGAGACCCGGTGCTGCCTCGCCGTCATCTCCTCCAGTTCCTTGGTTTACATCTGTTAACGTGGCCCAGACAGGGCCTGCTTTGAAACTGGAGAACACTTAGAACATAAAGGCTGAGGTCTAAAACTTTTCTGTGGAGATGCTAATCCAGTTTTGAAAGCGTTTTTTTCTCTGCCTTCCTATCCTGCCTTACGATGTTACCTGCCTCTTTTGCATATTGCGTGATCCCGGGACAGGAAGTCCTGTTTTTACAAAAAGTCCACGTGTTGGGAACACAAAGCTTTTTCCATAAAGAAACCACATTTCAATGGAAGATCCTCAGTCCAGCCACTTTTGCCCATAACACACCTAAAGAATATGGTATTGAGCGCTGGCCGTCCAACACGATTTGTAATAACATTACTGGGGCTGTTCAGCTCAAATTCAGACACTCGGGCTTCATTCAGTTGGGGTTTGGACCCTTGGCTGGAGCTTCACTAGATCCACACCATTACAGCAGTTGTTAATTTCAGAAGCATTCTTTTAAAATGTTGTTATTTTTGACAATGATAGCATGTTTTGACATTTTTTTTTCTAAGGCATACCAGCAGCAGTTTCCTTGTGCAAATTTTTAAAACTAATCTGCCCTTGCCCTTCCTGCCCCATCCCCCCCACTAACAAACCCTGCATCTGTTTTAAACAGATGTTGTTTAATTCTTTCCAGAAAGAGCGGGAGGGAAGGTGGGAAGAGAGTTTCCTCCTTTATACCTTTTTGGTAGTGAAGTTCATTGTCATTTCTGTGCTGGGTGGGGTGAAGTGCCTGAGTAACGTAAATACACCGTGGATAGGAAGCAGTTGGCATGCAGCCATGCAGCTGGATTATCCAGACATCCTTCGCAGCTTTTAGTGCAGCACTTTATCCCCCGCCTTGTTTTAAATAGCCAGATGCCTCAGTTAATGCTGGCTGTCGGGGCTCTTGCCGGAGGAGACAAAGGGGGCTTCTGCCCCTGAGCCTCCCTTTCCCCAAATCCCATCACAGAGAAGTCTATACCCTGGAGAAGGCACTTGATAGGAGGCATTGAGGCAGGAAGGAGGAGGCCTCAGAGTGCAAGCAAAGGCTAGAGTTAACAGCCTTGTAGTCTGGACATAGAAGGGTATGGTATTTTTAAATTCTGTAATAAATGGGTACTTTTTGGAAATAAGTTTATGGCACTAACATAAGCAATGCAGACTTCTCTTTTTCATGTTTACTTAATCCCCTCAAAGAAACAGAGAACAGCACACAGCTGCAAAACAAAAAAAGTAAAAGCATGTTTTAACAAGAGGTGCACAGAGTTTCAGTTCTTCACCTTGGCCATCTCCTGTTGAGATGAACCCATAGTACACTCATAGAAGATTTGAGAAAGCTGTGTTGCACACTCGAGAATTAAAAGTCATAGGACCCTTAATTTTTTTTTTTTAAATAAATGGGATTGGGGGAAAAGGATATTCTCAAATTGTATGCAGTTCATCTAAATAAATGTTACAGAAGGTTCTTAATCTAAGGGAATATGCATGTTGAATCCTGAAATAGTTGGATTAGTCCTATATGTACATGTGTGTCCTATGATTTTTATATGTACTTCTACATGATTTTTTGATTTTTATGAATGGAAAAATACCGTGATCCCAATTTAGTAATTGTGGTTCATAAGTAAATAAGTATTGAACACTGTATATTTTTATAGGAATTCTGTTAGCTATAGATTTTTTTTTTTTTTTTTTTTTTTTTGAGATGGAGTTTTACTCTTGTTGCCCAAGGTAGAGTGCAGTGGCGTGATCTCAGCTCTGCCTCTGGGGTTCAAGCTATCCTCCTGCCTCAGCCTCCCAAGTAACTGGGACTACAGGCACCCACCATCAAGCCCAGCTAATTTTTTGTATTTTTAGTAGAGACGGGGTTTCACCATGTTGGCCAGGCTGGTCTCGAACTCCTGACCTCAGGTTATCTGCCCACCTCAGCCTCCCAAAGTGCTGGGATTACAGGCATGAGCCACTGCATCCAGCCTGCTATAGATAATTTTTTTAAAAACCTGTTTATATTGTGAATTTAGCCCTATTCATTCCGCAACATATTACATGTAAGACACCATTCTAGGCCCTAGGGATATAGAATTGAACAAAAAAGGCAAAGTTTCTGCTCCTGTAGAATTTATATTCTGGTAGGCAAGCAGATATTTTATTGAGCAAGCATTGATTTAGTAGCATATAGACAGCCAAAGCAGGGGGAGAAGATGTAAGAGGGGTAGAGGGTGCTATGCTGCTTTATATAGAGTGGGCAGGGAAGTCCTCTCTGAAATAACCTTGGACAGAGACTTAAGTGAAATAAGAGAATGAACCCAGTTGGTATGTGAGGAGTAGGGTTTGAACAGAAGAAATAGCAAGTGCAAAGGCCCTGAGGTAGAAGGATGCTTAATATGGAGGCCAGTGGGACCAAACTGGAATGAACAAGAAGAGTAGTAGGATAAAAGGTCCAGATTTTGACTTCTGCTTGGTGATACCACTGGAGGGTTTGAGTAGAGTGATCTGACTTACCTTTCTATTTTCTGGGTGAAGTTGGGCAAACATGGAAGCAAGGATGCCAGTTAGAAGGCTATTGCAGCAATCTCAATGGAAGGTGATGACAGTTGGATCAGGTCAGTGTCAGTAGAAGTGGTAAAAAGTGGATCCTGGATATATTTTGAAGAGAGAACTAGAAGGATGAGGAGGTGTCAGGAACCAAGAGTTCAACCTGAAACATGTTGATTGTGGTACATATTAGACACCTATGTAGAGACTTTACATGGGCCCTTGGTTCTACTGGACTGAATCTCACAGAAGAGACCTGGATGGAAATGTGAATTTGGGAACTGTTGGTATGTAGAAGGTGTTTAAGTGGAGGAAGTTGGTCCTAACTTGGATCATGGATGACTTAACCACAGTTACAGGAGGAAGGGCAGAGAGAGTGCTGGTACAAAGCGTAGGCATGGTGGTGGGCACAGGCAAAAGGTCTCCTGTGATTTTGTCTATTTTCTCAGTGAAGCTAAAGCAACTTCATCCATCATCTGAGAGTGAGGGGGTAGGAGGCCGTGTAAAGTTGTCTTTGGGGGACAGATCAGGGAAATGTAGCAGGATGCCAGGTGGCACTTAAGGACTCACTCGAGAGTAGTGTTTATGGCTTTCAAACTAGTCCTATGAGCATAGTAGAGTGGGGTTTTTCCCTTGCACTATGTTCAGCAGCCTGGGTGGGGTTACGGAGTAGGTAGATGATAGGATTTAACTCCACTGGGGTCATGCCAGGCAATGGCAATAAGCAAGGGGAGGGGTAGAGAATCAGTTGAGGATGTGGCGTTTGGGGGAGGGCAAAAGTGGTCAAAACGATAGATTGTTGGCCCCAACAGGGTAAAGAATTATTAGAGTCTGGAGGGAGAGAGCTGCAAAGTTACGAGGTGGTCGGAGAGCAGGATGCTTACAATTGAGTTATGGAGGTGGTGCAGATGTTGGTAATGACAAGATTCACGGTTGACCTGGGCATGAACAGCTAAAGTTGGTTGTAAGACAAGGGCATTGGAAGGAAAGAGGCCCAGAAATTGAGAGGCCAGGGAATTGGAGGGATCCTCCGAGTCAATAATGAAATTATCAAGAATCGGGCCAGGGATCATGGTGGAGATATGGAGAGTCAGTGAGCCTGGTTGCTGAAGTCTTCAAAGGATGAAGGAAAGTGAGGTCTGTGGAAGACCGAAGAAGGGTTGTGAGGGGGGCATGGTCAGGGTGTGAGCTTCACACTGGAGGGAGGCTGAACAGTCTGCAGCAGTGGCAAGCACCATACCCACATCTCGGCCCAGCAGGGTGCAGTGGGGAGACAGAAATCAGCCCTGGGAGAATGGGCCACAGAGGCCCAGCCGAGAGTGCATTTTAATTTAGGTTAGGAAAGGGAAAGGAACTTATATGAGGTACCTAGAGTATCAGATTCATAGAGACAAGACAGTAGAATGGTGGGTGCCAGGGGCTAAGGGGTAGGGGAAGTGGGGAAGGGGGAGTTAGTATTTTTCATGGGTACAGAGTTTCAGTTTGGGATGATGAAAAGTTCTAGAGGTAGATGCGGGTGATGGTTGACCAACGGTGTGGGTATAATTAATGCCACTGAACTTGTATACTTAAAAGTGGTTAAAATGGGAAATTTTATACCATTCATATTTTACCGCAGTGAAAAAAAAAATGAAAGGAATGATCAGAGGAGGGGATGAGGAAGTAAAGGAATGGTAGACCTTGGAGTTGGGGTGCCAAGGGAGGTCAGTTGGGTGACAGTGGAGGGTTAGCCGTAGGGGGTCATGGAAAATCTGGTGGCTTTGCCTTTAGCGGTGAGTGAGGTGAGCAGGGCTATGGGGCACTACCTCCACGTCTCTGGCCAATTGCGGGGGCCAAGTTCTGAGTGCCCGGGCTGAGGGCGTCTTCCCTGAGGCCCAGGGAACGAGGGGGGTTCTTTGTTACTCTGCAGCTTTGTTTCCCGAGAATCTGTTATAACGCCTGGCATATGCAAGATGCAAATATATGTTTGAATGAGTAAAAATGAATTCTATCCAAAGAAAGAAAACAGCAAGTGAGAATGTAATGGCCTTGCCAAAAATCCAAATAAATTTCCCCCAAAAGTGATGAAGAATGAAAAGAAGCTAGAGTTGGTCTCTGGGGGAGAAAAAGGATTTTTGGCAAATGTACAGAAGAACTTATTGTGAAATTGAGGTTTTAGACTAGAAGAAATAAAATCATAAACAGAAGGCTACAAATGTGTAAAGGGTTATTGGAATTGAAATATTTTCCTACCTAGATATGTGATTTCATGGTGAATTTATGATTTGCAAGTAGATTATCCTATTTTATGCTAAATAAGATTCTTGACTTTATAAAATGTTAAAACTTGGTCATTCATTTTCAACTAATTTTAAAGAGTTGAAAACTTAATACCCTCTTAATGGGTTTGTGGTCTAGGTGCGGTGACTCATGCCTGTAATCCCAGCACTTTGGGAGGCCAAGGTGGGTGAATCACCTGAGGTCAGGAGTTCCAGACCAGCCTGCCAACATGGTGAAACTCCATGTCTACTAAAAATACCAAAAACTAACCAGGCATGGTGGCAGGTGCCTGTAATCCCAGCTACTTGGGAGGCTGAGTCAGGAGAATTACTCGAACCTAGGAGGCAGAGGTTGCAGTGAGCTGAGGTCATGCCATTGCACTCCAGCCTGGGCAACAAGAGCGAAACTCCGTCTCAAAAAAAAAAAAAAAAACGGAAAACCAAAATAGGCATGTGTCTTTCCAACCTAAAGATACTAAATTATAGAAATCAACTCATTTATCAATACTGACACCTAGAAACTGGAGAATATTATGCCTGTATAATCTTTTGATCACAAGTAATTTTTAATTACTAGGTATCTTTTTAAAAATGTACTTTTACATTGAGTTTAAGTGTTTTGTTTTTTCCCTAAAAGTTGAGAGGGATCACTTTTTAAGGTTGCCTCCAGGCATAGATTTCTTTCTATAAGTCCAAAAAAGTGCTGACTGGTGGTCACCTTGCATTGTGAAACGTGTTCTGCAACTACTAGACCATTGTCATGCCCCATTCTTCTTGTTGTTGTCGTTTTAGTGACAGCTATATTGTGCGTGTCAAGGCTGTGGTTATGACCAGAGATGACTCCAGCGGGGGATGGTTCCCACAGGAAGGAGGCGGGATCAGTCGTGTCGGGGTCTGTAAGGTCATGCACCCTGAAGGCAATGGACGAAGCGGCTTTCTCATCCATGGTGAACGACAGAAAGACAAACTGGTAATGGCAGACATACATCACGTGGGTTAAATTAGTGACAACTGCTTTATTTACGTTAAATCATAGTACTCTTTCCTTAACGTATTTTTTTCTTTCTTTCTCTGACTTCAAACTCTTGCAAAAGCTTCAAAAGTTAGAACCCCGGAGCTGGTGCCAAATTGCAAAATGTGACTGTCCTTTCCAGCAAAGTCTCTTTTGGCCACACGCTTTATCTGAGATGCTTAGAAGTATATTTGGCTGTTTTATTTGCATCTTTGGTTAAGATGTCTAACATTGTAAAAAGGTATTCAAAACAAAAGTGTACTCTTTTATTATTATGAATCACATTGTACTGAGCTGTGAAGTCAGTGTTTTAAAAATGTAGAGTTTATTCATGGAGCATGCCATTGAGGTTTGGATGGTGGCAGGTAAAATACAAAGGCAAGGTACCATCTGACATTAGGCTATTTATAAATAAATGTTTATCTAGCTTTTATTTCATGCCCTAATGAATAAAACATGCATGGAAAAAGAAAGTAAAAGTAGTGGTATCATACTTTGGTTTGTTTTTGTTTTTGTTTTTTGTTTTTTGTTTTGAGACAGAGTCTCGCTCTGTCACCCAGGCTGGAGTGCAGTGGCGCGATGTCGGCTCACTGCAAGCTCCGCCTCCCAGGTTCAAGCAGTTGTTCTGCTGAGTAACGGGACTACAGGTGTGCGCCACCACACCCAGCTAGTTTTTGTATCTTTAGTAGAGACAGGGTTTCACCATATTGACCAGGTTGGTCTCCAACTCCTGACCTGAGGTGATCCACCCACCTCGGCCTCCCAAAGTGCTGGGATTACGGGCATGAGCCACCGCGCCCAGCCCATACTTCTATAAATTATTATCCATGCTTATAGATAAATACTTTGGAGAGTAATCATCGTCTCCCAAGGGTGGGGGATTGATACTTCATAATATACAGTCTTGTGGAGGAACTCAAATGTTCAGTTCTATGTTATGAAGGAATCTATGGTAGGAAGGAAAATTGAACGTCCAAAATCTGTTTTAAATTAATGGCCTTAAACATGGAAGAACACTACTTCTATCTGTATTTGATCATGGAGTGTATACTCAGAAGCCAACAGATGATTCAGAATGTGCAGGATTGTGCAGGATCCCACAGAGAAAATGCAAAGACACCACAAGAATATGTCAGTGTTGCACTTGAGACCCTTTACAGCAGCATCTGTTGGGTTTTATGTGTTAAGTGTACAAATTTAATCTTCTTTTGCAAGCACTTCTTATAGTTTAAAAAATTTACAAAATAGATAAGACAGAACAATTTGTAAATGTTACATGTGGGTTAACAGAAATGTTATTTTCACATTTGATTTCATTTCTGAAAATTTGAAGGGAGAAGACAGCTAATTTTAAAAAGTGTTTGTTCAGGAAATACCGTATATAATAGTCGAATAATGAAAACATTCTTGTTTATAACATTTTTGCAATAAAAAGCAATGTAACTACATTACCAATAAAAAGTAAAATGACTACCATTTATCTAGCATTTACCAAGTACTAAGTACAATCCAGCCCTTCGGTTAGATCTGTCATTGTATCCTTACAGCAGCCTGTATAATTGTAATTGAAGAAATTATGATTCAGAAAGATTCCTTGTTCTTAGTGGCCTGTTTTGGGGGCCTGGAACCAGTATTTGATTCTCTTGTCACTCTGACCCCAAAACTGAACAACCACCCTTAGCCCTTTGATGTAATTTTCCCATTTTGTACTTTTTTAAATAAAAGACAGGATCTCACTTTGTTGCCCAGGCTGGCCTCCAACTCCTGAGCTTCAAATGGTCCTCCCACCTCATCCTCTGGAGTAGCTGGGGCTACAGACACATGCCACTGTGCCCAGCCATATTTTTAAACAGTCGTGTATCTCATTTATTTTGCCTTAAACATTCTCTTTCAAGACTATCATGAAACAGCATTGCCCTAACATTCTCATATGAAATTTTCCATGTTGCTGATATCAGTTCGATGTTTCATTATTTGACCACCTCCTTAGTGTCAAATATTAAGGTTCTTCCCCTCACCTCAGTGTTAGGAATACACCCGTGTGAATTTTCCACGTTTATTATATTTTTGGAATAATTTAGGAGGTCATGTTTGTATGACTTTTGATACATGTGCAAGGAGCTGCCACGGGTATTAGAATTTCCTTTAACACATTGAGGGATATAAAATATACATATATATAATATATGTATAAATACTTATTGCTTACTAATGAGATAAAATGTTTTTCTGTTTGTTAAACAGTTGTAACTGTGAATTAATTATCTGTTGATGTCCTTTGTATATTTACTTATCGGGGCCTTATTTTTCTCCTTGATGTGTATGCCCTCTTGCATAATAAAGATATGAATCTCCATCTGTCATATTTGCTGCAAGTATATTTTTATAATCTGTTGCTTGCCCTTTAGTTCTTATTTTTATATATAGAGAAATTTTTTCCACGTCTTTGGTCTTTTTGTTTTTAGGGTTATTCTGTGTTTTACCAGATTATCTTGTCTGAAGGGTTATGTTTTTAGAGCTACTTTTTCCTGGTATTTCTATGGTTTGTCGTAGAATACTTCAACCTAAAGTGGTCCTTTAGCTTGTCTAATCTGGTCACTTTGAAGACATCACTAGTGCATAGTAAACTTTCACCATTTGTTCCAGGTCCTTTAAGTAAATTAACCTCAGTTAAATTCCTACAACATTTTGAAGGAGGAAGATACTACTATTTCCACATTGTAGTGGGGAAACTCAATGCCCTAAGAAGTGAGCCACATCCTCGGCATGGGACGGGCAGTGTCACCAGCAGAGCCAGCGTTTGAGCTCATTTCTTTGCAAAATCAAGCCTGTCCCTTCACACTAACTCGGCATACTATTAGGGCAGTCCAGTCCTCTGTCCACCCCCACTGAGTCATGGACCAACTTATGTTGTTTGTTGCTAGTGTACACATAGATTGTGCTATCCTAAAAGTGTGCCTCATCCCCTCCCCCATCATGTTTCTCCATCTCCCCACCCCCT